>NC_060007.1:6017500-6364964 GCF_912999745.1 Papilio machaon
ATCATATATATTTGTACCAGAGTATCGACAGGTGTAACTAACAGTAAATCTATCTTAGTATCCCAGAGAAATCGAGATGTATCTCTGGTATTTAATAACGAAGCTATTCGAATTTCGAACGTGAATAACATTTAAAGAATTCCGCGAATGAAGCGCTTATGAAAACAAACATGTCTCCTGTCTGGTCGCAACATGAGACATTTTTTAAAGAGATAATGCGTCGCGACATTAAATACTGATACTTAAGTACGTAACATCACAGATCAAACTAAAAAATATTATATTTACACAATATACATCAGCTCAGCTCATATGTGTACAGTTTATCTATAACAATTGAAAATTAATAAAAATAATAAAAAGGATTAAATACGAAAAAGAGGAACAAAACGGTGACTGCTTTTTCAAAGTGTTGCTGAAGTAAATTTTTACAATGATAGATATGGCAACAACAATATTTGTTAGGTGCACGAATGGGCGGAGTCTACCGGTGCAATACCACGACTCAGAAGATAGTCGTAGGCCTAATTTTTGTCCTATTTCCCTTCCCAACCTTTTCTTATTAGGATAGGATGGAAAAAGGAAGGTGGAAAAGAAAGTGGGAAGTTAGACGGAAGGGGGAACGCATAGGAAGGGGAAATATCCTTTTTCTCTGCGTGCCCATCTCCATTAATTAAAGATAGGCAACGCATCTGTAATTGGGGATGTCACTATTTCGGCAAATTCAGGTGGTCGTTTGCTTCTTTGCCACTTTTTGATATAAAAAAAAGATTAACATCGACTGGTTATTACTTAAATTTTTTCCTTAACCTCAATATTTAGTAAAGTGTGTCAGGATTTTACGTAATTAGTTTTATTTTAAAATATATAAAACATCAGTTGTAAATAAATAACGGAAAAATTTCTTTAAATAAAACTGTATTCAAAAATTTTCCACAAACAAAAAACAGTGTCATGTTGATAATTATAACATGAATTTGTGGGTACGATTATTTTCCGTGTTTATTTTGAGTTCGTGACGCGTGGTGTTACCTGGCCGACATTGTCAGTGAGTCTTAATTACCGTGGAGACATGACAAGCCACCCTCCTCTTGTACAGTTATTGTAATAAGATTGTCAAATATAAATAGAGGCAGATCGATGCCTTCTACGAATAAGGGCCAATCTGCAAATCGACATCTTTATAGGAGAGGCTCTCAAAGTTTCAACCATATAGTAGCAAAAGAAAAATATTAACACTTGTTAATGTATATTTTGTTTAGTGAGTGAGTAAACTAAGAGTAGCTTTTAAAATCAAAAAATCATTAATTTGTTACTTTGGCCCTTATACATAGGACCTATCGATACATACTAGCAAACCGTCTTCTTAAATATTCGTCAAGTCCTAATAACACTTCTAATGTCACATATATTTAATATACGCCATAACTTGAATAAAAATGCGTTGAATATATTTATTTAGGTTTATAGCAGATATTACAATTTAATAGTCTTCCTGACTGACGGTGGACATGCGATAAAGAAATAATAAATGTAAAATAAGTCAAGCAACATTTAAAACTATGACGTCATAATAATAACGGTACATGACATTAGAAATTTATCTGCAACATGATTGATTTCCTTATAGTATATATTCTCTCGTAATACATGTCGCAATCAGAAGAAGAAATCAACTTTAATAAATCGAAATTAGAACACGAGCTGTGTTCGAAGAGACTTCTTGTACGATGCGCGTCTGACATTGGTCATTCTGGAAATATGGATCGTAGCTAAAGCATTGTTTGTTGTACATGAGCCTGTGAATCAATTATAATCAGTTGAGAAGTGATAAGCAGTGAATTCCTTGAATCCGATATTACCCACTACCGCACAAGTGATCTCAATCAATAATAATTCTGATAGCTAGCCATCCCGGCCGTTATACATATATTCACATTTGGTTTCTGAAACTTAAATATCCGTTTAAAACATATTGTTATCTCTGTTTTGTCAAAGAAGTCACAGGGTTTACGATACGTTTTATGCAGAGTTTTTGGTGTCGGAAACCCAATGTATTAATGATCTTTTAGAATCACAAACTCAGTTAATTTAAACTTTAAAATAATTTTGAAATGAAATGTTATGTTTTACTTTTATATTTTCAAAAAAAAAATCTAGAAAATACACTAATATACAGTACAAATGATTGAAATAACTCAAGAATAAAAATGTAGAGTCGCAAGTGGATTTTTATTGTGCAAAAAGAAATATGAATCTTTAAAAATATCCAATCATCAAAACCATGGCGTAACAGACACATTTCGTAGCTCTAAAACGACAGCCCTAAAACACCTACGAGTTTATGTTTATAAAGATTTATTTGACATCGTAAGAACAACCGAGGTTATAATAGACGAATACATTTCACGAAAATAAAGTCAAATTAGATGTTTAGTAAAATTTATATATCGCTACCCCGTTAAACATTTTATGTGATATTTCATAACTGAAAGAATTCCAATACTCATAAACGATAGCAAGAAGTGTTAAATATATTAGGTTAACGATAAACGACAAACAATGAAATAAAAAACATAGTAATGTTTAACCAACATGACAAGTTAAGTAGACTAACTTTGAGTCTTCACCGTAGACAAGCTACGAGCCTACGTAGACCATATTCGTAGCAGCCTAAAAAGGTCTGTACAAACTATAAAGCAAAGATGTTTACGGATTAGATACTACATTAGTACAACATTTGAACTTGTAAAATGTAATATAAATATTAGAAACTAGCTTTTACCCGCGACTCCGTCCGCGCGGAATAAAAAAATGCACACAAAATAAAAAAGTTCCTATATGTCCGTCTCCTGGTTCTAATCTACCTGCCCACCAATTTTCAGTCAAATCGATTCAGCCGTTCTTGAGTTATAAATAGTGTAACTAACACGACTTTTTTTTATATATATAGATATATAGATAACACAAAGTATTTGTATTCGTATAAATTAATTTAATATTATTGAAAATTACACTCAAAACAACTTAACATATACAGCGAAATAATTAATTACAAAAAATGTGGTCCTTTATTGTAATTTATTGTTTATATTCTTAAGTGCTTAAAGATGAAATAGCCAATTTTTTACTTTAAATCAAACACATAAGATATATTTCAGCTCTAATTAATTCTGGCAACATCTACTTCCCTTTAAAATATGCTTATTTTTGTTGTTTACGCTTGATAATATATAATATTAGTATATCATTTCAAGTCACTCTTACGAGGCACGAAATCAGCGATGACCGCGGAGCGGGGCGATGTAAATAAAAGTTCTCCGCACCCGCTCGTTTTGTGCGTATTGCTGTACTGTGCCATACCTTTGATTACATCGCCCCGCACCTCGCTCATCGTAAATTTCATGCCCGAGGCCTTAAAGATTCTTTAGAATGATAGATGATTGGTAAAAAAATACTGATTTTTTTTTTCGATTTAGAGGAACTACGACATTGGAAGCTAACAATTAAGCAACTTTGTTACACATCGAACAATAACTAGAACAAAACATTTACAATCGAAAAACATAATGTATTTATTATTCAAATATCGATAGAAATTGAAGTTGTGTTCAATCATTTCATAAACGTAAATATAAATCACGAAACCGATAAGAATATGGAAGGGAGACAGGTGGATCATGAGGGAAGCCAACAGCAACCAAATGTATTTGATCTAAAGTTGTCAAGTATTCGGTACAGCGTGGGCGCAACAAATCGCAATCAGTCTTTATAAAAATACCTGCGACTGTACAATATGATTCACTGTAATATTTTTACAACGCTTCATACTCTATAGCTTTAGGAAAATTTTACATTCGTAAGCAATAAAATATTCTTACTTTCAACTATGTTGATAAACGTAACTATAAAATGAAATCTAGATTGCAGTTAAAGAGCTCGAAAGTACAATGATGTATTTATTTACTAACTCAAGTTTTTATCTATTTTATTGTAAAGAGACGAAGTAATAATAGACGACAAAGACTTTAGTTACAAAACAATGAGAATACTGTCCTGAGCGTTCATAAACTTTAAAAAAATTTAAATTTATGAAAATGTTTATAACAATTTTAAAAAGTTTGAACTTTTTAAAAGAATAACAAATTGAAAACTTTTTATTTTTAGTCCTCTTTCCCTTCCCATCCGTTCCTTATAAGAAAAGGGTGGGAAGGGGAGGTGGATTTTATGGAGGAGGAGATGCATTGGAAGCTTAAATATTCTCTTTTTGTGCGTTCCCTCCTTCGTCGATTGAGGGTAGACAATGCATCCGCTATTGCGAATGTCTAGCGGTCGCTTCGCCATTTCGGCGAATTCATGTGGCCGCTTGCTCGTTTGCCACCTTGTAATATAAAAAAAAAATCTAAACAGTGGGGAGTTCTATCAAAGTCAGTTTTGCTGTTTGCAATTAACTACTTAAAAATACACGCGAATTGCTGAAACGAAAATATTCTTAAAATATATGTACCAATATATATCTACTCCGTGGTTTTTCGTTCTCGAACACAGTGGGCGGTCGGAACGTGGCGGTTCGATTCTTGATTTCTAACATTATATATCGGAATGCTAGAGAGTAGAGTTCCTCAAAAATTCTAAAGAACTTGCATTTTCTTTTTTCTTACCTTTGTATAAAGTTATAAAAAGATTCCCGTAAATGAGAAAAAAAGTTTTTCCTGTATATAATTGAAATAAAATACATATTGTACTTGTATTAATTAACTTCTTAAAATATTCGTAAAACATTGTACTTGTAGAAGGACCCCCGATAAGTCTGAAACTAGTCGGCTATTACACCAAATTATACGTGAATGAAGTCGTTATTTTTAATTAGTTTTATGGTCACATTGTTTTTGTAAGCTATCATATGGTTTTTGTATTTGTAAATATAGTCTTTTGCAATGCTATAAGAGCCCTTGTGTTATATATTTTCGATTAGATTTTATAAATGCATTCCGCGATATTGTCACAAGAATGCATTCGAGATAATGTCGGCAGCGGCATGCCGGATTCCGAGTGCTAAATATAGGTTAACCGCGGACAGCATCGCAAATTCCAATGAGCCACTGAAGGATGCGTTGCGATAGATCTCAATAAAAAATTGTTATGATAGTTAGGAGGGACAAAGATTTTATGTAAAGAACTTTTATATACTTGTATATGTACTATAATATGTAGTCATATTCGTATCTTTTCGCCTTATATACTCTCTCCCACTTTATGTGGTTGTCTTGCAAATAAATCTCGCTCATTCGTGATGGATAGAATTTTAGATTGCCTAACTTTATCTATAAACAAAAAACAAAATCGAATTAAAAAGGTCAGATATAAAAAAATGAGCACGTGATGTGGATGCGCTAGTAATCCGCAGCGTGTTAAACTATAACGCGATGATTGGCAGTTGTTGTGGCCGCTGCCAACGCGTCATGTCATAACTCCATAATCTCACAATGACGGACGAAATCAGAACGGAATTAAAACACAAATTCCGCTCTGCAATAGTATAGTCAGTTTGTGTGAACAGTTAGGTAGAAGATAATCTCATGTCAGTTTCGTGTCACACAATGATGTTTAGAATTCAACACCGAACTTAAGGACAGCTACACACCTTCAGTTTTAACTGTAAAGCTCAAGTGTTCTGTGTGTAACGGGCTTAACGTCATCAACTGTTGTCACAGACAACATGTTGCCTATTCGCTAGTGTTTTGTTTCGTTACGTTTACGCTTCAGATTAGCGACAGTGTTATAGGGACGTAATTTATCAGATAAACCGGGCACTAATCTATTGCAGATTCCTTCGGGCACGTGTCTCTTGTGGGTGTTACCTAAACATAGGATTTTTAAACAGAAGCGAGCTGTGACCTCGATTATTACTCTACCTGAGTCGTTAACACCAAAAGGGAAGTGTGTTGCGCATGTTTGCATTACTCTATTTCGAAAATAGGTGTTATTGATTTACTTTATCGAAACTAACCTGATATAGTACGAAAGTCTTTTAAATGGTACTATAGAGTTGTCGTTGTTGTAAGTAGTTCTTGATACTAAAAAATAAAGTAAAAAAACGAGAAAAAATTTGACTTTTGCGTGATAAAGAGTTGTAGAAGAAAGTAATATATGTAATGGAACTTGAAACAAAACAACATATGGAATCCTAAACCGCTCTTCTATTAAACAAGGGAACATTTGTCGGCAAATTTTTATTTGACTTTCTTAAAAACAAATAGCATTTAGCATTGCTTTGATACGTTGGTATTTATGTATAAGATAAAAGTAGTCTTGCTTGTCACCGCCTACGTAAATAAAGCGTATTAATTATCATTCGCCCACATTGGCTTCTCAATCACAACTAATCTGCAAAGAAAGCCGGGCTCGAGTCATGTGAGCGGATTCTAGGGACGATTTTATTTGGACTTTGCCAATTTTACATAATGTACCGAATTCATTTCAATTATCTGGTTTAACATTTCTTTTTTGCTATATACGTGTTTGGAAGATACAGATAAATTATATAAAAGGTGAATAAAGGTGATAACGATGGTTAAGAAGGGAGTGCCTACTGAAATGATGAAAGATTGTTCGATGGAATACGGACACACCAATTACATTGTTAAATTACGTTGTTATTATATCTGTAATTTATGTATTAATTGCCTAGTGTTTAGCCAATTACTATTGTTATTTTCTTCCTTATATCTTATACTATGGAATTATCTGCAATCTTTAGATTGCCACTATGTCAGTTGGGCGGTGTCGCGTGTGACGTCACGCCGCGTCACGTTTGCGTAACGCGCGTCCATCCGCGTATTTATTTATGGCGGCCATTTTGAAAATAGCCAGCAACATGTCGTGCATGTGTCAATGTATTTTTGGCGCCGGCCGAGTAGGTCACCTGTAAGGTGGGACATTTTTAACGTTCTACGCTGTATGTTTTATAGGTAGATATTCCAAGCGGCTTTTGAACTTTTCTGTCTTGTAATTAATATTTCTTTTAACTATATTGAACTGAAATATTTTAAATAAAAAGTATACAGTTTATATTTCTAATTTGCAAGTTATGTTAAGGGAATAAATTTAATGAAAATGTAACCGTAACATTTCTAGTCGTTTGTTTTATATTATAAATAGAATCTTGGAATGTATCAACAATTTTCATTGTCTACTACTGATTCATATTTGATTTTTTACGTAATTATTTGAGGAAAAAGATATTTTTTCGAACGGGCAACATTAAATGTAACTTATTATCATTGATTAGCCATATTGATCAAAGATTTTTTGTTCAAAAGTAATTGAGTAAAATATTAGTAATCAACATGTACCAACATAGAATATAAGAATATAAATCCTACTAGTTTCTATTTCGTAAGCTCTAAAACTACATATCATTGAGTCATCATCAGCTCACTATACGTCACCGCCGAGGGGTACGGAGCCTACGTAGTTAGGGGTAATAGTCAACCACGCTGGACCAGTGCTGGTTGGTTGACTTCATACATATCATTGAATTTCTTCTCAGATAGATGTAGGTTTCATCACAATGTTTTCCATCATCGTAAGAACGTCGGATAAATGTACATATGTAAATCGAAAACACATTGGTATACGGCAAGATTCGAAACCAGAACCGAATCTGCAGGAGATTGCAAGTCAAGTGCTTAACCCCTGAGCAACCGACGCTCTTTTATGAGGTTATTGAAAACTATTAAAATGGAAACGACGAAAAGATCGATTTAGAAACGACGAAACTCAAACGCTCTACATAGAGTGGAATAAGTGCAGGGAGATGATGATGTTACTAACGATTCAATCAATTTTGAATAACCACAGATTATGTCGGAGTATTAAGAGCTTCAGTGGCTACAGATTAGCGGAATATTTACATCTCAGCGGCTAGCAAACGTAATTAGAAAGACGCATACCGCCGCGGCCGCGTGGGCGCAGCACTCCCGCCTATTTATACTAAACAAAACTAAACATACTAGAATATATATTTTTATATTAAATACATGTTTAAAATCCTTATAAAACAAGCTTCATTAACCTTCAGGTATTCTAATACAACCTAGACATTAGTCTCCAAGAGATCAAGTTAGAAGGAGTTTTAATATAACTTGCTTATTTTCACAAGAAATTACAATTAATATGATGTTATTACCTTCACATTAACTAAGGTTCAAGGTCACTCAAGAGGATATAGAATCATAGTTGAGACAGAAAGATAAAAACAATAGAAAAAAACTTGAGAGGTGTCAAGGAACACCCGGATGGAACGAAGTTCCTTTCAATTAATTAGTGAAGGAACCAATGTTTATTCTATGAATAAAAAACTTAAGTCTTCACAAGAAGTACATTTTATTTCTATGAATTTTCGTTATATATTGTCACGTCGTTGCCATGGTGATATAGCAAAAAGTGTCGTGACAACTTTTCAAGTTACTGAGAGGAATTGAAATAAAATTTATCTTCTATCTGAAGGCGTTTCACAATACGAAAATGTGCTACACATTGGTATAACTCCTGAGTCATATTTCATACAATTATCACTATGTTTGTTAGCGAAACTATAAAAAAAACGTTCAACACTTTCCCGTCCGATACGCTAAAGCATAGCTTGTTTATTACAAAACTTGTTTGATGTGAACTATTCTAGTGACAGATTTGATAACGACCTTCGGAAACTGGAGCTGTTTCAATGTAAAATTATTAGAAAATTGTAAATTTCGATTTAATAGATCTATATCGATGAAACAGACTGGCATCAGACCAAGTTTCAGAACCGAGGAGATAATCTTACTAATCTATAAGAAATTTTTAATGAATCACGAAACTCCAGAACAGCTGAATCAATCTGGACACAACATCAAAGTCTAGAAGGCCTAGATTTTTTTTTATTCTACTAGGTTGAATTCGAAGGCGACAGCTAGTATTAGTAATATCCGTAGAACTAGACAACCTACCCTAACATCTGCTGGCAAAACTATCCGAGTACTGGATAATGAGGTTAAAGCTATTTTAATTCCCGAAGACAAGCGTATTGCAGTCGTAGCTATTTCTGACGACAATAACGAGAATATTACAGTCGCTGGAACTGAAATAACTCGACTCCTTTACTTGCATGTCATCGGTACAAAAACACTCAAAAGTTTAATTAATGCTCAATTTGTTAATGCGTTTTGCGATTTTCAATTTGAATCCGTTTACTATATTTTTGATAGTTAATTATAAAGCTCCATATTTAAACTGTTTTTCATCATTTATTACATTACAAAAACGTCTGCAATAAATAATACTTTCAATTTTAAATGTACTTACATTATTTACTATTACAAACCTCAATTAAGAAAGATTTTTTTTCTTTCACTAGATGTCACGCCTCCGTCCGCGCAAAATTAATTAAAAATAACTTAATCATTAGTCTATATGTTCTTCAAATTTCATCGAGATCCGTTGAACCGTTCTGGAGTACCTTACAACAAACATCCATTCATTCATCCAAACATTTGCATTTATAATATAAGTAAGATGGCGTTGTATTTTTGTTTATAAATGAATAAATAATGTTATCAACTAACAACTATATTTTGTTTATTTATAACATTGATAAGTTTGAAACAGTAATCTGTAAATACCCGTATCTATATTAAGCATTTCGTTCCGATGTAAAGTTTCCTTGAACCATAATATCTGGAAGTTGTAACGTCTTAAACGATGAAGAGGCTCGTTACATAAATTTAAAAGCTATTTGCACCACTAACAATTTCACAGTCATCGTTCGAAATTTATGTTTTATTAGCCAACAGTGTAATTGCTTTCGATGTTCACTTCGTTGAGTAATTTCGTAATAGATATATCAAGTCTTGAATAATTATGATGTACTTTTCGTATCAACGTATTCTCATATTGAACTGTTAAATTGCCAAGTAAAATACACAATTATGAAATTATCATTCAAGAAATTATAACATTAAATTACTAGATTTATGTATTGATGAAAGAACATTCATTTAGAATTATCAAGATATCTTTTTGTACTCAATTCATTTATTTAAATGGATTACTGGTACATATTTTTGAGGTATCAAGGGATATGTAAGTTATGTGTGAAGTCAATCAACCCGCACTAGGTCAGCGTGATTGACTATGGCCTAGTCACTCCTAATGGTAGGCTCCGAGCCCCTCAGTGGGGACGTATATTGAGCTGATGTTGATGATAATCACGGAAAATTGTCAAAGGATAGTATCAATTGACACTTTCGAGTGTTAGTACTAAGTTATAGTAAAATCAAAGTGAACATCAAGAAATCGTTTCAAGGGACAATATTAAGAAGCATTGTCAAGGGACAGTATTGAGGAAAAATGTCAAAGTCCCTGTAAGTTGACAATGTACTTTACATTGTCAACTTACAGGGACTTATTAAGGAGCATTATTAAGGGGGGAAGGTCAGTGTAAATTGTCAGTACCGCGGGACATTGTCAAGACAGTATTAGCGTATAACGATTTGTCAAGACAGTATAAGCATTATCGAGGAACAGTATAAATGTACAATGTCTTGACACAACAGTTCCTTCAATCTGTCTATCAATACTGTCATCGGACTTGGTGATTTATATAATTACCTTCAGGTATCTTGATGGTGGTGCCGAGGTTGATCTGCTGAAGGCGGGCGAGTGCAGCCTGCTGCAGTGCGCGCCGCTCCACCTCGCTGAGAGTGAGCAGTGATGTGTCCGCCAGCCGCACGCAGCGTCCACTGCCGTCTGTCCAGGAACAGCTGCCCTGCACAACGCGTCACGTCATCACACCGACACGCACTCACAAACGATTAATGGTTGTTCAAACTTTTATAGTGTATTTACGTTGAGGAACTCAATTATCAATTAACAAGTCTAGTGCGGAACAATAAAGTTATATAAGTAGTAAACAAGGAAATAATTTTAATAACGACTAATTAAAAAGTTTAATGCTAACTAGATACTTTTAAAAATGAACTAAAGTGTTTTAATTTTCGATTTAGAACAAATTTAGAAAACACAAATATTTGTTTGTTAGTTTTTTTCCGGACAAACACAATTAATAGTAGTAGACAACGAAATCAAGTTCACAACTATAAAGCTCTCCTATAAACGAGTAACGAAGAACAAATTTTTTTATTTATTTGTATGTATGGTTGTAACTAAATCAGTGGACAGATTTTATTAAAATTTTGGAAAGATGTTCTGAGAACGCCAGAGAAAGAATTTTCTAAATATACCGAAAAAAATAGACAATCAGCGTTTTTTTGTGTTAAAGCAATTTAAAATAAATAAACGACTAATAAATAAAACAAATGCAAATGTATGAAACGAACTATAGTAAGTTGCTTCGTAGCTGTCGTAATTAGCATATTATTTATATACGAGTAGTTTTATTTATGTGAGGTAATTTAATTTTGAACTCTTAATTACTCCGTCCATAAAACGTAAGATTTTAATCATCGTAATATTTGGCCGGCTATTGTTAAGTACTCAAGAGTTGTTTGGATCTCAGCCAATACTGGCCGCACTGGCACACATTCGGGTTCAAATCTTGTCGGAAGAGATTGTATATCGTACATTGAGATCTGTCTCAGTACTATCATACGATGACAGTTATTGTTGCATGTTCTTTGGGGAAGAAATTCAAAACGATAGGAAGAAACTTTGATACTGGAAGCTTAATTCTAGTTCCTTTCGTTTTTACATGATAAGGTTGTAAAGAGGATTGTATTGAGGGGGGAAGGGGGAATAAGATGAAATAGTTTATATTTTACTTGTTCTTATACTGTACACAAAATGTTTTAATATTTTTTACTAAATAAATGGGTTCTAAACAGTAATTTTTTTTTTGTGTTGATACAAATATAAGCAGTTTTTTGTTCATCTATATATCTATACAAAGTAACAAAATGTGTGTCTGTATGTTTAAAAAAAAATCGTTTTTCGTACACATCGAGTTTTTCGAGTTCCTGGTAACGAAAAATAATTTTCTTTTGGTCTGTCTGTATGTCTATCTGCAAGGTCGCGTTTGATCCCGGCAATCTCTGGAACGGCAGATTCAGACGAGACTTAGACAAGAAGGTACTTTTTGTTCAACTTTCCGCCGACGAAGTCACGGTCGATCACTAGTTTACTAATATTTCATGTAACCATTCCAAATATGCTTGAAAACTGTATTATATGGTTCAAGACAGTCGAATATACTTGACCATTAAAATATTACGCTATCAAAGTAATTATGTCCATTCAAATAATTTCATAATACAGTAACAAATGTAGAAGTGCCTTGTACGTGTTTTGTATGGTCGTATTATTAGGTCTACAGGTTTTCTAAGTTTCAATGTAAAACTTACAAATTGTTCGCTCTCTCTGTTGGAGAACTGATCAAAGTCATGAAGTCGATTACCTGAAACTGTGAGACACGCGTACTTTAGGTATATACGTTTAATTTAAAAAAAGTTACGGAAGTTCTCGTACTGTTTTTTGTATAAATAACTATATTAAATTATCATCTAAAGTGCGTAAACTATAGATATAAAAAATGTAAAAACATTAGATTTGTTACACGCTAATAAAAGAGCTTTTAATTTGTTAAATATATTTCATTCTCAAAGTCGGTTAAATAATTTTTGGATGGATTTAGAACAAATGAACGATGACATATAACATGAAAGGATTAGTTAAAATAAAGTCAGGTACAAACTTACAACTATAAACAACGAAATAATCAAGGTTCACTATCACATACATGTATGCAAATTGATCAAATTACCGTAGGTTTCTGAGAATCTTCGTTTAAAACATATCGTTATATCTGTTTTATCAAAGATAATGACAGGGATGACGATATATTTATAGAGACATTTTGGTCTCAGAAACCCACCGTAAATTAAGCATGGATTGTGTTTAGCTAAAGTAATATTTTTTTGCAGTTTAAACTGTTTAAATGATGCAAAAAATTTAGTTATCATTCTATTTTTATTATTTTCTGTATTGCACAAGAGTAATATATTTTTTTTTTTGGATTACAAATAAAATTAAATACCGGGCGGGCCACCTCGAGCGGATTGAGAAAAAACAAAGCTACGGTGGACAGAGACAGAAAGGAAGTTGGCTTAGTAAATTGTAAAACCGTGGCCAGACATATGAAAAAAGTTGCCGCACCAAGGCCCACAAAGATCTGTGGAACTAAGGATTTTTTTGTTATTGTCAATATTTCTGTCTTTTTTGTATTCTTTATAAGATAGTTTAGTTATAGTTAAGATATACAAATAAACGCATATTCATAGTGACTGGTATGATTCAGAATAAGATCATAATATAGTGTGTGTTTTGTCTGAAGCCGGCCCACGCGCTTCGATGCTTCTGGGAACAAAATGCGAGCGTTATGTTCACCAGATGTGTGTAAAAAGTTTCAGCATATACACATTGGTTGCTATGTTGTACAAAGCATATCTATGCTGTTTTTCTTATTAAAAACATAAAAAGATCAAGTAAATTATAAAATCTGTTCGCATCTAAAGTTTAAAGATTCATCTTTCAAGGTCACATATGTCACGCAATGGTCTATTAAATAAATATGTATTTTTTATTAGAACCCACAACATTTTCAACGTCATTTTTAAATACAAAGATAATTATGTGTTTGGACAATGGAAACTCACTGAATTTTTAATTGAGCTACACATCTATATGTGCTACGTGGTGCTACGACGGTGCTACGCCATAATTGTAAACCGCTGATTAATGGTTGGTACTTTAAATATTGCCTATCTGTTTTAAACCTACGTTACATAATCATATCATATCTTTCATTCTTTTAAAAATAACAGAGACAATCTGTTTCTGTAGAGGTAGTAAACACGCTCCTTTGATTGTTTAATATTTGCAAAGGGCTTTAAATAAATCATCGATAATAATAAGTATTTCAAGGTTACAAAGATCTTTAAAACAATAAAGATGATTAAATACGTGATTTACGTTTGAACGTAACAAAAAAATATATATTTCTATTCATAGGTAAACTAATGTGGTATGCGGCAGTGGAATAGATTTAGAACAAAGTGAAATTCGATGTTTCTATGAATCGAAAACTACGTTCAAGACAATATGTTTGCCAACAAATGTTTAGAGTTAATTATGTGATGTGACGTTAGCAAGAAAAGCATTGCTATCAAAATATACCTGTGGAAAAATTATAGCAAAATAACTATTTGATATAGGATAGATATAGAATATTGTCTGGAAGAACACATAGACTACTTAACAAGTGCGAAAGCTAGTATTATATAAAAAAAATGTATTATAAAGCGCATGTATTTTTTATGTCAAACTAGCTTTTACACGTGACTCCGTCCGCGCGGAATTAAAAAATCGAAAACGGGGTAAAAATTATCCTATGTCCGTTTCCTGGTTCTAAGCTACCTGCCCACCAATTTTCAGTCAAATCGATTCAGCCGTTCTTGAGTTATAAATAGTGTAACTAACACGACTTTTTTTTATATATATAGATAGACAACTCATGTCATCATGGGAAAAACCCATTTCCTTTTGCTTTTGATAGTACACTTATTATTACGGAAAGTGGTAGATTAGTTAACAACTCGCTATACGATGCTTACGCGGCGAGTAAAATGGCGGAGCAAACCTTATTGTTATAAAAATAAGCAGTACTCGTATAAAGAAAATAAATACAGTGTAAACAATTGAAGGTTTTTATAAATTGCGCGCAAAAAATTAAAAATCATGTCAAAGACGTTTGGCAAAATAATTGTCGCGCCAGTTTCTCTAGAGGTTGATCGACGGAAATAAACTTCATCGTATTTTGCAAACTCCTACAACAATGTTACTAGTTTTCGCAATACTTACAAATTTCAAACAATGTTTTCGAGTAAATTTATTGACATTTATAATAAGTCTATATGGCAACGTGCCTAAATGATTGGTAGTTTTTTTTTTATTAGAAACTAAATTATAACTATCAACTTTTATGTAAATAAACAAAATGATTTAACATCAAGAGCAGGGTAATAAATATTATTATTATTATATAACTAGCGGTTGTTTGAAAATTCGACAGCGCAGTATTAAAAAAGTAGCCAATAATATGTCTGCGTGCAACAGCTATGTTTCCGTCCAAGTCCCGTCAAAATCAGTCCAGTCGTTTTCGTCATCAGAAACACATATATTATATCATGTGGATGAAATGTGTTTTTTATTGATATTACATAAAAATTATCCTATTTTGTTATTATGAATAAATAAGATAAAACAAACAACAAATAAAAATTTAAATGTAAATGTGGAGAGGTCGGTAGGGGCCTAGGAAAAGATGGTTTGCGTGAAATTCAACTTGATTAAAAGAGTGAGGAATGAATGAATGAATGTTATAGATTGATTTGAACCGACTCTACGTGAGCGTGATAAGGTCAGTGAGATGATGATGAATCAACAAATCACTTTTGTTGATTGACTCTTTGAAATTGATACAAAATACTTTGATTTATCATAGAAACAAGACCTTTATGTTTGTGCTCTGAAATTAAAGATTCTAAATTTGAATTCGCATGCATATACTGACGAGTTGGTGCATTTCTTTAACATTGTTCCTCATTAAAAATGTAGGATCTTTAAATAGTTCCTGTCTGTTTGAATGTTGTTTGAAAACGTCAGTATATTTGATTGATGCTATTTTTAGCAACTAAAACCAAACTTTGTTTTTAAAAAAAAAGAATTACAAGGTGGGTATTAGGTTTTTTTATTTTACAAAATGAAAACTTAACTTATTTTAATAACATTTACAACATTAAAGGGGAAAACAATCAACCGTTAATCGACACAATTCTATTGGCACAATGGACTTGACACGACCTGTCACTTCGAAAGCCAACGAGCAAATGATCGCTCTCTGAAGTTGGCTGCCTTTAAATCAGGTGTCAAAGGTGACGTCACATATTTTTTTATTTATTGATTTATGTGATCCTTATACGGCCTCTCCTGACTGTGCACCGTCCCGGGGCACCGCTTCATCTTCTCTGGGGTCATCAGGAAGCACGTTCGCACGGGCAGCAGACGATGGTCCAGCTTCCATGTCGTCTCTTAACGAGTTAGTAGACCTGCCTTCTGCTTCCACTGTTTCGGACTCGGAGTCAGTATCTGTCGAATTCAAGAGTTGATTAAAGTTTGATGAACACTAATAAATGTGCCTATCTTTCGTCCTTCTCACAATCAAGGCCCCTTAGCATTGTCTGTCATACTCAACTAATTTCTTGACTAACTCATACACATATAATTCACACATCAACATACATCATCTCAGTCATATAAAAGCTATCTATGTGACGGGTGACGTCGCGACTGTCAACCACCACTTAACACGTCCCCTGCGTGTTTGTCACATGCATGGTAAAGCCCCTGTCTTTACGTTGCATCCGACCAATTGTAACACGTCACCTGCGTGTTTGTCACATGCATGGTAAAGCCCCTGTCTTTACGATGCATCCGACCAGCCGAAACCCACCCAGATCACGCTAAAGTCCCTGTCTCTAAACGTGTCTGAGAGGACCCGACTAAAACTTGACCACGACAGAGTGTCTGTCTCCGAACGTGTCCTCACAAATGCTAGTGCCCAGCCGGATCATATCCGTAACTACCAGACCACAATAGAGCCCCTGTCTCCAACTGTGTCTAAGGGAAAAGCTACTGCTCATCCAGACCGCAACCAGCCGGATCTCTGAACAAAAAAAAAAAAAAACAACATTAAACAGATTCTAAAACTCACTCTCAAAAAACGCCGCACAACTCTCAGGACACCACTCTCCTTTCCACGGCACCATGTATTGAGCCGCCGCTTGTGTGGTTTTACCACGGGCTCCACTGAGTAACTTAAGCTCGTATCGGTCGCTTGCAAGCACCTTTATAACTCGGTAAGGGCCTCTCATACCCGAGTCGAGTTTGCCAGTAGATTGGGAGTATTTAATGACAAACACTAAATCATCAACTTTAAATGATCTTGGAGGGTGCCGAAGTTGGTTGACACGTGAATCTTGCTCTTCTTGATTACTTCTTAGTAACGCTCTGGCTCGAGCTCTGCAAACTTCTCTCCACCCTTCACGATTGGGTCGGTGATCTTCGTGTGTCACATCACGGATCAGTGCACGGATAACAGGAGTGGTCGCTTCAGTGCCAATCAACAAGTTTAACGCGGACAATTGTGTAGTTTTTTGTTTTGTTATATTCAACACCAGTTGTATTTTACAAAGTGAATCAGACCAAGTACTATTATTGTAATAAGTTTCGACACGAATTAAATTCAAAACAGTTCGTACATAACGCTCGGCTTGGCCATTTGCATGATGCATTCCGGGCGTTATGTAGTGAACGTCGCAACCAAACTCTTTTGTCATAGCGGTGAAAGAAGAAGATTCAAACATTCTTCCTCGGTCACAAACCAACAGCTTTGGTACACCAAACAGAGATATCGCGTTATTAAATATGCGTTTAAGCTCGTCAGCATCTTGCCGGTAGATGGGATATAATAAACAGAATTTAGTAAAAGAATCTACTAAAATCAACACAAACTTGTAGTCATTAGACCTAGGCAAGGGACCGAGAACATCAATATGGACTGTGCTAAAAGGGATATCGGGTTTTTCCCATGAGGTGATGGGCTGATTAGGAGCTCTGGGGACCCGTTTCTTTGAAATACAGATAAGACAGTGGGAGGTGTATTTCTTTACAAACTGTTTCAGACCTGGGAACCAGAAATGTTTTAGTATCAGATCGTATGTTTTATCCGCTCCTATGTGTTGGTGCTCATCATGGAAAATTCGTAATAAACTCAAGCGATAACCCTTAGGGATGTAACACAACAGTCTAGATTCTTCCCCTACTGGAGAATACCGGTAAAACAAGAGGTCATTTTTACAAACATAACGTGTAGGGTCTAGTTGACCGTCTGATAATTTTTGTAATAGGGTTTGTGTGTCAATGTCTGCGGCCTGGGCCATCTGTGCCCAGTTTAAAGGCTTTTCTATGTTATTCACCTGCGTCGCTGGTGGATTTCGACTCAAATAGTCGGCATGCGACATCATTACGCCTTTTCTATATTCGATGGTAAAGTTAAAATCTTGTAGATAAATCCACCAACGCGCGACGCGAGGGAGCAGGTCCTTCTTACGCTCAGTAGCTTTCAAAGCATTACAATCAGTAAATAGAGTAAAGTTAACACCAATTAAATAATGTCTGAAGTATTGCAATGCCTTGACAACAGCGAGTGTTTCTAGCTCATAAGAATGATATCTGCTCTCTGCGTCTAGTGTTACTTTGCTAAAGTATCCTACTACGCGTTTACTACTGTCACTATGTTTTTGCATCAATACCGCGCCATATCCTATACTACTCGCGTCTGTGTGGAGCTCGGTGATTAATTGTGGGTCGAAAATTGCAAGTATGGGTTCGTTAGTTAACTGATTGATAAGATATTGCCTTATTTGTTCTTGCTCGAACCCCCATTGAAACTTAACACCTTTCTTTAAAAGTTTAGAAATACTTGCAGTTTTCGTCGCATAATCTTTAATATACCGACGGAAATAGCCGGCCAAACCCAAGAACTGCCGGACTTGCTTAACACTGCTTGGCGCAGGCGTGTTAACCAAGGCCTCTATCTTACCAGGGCTCGGTCTAACCTGACCATGGCATATTTGCCGTCCTAGATATTCAACCTGTGTGGTCAAAAATGAGCATTTACGTAGATTTACCGAAAATCCCGCATCAGTTAGAGTCTGCAATACCTCGCGAAGAAGTTTAATACCTTCCTCGACCGTCATACTAAGCAAAAGTACGTCATCTATGTATACGAGAACGTTCCCCGCCTCGATAAATTTTTTAAGGGTTTTGTTGATGATACGCTGATACACCGCCGGAGAATTGCAAAGCCCGAACGGCATTTTTAGGAATTCATAATGCCCCTCAGGCGTAACAAATCCCGTCACATGCACCGAGTCCTCATCAATAGGAATTTGATAAAACCCTGATGCCATATCGAGACAGGTGAAAAATCTCGACACACCTAGACGATCTATGTGATCCTCAATAAGCGGAAGAGGATAACGATCTTTGATGGTTATCCTATTCAACGCTCTAAAGTCCACACACATCCGATCTGTGCCATCCTTCTTCTTGACTAAAATAATTGGGCTAGCGTACTCGGACTCCGATTCTCTAATTATTCCCTTATCTAATAAGTCTTTGATTATGTCACGTACTTTTAACTTTTCTAAATGGGATAATCGATACGGATGATAAGCCACCGGTATTGGACTAGATAACCTAATACTCATGCTTCCTGTGTTAACCGTTGTAGTCGCCGTACCGGTTATTAAAAATGATTGAAAGTTAGTGATAACAGACATCAATGAATCTAATTCGGAACCCTGAAGAGGAGTGTTAACAGTAATAGGTTCGTTAACCGTTTGCGCTGCGTTGACATGTTCTTCGCGAGTCAAATACTGACTTTTCTTAGTCCTAACATACACTACGCCATCCCTATTCAGTACGTCCGTACCGATAATAATCGGTGTGTTCATATAAATAGCGGGTACTACAACAAAATCTATTTCGAGAGCTATATTGGGAAATTCAATAGTCAAATTAACTAACTCCCGCGCGACTATTTCTTTGTTACCTAAACCTTTCAACACACACAACGTAGGCTTACGCTGGCAAGAGAGATGCTTAATAACGTCCGAAGATATTAACGAAACATTAATTGCCCCGCTATCTATTAAAACATCTACAGGCACGCCTTGTATAACAGCTGTACTTACGTCACTGCCGCTAGAATTGTTTGAAAGTTCCTTACATAAATTAATATTTCTCTGATTTGTACCCTGAGTTAATGATCTGGACTTGGCAAAACAAACGTCTTCTTTATGACCAACTTTTTTACAAAAAGTACACGTAATTTTAATGCTGCTATTGCTAGGATTTGTATGTTGTTGAAACGGAGTGCGACAATTAAATTTGGTATGTCCAAGCTTACCACAACCAAAACATCTCTTATCTGAACTAGAACTTTGCGGTTTATTCTTAATTGGCATGAATGGTTTACGATTATCAGGTTTAACATTAAATTTAGGTTTAGTATAGTTGGCTAAGAACGAAACTACATTCTCGACAGTCAAATTCGAGTTTGAAGCCACTGCTTTAATTTGCGCATCAGTTATTCCACGAATTATTATTTGAATCATGAGCTCTTCACTGAGTCCTTTAACTATACGAAGTCGCAAAAGTGACCGACGAGCGTATTCGGCATAAGATTGAAATTTGTCCGAGCACGTGTTCATTACGTCGAAAAGAATATTAGCGTAGTCGATCTTATTCGTGCAAAGAGATTTAAATTCTTTAGTAAAATTGGACCACGACCGGTCATTCGTCGTCCATTCGTTGAGCCAGGTCCTAGCGTCACCTTTAAGACAAACCGCGATACGTGATAAACACTCTAAATCACTCCAACCGTTAGATAATTTAGCTCTTTCTACCTCACAACACCACACCTCAAAGTCGTGTACAGACGGATCGAAATTGGATACAAAGTAACTACGATTTGCACGATTGATACTGAGGATGGTATCCGCTAGTGCTTGCGTGGCATTCACAAAAGGTTCACGACTACTTTGAGGCGTGTTGTCACGTTGGGATGGCATCGAGGACGTATCCGGCGTCCTTTGCTCGATATCACTAAGTCGCGACATAATAGCGTTCAACGTTTCTTTCATCGAAGTTTCATGACTGCGCGAGTGACGACGTTCGTCTGACCTAAACGATTGTTTGCAACGATACTCATCTGAATGCTCTCGACCACGCACACAAGAACGATCTCTATCCGTGTCGGAGGAAACTACACGACGGCGGCGCTGCGAAGAACGGTTACGGGCACGATCACGACGTCGCGTTCGATCACTACCTAATCTCGAATAACGTTTTCGACTATGCACCGAAGATCGTTCACTGTCACTATCACTAGACGTAGACGTATTCCTATTACGACCGGCACAACGCCTCATCTTGCGAGACTCGTTTGTTCGCAAAGGTGGAGTACCTTCCGACCTGCTACGCGATCTAAACCGGTTACGCATCCCGAGCAACTTTTAATTAAAAACGCAAGAGATTCGATTAACGGCCGTTTGTTTGTTCACCCTTTTACAAAGTAATTTGGAAAGCAGATAGTGGGCTGAAAGGCCTATCCCACTTCTGATTTTAGCAACTAAAACCAAACTTTGTTTTTAAAAAAAAAGAATTACAAGGTGGGTATTAGGTTTTTTTATTTTACAAAATGAAAACTTAACTTATTTTAATAACATTTACAACATTAAAGGGGAAAACAATCAACCGTTAATCGACACAATTCTATTGGCACAATGGACTTGACACGACCTGTCACTTCGAAAGCCAACGAGCAAATGATCGCTCTCTGAAGTTGGCTGCCTTTAAATCAGGTGTCAAAGGTGACGTCACATATTTTTTTATTTATTGATTTATGTGATCCTTATACTATTGAATCGGAATGCGTAGTCAATATGCAGGTGGCAATTTCTGTTTGAGCATCAAACAATCGAAGAAACAGTGACTTTTAGTTTTTTTCGTCTTTCAGTATACTGTTTAGTCTACACTGAGACTGAATGTGATTGTCAACGTTTGTGTTTTGTTTGTTTTGTCTGTGATTTTTGATTGAGGTGTGCACCAAGTAACTTTGTCATTCATTTAATCAGGAAATAATTGGTTGTTTTTGCAACGTTTGTGTAAGTTTTTATATTTTTAATATGTAAACTCTTGTTACCACGTTTTCTGCTATGATACTATCTTATATATAGCTACAAACATCGTATAATTAGCCATTTTTAATTATTATTGAATTATAAGGAAGTTAATAAATCAAGTAAATATTAAAATATTAACATATAAAGTGTGTACTAAAATCTAAAGTTTTAACTATTGTCATGTACTAACAAAAGATAACATCAAGTGGCAATTGTTGTGCACATATGTTTCATGTTGGGTGTTACATTTGTTTGTTTACTGGTACTTAAGCTGCACACAATGTTAGAGCACACAAAAGAGTTGTGAGTGTTTGTGATGCGACTGACCTGAGGTGCCCAGGCGGCGGCGGCGCGGCTGGAGGAGCGCGAGCGCGGCCGCCACAGCCGCTTGCTGACGCTTTGCACCACGCTGCCCGAGGACCGGGACTTCTGCATGCCGCCTGTGGGCACACCGCTTGTCACGCCGCGCCCCAGAAAGCTCGACAGCAACGAGGGCGACTGCGTTGGGGACGGAGGGGACGTTGGCGTCGACGCCACCGATTCGAACTGCAGCTCTCGGTACGTCAGCACCCACCGCTCCTCTGTCTGGCAGCCCTTGTGCGGACCGTCGTCATCCACCTCTCCCGGCACCCGGGGCTTGATGTTGCGCAGGTTCTTATCGTAGTTTATTCTCTTAAAGCGGTCGACCTTCTCTGAGTCAACGCTTTTTTTGCGTGCCATCCTCAGGTACCGCTTGATGGTGTCGCTGACGGATTGCGAGACGTCATCGTGGTCAACGCTAGAGCGGCGGCGCGCTGGCTTCCGCTCCGGCGGCGGGCTCGTGGGACTCGTGGGCGCAGTGGCCGCCTCCAGTCGCTCGCGGTACGCCGCCTCCAGCTCGCACAACACCTCCTCCGGGATGGGGGGCGTCTGCGTTGCGCGGTCGCAGTACTTGTCCTCCAACGACTCTGATATGACTTCGATGAGGGGAGGAGGTGACATCGGCGGTGAGCGGAGGCCATCCTCGCCATCGTAAATGCGCGTCCCGCTGGCGATGCGACTTCGAAGCGTACTTCGCGCACTCGCAAAACCGGTAAAACCACCGGGCCCGAACCCGCTTGGGCCGAAACCGCCCGCTCCGCCAATGCCGCCGCTCCGACCGCCACGGTACGGCTTAGTTTTACGCAAATCCTGATAAAGTCTCTTTAACAAATTTTTATCGGTCAACAAGTCCTGCACTGCATTGTTCCCGGTCGGCGTTCGCGAGTAATACTTGCCGAGCGTGTCGAGCAGCGACCGGCGCGTGGGGTCCGCGTCGGCATCGACCGGACCACGCGCCGCCTGCCGCGCGAGATACTTCCTAATCGCTAACACTAACTCCTCAGCCTCCGATAGCTTCGGCGCCTCCTTTTCGTCCTCTACTTTCAGGTACTTTCTCAATAAATCGACTAAAACGCTCTCGTCATCGTCCGTCGGTCCCTTGCCCGCGGGCGAGAACGCCGAGACGGCGGGTGGGGGCGGTGGCGCCGCGAAGAAGTCCCGCCGCAGCTTTGCGAGGTCGAAGCGGCCGCCCGAGGTGTGCCCAATGAGCAACTCGGTGGGTCGCGGCGGAGCGTCGTCGGACGGAGAGCGGGCTCGCACGGAGCCGCCGCGCGCGCGCTTCTTGCGGCGCGGGCGCGGTAAGGCGCTCGGGTAGGAGCTCTTGCGCCAGAGCAGGAAGCGCGGCTCTCGCGCGCACACCTCCTGGAAGCAGGCCTCGATGCGCGGCAGGTCCTCGGGCCGATTCTGCGCGCCGTCGGGAACGAGCCGGCGGCCCGCGTCCGACATGTACTTCCATGTCTTGCGCGTGAGTAGCCAGCGCTCGCGCGGCTTATCACGGCGGCGAACCGCCTTGGCCATGGGTTCGCTGGGCCGGCGGCGGCGCTCCATGGCCGTCAGCCGCGCATGCCGTCGCGCGCGCACCTGCCGCACGCCCGCCGAAATAGCCGCCCGGTAATAGAGCGGCCGTGAACTGAATATAGGGTGCGCAGCGGCGCGAGCGGCGGCCCGGCGCGCCGCGGACTGCGCCCCGCCGCGGCTGCGCGATGTGCTGCCGCCTGCGAGCCGCCCGCACCACGCCGCCCGTTAGCGTGCGCGCTATTAATAAGTAACTAATTAAGCGAAAAACTATACAGTTTTCGCAAAATTATAAAATTTTATACCCAATTCTTAAGTAATGAACGAGTCAAATTTGTTTATAAAAATATAAATAAAATATATAATATAATAGTTGCTTCGCCTCGTATGTAAATGTTTCATTACGTTAAAGGTTGTAGAATATTATAAACAATAACTCTGTAGCGTGGAACGTTTATAAAAATAATCGTCTCAAAAATAGCAGTGCTATATAGCATAGCGTAAAAAATAAATAACGGTTGTTCTCATCCCTAGCGCGCCCACGCAGGTGTCGCCCGCTTGCCGCGCTCGCTACCGCCCGTGCCTCAACCTATGTGCCGAAACGTTCTAACATCCCTAATTAATGATTTAGTTATTTCATTTCTACTAAAACGTGCAAGAGAATGCAGAAAGTATGCGGCACAAAATTATAAATCCCAACATGACTGAAAATTTTACGTTCAGAGAAAAACTAACATAACGATCAGACGTGAAACTTTTATAAAGATATTTAAGGAAAATGAACTGTATCATTACTACAAATAAATTATCGTTTTCTTGTGTGTCAAGACAAGGGGTGTTGATATTGTTGATTTGATGTTTTGGAACGAAAAAAAAAATTTGGTAAGCACTTAATATAAACAGCACTAAACACAATAACAGACAAGTCGCGGTTTAAACTAAAAGAAATTCTAAAAATTAAAACAATGTAACTAAATAATTAATTAACATTAAAATCAATAAAATTTGATAAATAATGTGCTCTAGTTTATTTTATCAAAAAAATAGGAGACAAGGGACAACGAAATAAAACAATTACAAGTGCTGATTGAAGTAAGCGAGTGCAAACAAGGTCGTTGGCAACGAATAGTGCTTTGGACTTGACTTAGCACAGACAGGAGAACAAATTACGACAGTTTTATGCGAGTATATTCAGCTAATACAAATCCCACTATAGAGACTAGTCTAGCCTAAGTTACTCTTAATAAACTACGCTGACCCAGTGCGGGTTGATATATGTTCAGTATTACTGCACCGCCTGCGGGGGAGCCGGACGGGGGCCCTTTCAGATCTCACCGCCCGCGCGACTTTCCGCGCGCCCTTCACCACTTCTAACTGTGCGCGTCAACCTATCGCACTTGCCTGCCTTTTATTGCGACGTAAGGCCTTTTATTCATTACAAATACAGTTCAAGCTTATCAGTATATTATTAAAATAGACGGAAATTAAATGTAAAGACAGGGGAAAGCTTTTGAACGATAGACAAGGTATTTTTTTTGCGGATATATGTGATGCGTCCGTTCTATCTTGTGTTTTGTAAAGGGCTTGTCTAATTTCGTAGAATCCAGTGCCAATTTCAATTCTTTTACAGGCTGTTTTTTTATATGATTGAGCTTTATTTAATTAATAGTTTAAAAAGTTCTCGTTCCTTCGTTCGCGTATTTTCAACTGTAAAAATAATATTAATATTTAACTAGCAACAAAATCGAATTATTTTGGCTTAAGATCAAACGAAATATAAACTTTAGTCGAGTTAATTAAGATCGATGTTCAACTTATATTAAAGTGGATTAACATTTTATATTCTGAATCCGTGTAAATGTCACCGTCTAATTGCTATTTTTGACACTGTATAATCGGACTGGGAATATTAGCAACTGTCAGCGAATTAACAAGAAAACGCAAAAATTATTTTTAAATAAACAGCTCGTATACTTGACAAATCTAACGAACCTAACTTAAAATTTACGTTAAACCTATATTAAAATATAACACTTCAGAATATTACGATTTATTTTCTATAGTTTACATTGCTAAGAAATTACATGTCAAAGGCAATAATTTTTTTCTGCCCCACATTATTCTAATGGCCAGGAATTAAATATGGTTTATAAAAAAACAAACAACATTTAATTGTACAAAGTTTATTTTTTTAAAACTGTATGCCCCATCATAACAAGTTCAAAATCAAAGTAATATTCAGATATGGAAGCTAACGTCAAAATGACGATGAAAATGACCCTTTCGTTACATCTGTGGGCCAAGCACGAATATTTTTAACAATCGTCACCGTATAGTAAGCCACAAAATGTGTATTATAATTTTGTGCACTGTCCCCTATCGAGCGTAAAGTACACCAAAAATATCATAATAATTTTGACAACTTGACGATGACGATAGGAAGATAATTGTCACAAAGTGCTAGATCAACTGAACGTTAAAAACGTCACTCCATCTGACAGATGATTTTAGGTTCAGTATTCAATATGTTCGCTCCTTAGAAATCTAAAAAACTATATTTATCATAATAATCTGGAGATTGCAAGAAACACGTTTATATATGTTAAGTCACTGAACAACAACAAACAATTTTTGTGCGGGTCTCAATCCCATACAAAAAAGTAATAATCTCCTTTCACAATTATGTACTTAATGATTCACTCAATCCGATTACAAACTGACGAAGTTCCCATTCTGTCTGTGGCATGTATTCACTGTGTTCATATGTGACACATCATTCGCGGTTCCAGACAGCTATTGGAAAAACTAGCCAATGACTCAGTCGCTCTACGATCTCTTAAAATACATTACTAAATTTATGATCGGTTTTTTGCGAATTAATACTGTCGATTGTTTCCACTGTCGAAAAACTTGTATAAAACATGTTGTCCCTTTGATTATTTACGAAAAAAAAAAGAAACAAGGATATTTTTTATGGTTTTATCACAAGTTTAACTACAATGAAATTTCACGGTAATGCGATATAGGTGACAAAATTCCATTCGAATCACAAAATTATGAAATAAATTAAATTAGTGCTGTGAATAATGTTTTACATATTTAATTGGATTTCAACCAACCCTGTTCCCAGGTAACCTTAGCTTTCATAAAACGTGTTAGAATCCCTTTTATTCTCTTACAAAAAAACAAAGATATAGTGCAGTGCAACAAAGGAAACCTACCTTAAAAGAAGTAAGGATGTGATAAATACAATAATAGTAATAAATATAAAAATATATAAATACATTTGAACTTATGTTTCCATTTAAATTTATAACAGTTCAGACGAACATCATAATGAAAAGAACACCCAACTATTCGACTTTTCGTTACCTAAAACATCTAAAGAGGATCCAGGTCGTAAACAAGTTAGGACATTTTACAAATCAAAGGTATGTCTTTGTAAAAGTTTGAATAAATAATTTGTAACGTAAATAACTGTTATTGTTATGAAATAAACTATGACAACAATAAAAGAAGAATGAATGGAAAGTTTTCTTTCATTTCCAGCTTATAATATTATCGTTAAGCATTATAATTCTTAGTTTTATATTCGCTCATTACTGGCAGCGCAGAATTTTTAAAAAAGGAGTCTATAACATGCCCATGTGCTTTAGTTACCTTCCCGTCATAGTCCCGTCAAAATCGGTCTAGCTGTTTCGGAGATTACCCAGAACAAACGTATAAAAGGTTGGTAACTATTCGAAAGCTATACGTTAAAAAGGTGCAGTTGTAACTAACCATACAAAAACGTTAGTTAATAGTTCCCTTGAAGTAAATGTGTAACAATTACTCTATGGAAAAGTCTGGAGAGCGCGAGGTAACATTCTGCACGCACTCGGTCGTACATAAACTTCCTAGGCCACTTATACGATAGAGATTTAAAAATAAACTTTCGCCAAAACGTTGCTTACACAAAAATATCTTCGACTCGGTATCGAGCTATAACGTACTACTACCACCATCTAGCGTGAACATTGAGAACGTGGAAAATTGAAAACGCTCCAACGCATGAAACTCGAACTTTTAGCTTTGTTTTCTTAGTACCTACATTTGACGATAGGTGGCAGTAGTCACACAATTTTAATTTATATAAATAAAACTAATTTTTCACATTCTTCCCGAAGGTAAGAATGTAGCTTTTAAGTTAATAAATTTAACACAACACGACTTACTAACCAACATACCGTTATATCTAAGATATGTTTTTTTTCTAAGACATCATAAGAGATTGCAATATTTTTGTTTCTTATCGTGTTTCTGTTTGGGCAATGAAAACTGTTATATGAGGGTTATTAGTCCATCAAGTTTTTAATAAGGTCACAATTTTTCGTACGTGTGCTATATTTTCGTGAAACATTAACAATGGCTGGCTCACATAGCATCGCATTGTTTAACGTTACGAATGACCGCCATAAGCGTCGATGTATTGTTAAACGACAATGGGCACGGTCATAGGACAGGAATTTAGGCTGTTATGATGAACATATTTGTTGATACCATAGACTAGAAATATAAAAAATCGCATGTATAAATTATGCCAAGGGTTAAAGACAGTGAAGTGACAATGGTTGAGAACTTTAACCGTAACTAGAAATACATTATTACATAACTAACATTTATACAAAGCAATAAGACGACCACACAGAAGATAAACTTACGGAGGAAGAAATTCCGCGTTTCGCCTGATGACTGTGAGTACCGGAGTCTTAATTTAGGTCCACCTGTAATTGGATTTATGGAGGAAGGGACGCACTGGAAGGTTAAACATTATCTTTCAGTTCGTACTCTCCTTTGTCAATTAAAGGTAGACAACTCATCTGCAATTTCGAATGTCTATGGACAGCGGTTGTTTCGCTATTTCGGCGAATTCAATTGGTCGCTTGCTCTTTTAACACTTTATAATATAAAAATAAAATTCAATCATTCATGCTTCTATCAGGTAATTTCAATCATCAATTTGTTTTTATGTATTTTACCATGAGTACAGTCAGCAACAACAATGTTGCCGGACACGTGTGAACGCACCGCACTAGCTCCGTCACTACAATTATTATGTGCAGATGTTTTCGATAACAATACATTATTGTAATAAATCCACCGGCAAATGTGTTTCTCGCAACGAATTTACAAAACAGAGAGTCTATCACGAATATTTGCGATATTCGTTTTTGTAACGTCATTGACCAAATATGTCAAAAACTTCCTTGCAAATGTTCGTGCTAAGCTCTAAGTAGTGAGTAGGAATATCACGTAAACCCTATCTTTCCCTCAATAGGTGTATCTTACAAAGGCCCCCAATACAGCTAAATTGTTTGTCGTAAAAGTACATTAGTACCAATTGTTGTATCTATTTTGATAATGAAAAAAGTACAATTGTCACGAGTGAAATTCTGCAGTTAAAGACAAATCACTTATTTCACTTTTGTTAATGAATATACTTATGAAGTTGAATATACTTATGAAGGAGACAAATGTTTCCTTTCGTACTTATAAAAGTACGAAAGGAAACATTTGTCTAACATAAACAGTTATATGTAATTAACAAAAGACTATAATAAAAAGAGACATCTCTCACTATATTTAGATACCATTATTCTATTCTATGTATATTTTTTAATATCGTATAGTTAGCACTAAAATAATTCAAGATTTTAATGTCAAATAAATTTAATATATTTGACATAATAAATATAATCTCATTGCAACGTTGACATGTGTATTCATAGTCCAGGTTATTGAGTCATTAATAGCATTGATGTCAGCGAGGTGTGACCAGAAGTTATTGCTGACGTCACGTCTCACCGTAGCCAAGACGTGTCACCGCATAGCAGAGTATACGTACTGTTTTGCGGGCGGCGCTGGGGTTCTTTTTAAAAAAGAAAACCCAAAACTTTTCCACACACTTTTTAATTGAAAACTTAGATGGTCTCCGAATCCGGGTTGTCACCTCGAGCTCTAGCAATCGACTAAATTATTTGAATAAATTACTTATAAAGAAAGCTATATCTGCTGATGGCAGATATTGCACAATAATTACAACAATGGAAAACTTCGTCTTCAATATATTGCTGATTAATCAATACTTCCATATTGTGAAGGGTTATAACAGCTCCCCCTTTTTGACGAAGCTTTATCCATTTAAGATGAAGCGAAGTAGAATTAGAATTGGAATTAGAATTAGAATCGCGAATTAGGAGACCATTGAAAATAGAAATAACATATAGAAATTGGACAATATTTTTTGTAAATTGATCCTTGAAGTATTTTTCATAACTTGAATTATTTAAATTATTAATATCAATTGTATTTATTGGATATCGAGATAATGCGTCAGCGTTAGAATTAAGTCGACCTTGTTTATAAACGATTTCGTAATCGTATTCTTCGAGCTTTAGGCGCCAACGAATGAGTCTACTGCCTGGATCTTTGACATTAAATAGCCAAACCAAAGGGCGATGATCAGTTACTATTTTAAATTTTTGACCATATAAATAAGGACGGAAAGTTTTAACTGCAAAAATAATAGCTAAAAGTTCTTTTTCCGTAGTAGAATAATTACCTTCAGGCTTGTTAAGCGTTCTGGACGCATAGGCGATAGGTTTATCTTTACCTATGTCACCTTGTGAGAGAACTGCACCTATGGCGTAGTTAGAGGCATCCGTAGTTAATACAAACGGAGCAGAAAAATCTGGATATTGAAGCAGTGGTGCCGTGGTAAGCTTATCTTTGAGAATTTGAAATGAACTGTCCTGCTCAGAGGTCCAGTTAAAAGGAACATCCTTCTTTAATAAGGCCGTAAGAGGCTTGGTTAACTTAGAAAAATTTTCAATAAAACGTCGATAATATCCAACAAGACCTAGAAATGCTCGAATTTGTTTTACATTGACTGGAGTTGGGAATTCAGAGACAGCTTTTACTTTATCAGGATTTGGAGAGACACCTTTGTCGGTGATGATATGACCTAAATATGCAACTTCGCGACGTAAAAATTCGCATTTATCAGGCTGAAGTTTTAAATTGAATTGTCTGAATCTATCAAACACTAATTTAAGCTTAGACATGTGAGATTCGAGATCATGTGAGTATATGATGCAATCATCTAAATAAACATATGCGTGAAGACCTTGAAGACCGGATAAAACCGTATTCATGAGACGCTGGAACGTGGCTGGAGCATTCTTTAATCCGAAGGGCATCCTAGTAAATTCGTAGTGCCCAGACATGCTAGAATTAGTACTAACAGTGAATCCTGTCTTTGGCGCATCTTTGGCGCTCATCTTCAATTGATGAAAACCACTTGCTAAATCCAGTGTGCTGAAATATTTGGAATGACCTAATTGGTCTAGAATATCAGTGATAAGAGGCAGTGGATAACTTTCGGAAACAGTGGCATCATTAAGTTTACGATAATCAATAACAATTCTCCATTTCTTTTTGCCAGAGGCATCCATTTTTTTCGGGACAACCCATACTGGGGCGCTCCAGGGTGAATTAGAAGGGCGAATAATGTTTTGTTCTAACATTTTCTGAATTTGAGTGTCAACTTCGTTTTTGTGACATTCAGGAAATCGATAAGATTTTACATGAATAGGAGGCGTATCCCCTGTATTGATATTATGCTCGATTGCGTTTGTGAAGGATAACGGTTCACCTTCAATATGGAAAATATCAGAGTACTGAGAGCAACATTCGAGAAGAGACTTTTTCTCTTCTTCATTTAAATGAGAACAGCGAATTAAATTTAGTACTTGATTGAGACGATTTGATTTAGTAGTAGATATAGTATTAATATCGCGACATTGATCTGAGTTAAAATTATTGCGATCTAGAAAAGTCAACTCTACGTAATAATCTTTGATTTCAATATCAGAATCAGTTGTATTTAAAACTGATATATTTATTTTACCATTGGGTTTAATTTTAACAATGGAATTGGCAACGTAAACACCTTTGCGTATAACGTGATGCAATACCAGAGCTTCATTGTCGGGACAATGTTCATAAATGTAATTTGATATGCCGCATTCAATAACCGTTTCAGAGCGCGCGGGAATTATATAAGTTGGTTGTGTATAAATAATAGGTATAGAATGTTTTTTTATTAATAAAGACTTTGAGGCGTAATTTATGTTTGCTTTAAAGTAACTACAAAAGTCGCTACCAATAATGCCGTCGTAGTTATCTAAGTTGACGTCATCGGTAGTAACGTGAAATTTGTAATGTAATGTTTCATGACATAAAATAAATTTTAATTGGAATGTACCTAAGGTTTCGACCAACTGCTCTGAGTTATTAATGCCTTTTAATTTTACTTTTTCGGAAGAGAGATTTGGAAATTGTTGTAAACTAGATTTTTTTATTATACTGATACTAGCTCCTGTGTCAATAAGGAAGCATAGCTGCTCTGTGGCATGTTTAGTTTTAATGAAAACATGAGGTAACGATATCTTTTTATTGTTAGCATTTATTTCGCAAATAATTTCAGAGTTAAGATTTGGTAAATTAGAAATAGTAGATATAGTAGAACTCAATTGCTTTGATTGAGATGTATTTGATTTAGTAGAACTCAACTGCTTTGGTTGAGATGAATTTGATTTGGTAGAACTCAACTGCTTTGGTTGAGATGTATTTGATTTAGTAGAACTCAACTGCTTTGGTTGAGATGTATTTGATTTAGTAGAACTCAACTGCTTTGGTTGAGGTGTATTTGATTTAGTAAAATTAGTAAAATTAGTAAAATTAGTAGAATGTATCGTGTCTTTGCATATATACGATTTCTTAAGACACGAGTCGGAAATCGCGTTTAGTTTAAATTTTCATTAAAATCGCACAAGTGTACTTTCGCCTTAACGTTTGAGTCACGCGATGTGCATTGTTCCGGTTTTGTAAGCGATGCATCTTCGCGACGCTGTTCATTGAATTTGCGCTTGCGACATTCCGCGATCGTGTGACCCAAGTTTTTGCAATAGTTGCATGACTTAATGTTAGAGTTTATATTGGAATATGTGTCACGCTTCTTATAATACTTGGCGTTATAATTTGAATTCACATGAAAGAAGCTTTGCGGTTGCTGTTTATTTATATTATTATTTTTTTTATTTTTGAAACATTCCGAAGAATTGTGACCTGTTTTGTTACATATGTGACAATGTTTTTGATGTTTAATTAAGTGTGTTTTTGATAGATTGTATAACTTTTCTTCCTCTATAGCATGTTGTATTGCCTCGTTGAGGTCAGTCGGATTCCTACATCTAACAATGGTTGATATTGATGAGTTTAATCCCAGAAGGAAGGTATTGAGTGCTAGATCTTCCATGGCCGCTATTCGACCCGCAAGTTCGCCATCAACTTTGCAACTATAATGTATATCTGACTGTAGTCGGGTTAAGATTGATTCTAACCTCAGAGAAAATTTAGTAACGTCTTCTGTGCTAAGTTGTTTACAGTTTTGTAAGTCTAACAATAAATGCGTAGAATGTTTTTTTTCTCCAAATGTATTTCTAAGGAATAATTTTATTTCTGACCATGTATTAAATGATTTTAGACTACATGCTATTTTAGCTTTTCCGTCTAATTGTGAAATAATGAATTTACATAAAATACTTTGTTGTTCTGCTGTTGCTAAAGACATTGCGTTGTCACAGTCAGTTAAAAATGCGGGGAGCAGATCTCTGTCCCCATTATAAGGTTTAATGAATTTAGTAAGAACTGAGAGAGTAACTTTTTCCGTCATGATTGCTTTGGAACTTTCTGATCTAGTAGGTGCCATTAGCATTTATGCAATTTGCGGATAGAATAGAAAAATATATGTTTATACACACAAAATTCACAAGAAATGGTAAATCATAAAAATAAACACATCAAAAATGGTAAAATAGCAAACAATAAAAATAGTAAATAATTAAAATCAAAATTGGTAAAATGTAGAAAATAGTAGAATGTAGAAATATTAAAACATTTGAAATAGTATAACATCAAAAATGGTAAAACATAGAATATAGTATAAAATTTTTAAAACTTGTAAAACTCTGGAACTTCTGGAAAACTTCACTGAACACAATAAATAATTTAGAATCACTCACTGTATGATGATTAGAAGGTGTGGCTTCATGAGGAGTGATCAGTTGGTGAGTCGAGTCGCTAACTCGCCTGCAGCGGGCTCACGTTGTATAGTGGAGACTGACCGTCGTGCAGCGGATCGGAGTTGCGTGGAGCGGGCTCACGCTTTAAGCGGAGGCTGACCGTCGTCCTAGTAGTGTGTTGGTAGAGATCAAGACGCAGGCTTGAACTAGTCAAGGCTTACTGTCGATCTTGCAGTGCCGGAGCCGGGATTCAGATGTCAGAGCCTTAAATATTAAGACTTACCGACATCCCACTTCTGACACCAATTGTTTTGCGGGCGGCGCTGGGGTTCTTTTTAAAAAAGAAAACCCAAAACTTTTCCACACACTTTTTAATTGAAAACTTAGATGGTCTCCGAATCCGGGTTGTCACCTCGAGCTCTAGCAATCGACTAAATTATTTGAATAAATTACTTATAAAGAAAGCTATATCTGCTGATGGCAGATATTGCACAATAATTACAACAATGGAAAACTTCGTCTTCAATATATTGCTGATTAATCAATACTTCCATATTGTGAAGGGTTATAACAGTACGAGTGATACATGCATGATGACCTTACAACACCAATATTGTTAAAGTTAACCTTGTATATACAAAATAAGAGTTCAATCTCAATGTTAAGTTTTGAATAGTTGGTAGAAGACTTTTTTTATATCACAAGGTTGCCACCTACGACCGAGTGGCCAATGTGAAGCGACCGCTGCACATGGATATCTGCAATTTCAGTTGCGTTGCCTACCTCTAATCGATGAAGGAATGAATGCACTGAAAAAGAATCTTTTCCCTTTCTATGCATTTCCTCTTCCGTCAAATCCACTTCCTACAATCCTTTAGGCCTCCGACACAACTCTCATCAGAGGAAACGCGGAATTGCGTCCACTTCACGCCTGTCTTCAGTGTGGTCGTGGTACATGTCTATGAAGTCTTAATCTTATCAGTATACTCGTACTATTATTTAACAGTGGTAGAGTCACATAGGTTTGCTCTACCGGTGCTAAATATAAGACAGGCGAATTACGAAGTAATTACACGTTTTATTTGACGAATATAGCGTTGAAGTTGAACTCTGGTTCTGTTCCCCTTCCCATCTTTTCCTATTAAAGTTGAGGAAGTGGATTTGGTGGGCTATAAGTAGGAAAGGTAAATAGCCTTTCCAGTTAGTCAGATTTCTCGTATGCCGTTTTCTACTATAAAAATCGAGATCTCAGGATTCCATTTTCTCCTATAAAAATCTAGATCTAAACTAAATAAGCTACTCAAGTATCGTTTCGTCGGATCCTATCTTGTCTTACAACGTAATATAAAATCGCCACAAGTTCGTTAATCTCAAACGACATGGGTCTATTATTGTTTTATGCTTCGCGATATATAAATCATGTTTAATTATAACACAAGCACATTTCCTTTGATATTCGCACGCCGTTTGATATATTCCGTGAAATCGTATTACATCTAATTCGGTTTAAAACACAACTCCGTTTGGACATAATAAATGGGCTGTGTGAATTATTTGCAACAAACGAAACGAAGCACAGGCGGGCTTAAGGCACGGAATTAGAATAGATGTTTTTTTTTTTTTTAAATAAAGAATATCGTTTTGGTTTAAACTAATTTTATAACGACTGATAAAATATTTGCCGAAGGATAAACAAAAGCAGTGCAGACTTAATTCCCGAAAATTAGATTTGCAATTATAATTTCATCAGTAACTTCAACGTAAGTATTTCTTCACCAATTTATTCATCCTATATCCTTCCTCAGCAACTAGATCCTTCTTTAAATTATTAATATTTCTTCTTCGATTACTATTTGTTTTCTTATTTCTTGATTCCTCGAGTCTGTTAGTTCATGGTGAATAGTACAGTATATTTTAGTACAATGATATACTTTTATTCTTTTAATTCCAGTCAGTAATACTCGGTAATATTGTATTACGTAATCCGTTTGATGTTTCTCTCATCTCAGCATTAAATTTATAAAATCGATTTCTTACCACTTTGAACGATATTTTTAGCGTACCAGTTCGAATTGGGAAGTATCGTCCACCGTCCCAATACAGTCGCCCTCGTTTCTAGGTCACGTAATAACATTGAACTTACGAATAAATATAAAAATAATACATGGTCTTAATTTAAGTATACCCAAAACATTTCCAGATAAAAAAAAATTTGATCTAATGATTTTAAGATATAGACTAGTATTTTTATAATTTAAATTTGTTATAATAACTCCTTGCGTTCATTGAATTGCCAGTAACTTTTCGGCAATTAAAAAACATCTATATAGTCATATATTTTTTTTTTAATCAAGTATGTAAACATGTAAAGATATGTTTTGGGCAATAGTTTAAAGGATAAAAAATAGTTTTCTGAAAAAAAAAATGTTAATTTTAAACATAAAAGTATTAAGTTAACTAAAATATAAATCAAATCACTTAATATCATTATTTAAAGTCAAATAAAAAGCATGGCAACATTGAGCTGTCATAATTTTAGCGCTAAAATTTGAAATAAAAATAACTTACATGTGTTACTAGTACTATAAGAAACGCTATTCTCCACTTGCATTTTCATGTTTATTTTTGACTAGACGTTGTCACTTCATATTCGAGTCACATCCAATTATTTCGAAGCACATTCACTTTATCACAAATATCACTTTACATTTCGTCTAATCACTTATAATATCACATTTCACATTTATTAACTTTAGCGATTCATTAATTTAAACAAAAACATCGATTTTTATATCCTCTTCAAATGTGACATTGACATTTAAAACGCGCGAAAGTCACGGCAGCGCGCGCGATCTCCGTTCGGAAACACCGCACGTAAGACGTCTGCTTGCCGTCTGCTCCATCTTACACTGCGAGTATCTGAAATGAAAAACCTTTTTTTATTACAGCTATGGTTAATTTCATATAAGTGCGTAATTTGCAACTTTGTTATGCCAGTATTTCTGCAACACTCAGAGTTAAGTGCCCCTTAGTGTAGGTTTAGTTAATATGAATCAGTTTAGTGGTAGTCCACAGCAGTAACATATAATAAAATCGTACATAAAATAATGAATGTTCCGGAAACAATTTTAATTTTTCAGCTGTATAATTTACGAGCACGCGCCAAATTTTACGATACCGTTAACGCCACAAATTCAATTCAAAAATAAAACACAAATCGGAAACTTTCCGTTTTCTCGTTTGCAGCTTTTACGTTGTCTAACAAAAAACATAAAGACGATTTGAAAACGTCCTCCTTTTGGTACTCGGATATAAAGGGGCGCATGCGGTGCCCCCTAAGAAACCATATCTTTGGAAGATTCGGAAGAAATCGCGCCCAGGGCGCCCGAAACCGGCCATGATTGACATAAGTGTCACAACAGTGGAGTTGTACGGTTACAAAGCAACATATTTCATGGCAGTATGTCAACCGTTAGTATCGGAATGTAGAAAACAAACTTTTGTAAACAACTCCCTAGACATTATCTGAACGGTAAAACTCCAATAAATTTGACACAAATTCTAAAATTACAGATATTGTCAATTCCGCGAAAAAAGTCTGACAATCTGATTTCCTACGTTACAAAAATATTTATACACCACTGTTACATTGTTTTATTGTAAACTAGCTTTTACCCGCGACTCCGTCCGCGCGGAATAAAAAAATAGAAAACGGGGTAAAAATTATCCTATGTCCGTTTCCTGGTTCTAAGCTACCTGCCCACCAATTTTCAGTCAAATCAGTTAGACCAATCTTGAGTTATAAATGGTGTAACTAACACGACTTTCTTTTATATATATAGATAGATAAGATTACTAAGAGCAATGGCATCCTTTGTTTCAGTTCATAGAAATGTTTCGTAATAAAACATTATAAGAGTTTTGGCTCTACCAAACATCTCATATTTTTAACACCATTACTACTTAAGAATGTACGAGTATCCGTTGGTTTGTGAGACCAAAATCCTTGTTTAAAGCATATTGTTATCTTTGTTTTGGCAAAGATATAATTAATGGGATGACAATATGTTTTATACAGAAATTTTAGTCTCAGAAACCAACAGTAAATACGCTTTGACAAACGTGTGTCAAAATTTAAAAGAAATGTATAATGGCTGTCGTACACGGAATGCTTCAAGACGCAGCGCCGGGTCAGCTATCGGTATCGATGGTTCAATACAGTCTTTAAGTGATAGCTTTTGTGTATCAGTGGGTTTATCTTTTTTATTTCTTCATATATCAAAGGAGATGTGCTTTCATGAAATTACTAGCTTTTACCCGCGACTCCGTCCGCGCGGAATAAAAAATAGAAAACGGGGTAAAAATTATCCTAAGTCCGTTTCCTGGTTTTAAGCTACCTGCCCACCAATTTTCAGTCAAATCGATTCAGCCGTTCTTGAGTTATAAATAGTGTAACTAACACGACTTTCTTTTATATATATAGATATAGATTTTATTAATGAAAAAAGTATCTCTCATCAATCCATGTGGTTAAATTCAGCGCTAAGTATTACAACACAGTATGATAAAATGTGAGATGACATATTTTCGTAATAAAAAAAATGACGACACCAAAATAGCGTTTCATAGAATCCATTTTATCTGTAAATTCAAATGTGTGTCAAACACACAAGATACATTCCGTGAATCTGTTTAGAATTATCTAATTCCACATTCCAATTCCATTCCACTTGTGTAAAAACATGTAGCTATCTCAGTTCTTCCAAAGCGAATGAAAGGGTAAGCAACATGATTTAGTATAAGTTTTTTAGCAGTGGATACCCACAGCTTCGTCCTCGAAGAAGACGGGTTTATTGTACATCGTAAACAAACTGTGTTTAATGTCTTTATTCGATACACATGAGACGTTGATCTTCTTTTATTTTTGTATGTCATGTGGACATTTAAATAAATATACATATTATTTGTCACATATATATTAAAAAGAAATTTTCAAAGATATGTGTGAATTCCCGGGAGAAAAAGACGGCGACGCGGCTCGCCACCCGTCACGTTCCGTCTCCCGAAATGGCGAAAAGTGGATTGCGAAGGTTCGTTTGGCCTCACCAAATGGAGGTCCGTGATCTCTGGGTTACAGGCGTGAGTTATGTGTGTGTACATAGTAATGACTAGCTGTCGAACGCAACTACATCCTCGCGGAATTAAAATAAAACGTAATAAGTAGCCTGGGTGTTCTACCAGTCTATGTTCTTCATATGTGCCCAATTTCCTGAAGATCCGCTCAGTCGTTCCGGAAATACTTTTAAACAAACATCCATCCATCTAAACATTCGCATTTATAATATTAGGTCCTTACATATGAAATTGGCGTTTTTCGTACTGGCCACTTTAATCACGAATTTCTCCTCTTTGGTAAGGAATTCCAAATTCAAATTTGTACAGCTATAGACTCATGTATTTGTGGTTCGATGACCGTCATTCATTTGTTTTTTTTCTTCTGTTTTTTACTGTTTGCGTCACTCATTTTACAAAATGGAAAACTTAAAATATCGCATTATTTACGAGTACGAGTTCCGCCGTGGCACTAGTGCTGCGGAAACGACTCGAAGGGTGAATGATGTGTATGGCGGTCGTGTTGCAAAAGAAAACAAAGTTCGTTTTTGGTTCCAATGTTTTCGTTCTGGAAATTTCGATCTGCAGAACAAGCCCCGTGGACGGCCTGAGACTCAAGTTGATAATGAAGAGTTGAAGGCTATTGTGGAAGCGGATCCATCGCAAACCACGTCCGAGTTAGCTGCAGGCTGCGATGTTAGTGATAAAACTGTTTTAATTCACTTGAAGCAAATTGGGAAGATTAAAAAGCTTGAAAGGTGGGTACCTCACGAATTGACTGAAGCAAACCGGCAAACGCGCGTCGACTGTTGCGTTACATTACTAAACCGGCACAATAATGAAGGTATTTTAAACCGAATCATTACCTGTGATGAAAAATGGGTTCTTTACGATAATCGGAAGCGCTCAGCGCAATGGTTGGATCCTGGCCAGCCAGCCAAATCCTGCCCCAAGCGAAAATTAACCCCAAAAAAGTTACTAAGCGTTTGGTGGACTAGTGCCGGTATTGTTCATTACAGTTTTCTCAAATCTGGCCAGACTATTACGGCTGATGTCTATTGTCAGCAATTGCAAACCATGATGGAAAAGCTAGCGGCTAAACAACCTAGGCTGGTCAATCGCTCCACGCCACTGCTGCTTCACGACAACGCTAGACCACACACTGCGCAACAGACGGCTACTAAATTAGAAGAGCTTCAATTGGAAAGTCTAAGACATCCTCCGTACTCCCCGGACCTTGCTCCAACAGATTACCATTTTTTTCGAAATTTGGATAACTTCTTGCAAGGGAAAAAATTCAACTCCGATGGGGCAGTCCAAATCGCCTTCAAAGATTTTATTGATTCCCGTCCGACTGGTTTTTTTAGTAAAGGGATCAATGAACTACCTATGAGATGGCAAAAGTGCATAGAAAATAATGGTTCATACTTTGATTAATTAAATATATTATATTAAAAAATATTCGACTTTTTGTTCCTCCCATACAAAACGCCAATTTCATATGTAAGGACCTAATATTAGTAAGATTGGAATTACAGTTTGTGAAATATATGGTACGTCTTCCCATAATTATGTTATTTACAATAAGCATAAGTATGTGAAGTATTTTCATTTGGGAAAAATTATATGGGAATAATAAATTCATATGGGAAAAATTAATGCTACAACGCTAGGCTACATCATGATGATTGTTGAGAAAAATTTCTGTGTTATGTTTATCATATACGTACTAGCTTTCGCCCGCTTAAAAACTTATTAAATATCCTAAGTGTTCTTCCAGACTATGTTCTATAACCGTGCCAAATTTCATCAAGATATATTGAGCCGTTCTGGAGATACTTTCAAACATTCATGCATCTATCTGTACCTTGTATTAAACATCGTTATCACATACTCATGATTTAAGTAGGGATTTTGATCTCAGAAACCAACAGTAAACGGAGTGTTTCATACAAGTTTGACGTTTCATCGTAAGATCATTTTCGAAATGTTATTTGTATGCGTTTTTTTTTATTTATTGAGGCATTGGATATCGGTGTCCTTTAGCCTCATTTGTATGCGTGACGTAAATGTTTACCAGTATAATGAAAAATGTCCCAAATTCGGCAAAATGTAGTGTATAAAAATTTAAAGTAAAAACAAACGAAAACATTGGTTGACATATTTATCATCGTTATTCTGTTATTATATTTGTCTCTAACAAATTAAACCCAAAACATTTTAACTAGTGTGTGTGTTTATTATGTTTTCACAATTAAGAAATAAAAAAAATGAACCATAAGATTGTATTTGATATACGTTTTTTGTAAATTGCGTAATATAAATGACAACAATGAGGAAATTTTCCACAAAAAAGGCTGCCGGACTTCTAATTTGCCTCACTTTTTTGCTCTGGACTATCTATGGTTCTCAATATAACTATGGTTCTAAATAGCTCTGGTATCTATCTCCACTACATATCTATGATTATAATATTAAACAAAGAAAATTTAAGAATTTAACTGTGGTAGAGTCCGCTGATTTTACCGACTACCACACAGAAGAGAAGTGAAAATTGAAGTTTCTGCGTTTCATCTAGTAAAGGTAGGCAACGCGTCTGTTACACATTTTACAGTTGATGAAATGTCTATGGGTAATAACCACATACTCATTTGTCGCCTTATATATATAAAAAAAGAGAATTTAACGTTTTTAAGATAAGTATGAATGACGCTCGTAATCACATTTGTATTGATACAAAATTACAATGTCGCGGTGTACTAACGGACAATATTTCACGCTGTCCACCTAATTATATCGAGCAGTACGCGAGTCATTGTCCCAGCTATAAATATGGCCGCCACTGAGCCCGCGAGAGACACACGTATCTTAATAGATTATATTTTTAACGTTTAATAAATGAGCATTATTTATAAAGTTGTATTAGTATGTCAGGTTTAATTATGCTTTAGACTTTGGTCTTACTTTGTATGAATATAACCCATCGGCATAGAGATTGAATTGTCAATTTTTATTTGTTCGTGTGTAAAATAATAAATCTATATATACAAACAAAAAAATTTTTTTTATATAAGAAGTCGTAAACAATAAAAAAAAAGTCTACATGGTATCAATAATTTGACAAAAAACTAAAAATTTTACAAAAAAAAATAAGTATACGAATTGGGCGCTTTACTCTCTCGACCGCGTACAAGACAACAAACATATTTTTATTTGATTTCATGTTACAGAAACATTTAAAAACACGATGATTGCAATATTTACATAAAGCACTCAATGACATTTACCTAGTTACTTGACTAACAGGCAAACTGCGCGTCTACAGCACTCGTAATAGGCCTACGGTAGATATGTACTTTTATAGCCCATTCAATAGATAAATAAATACTAAATTGGTATAAGTATTTTCAAATATCTTGGCAGTTCAAGGTTATCTTCTTGCTTCGCAATAACATCGTCAATTATCCCTTAACGCACTGCTACAATTGTGCTTTGTGCAGCGACTTTATTAACTTTATCTGATAAACAATCAAAATCTTACTAATATTATAGATACGAATGCTTAGATGGATGGATGGTTGATTCTTTGATGGTATCTCGAGAACTGCTCAACGGATCTTGATGAAATTTGGCATAGATGTAGAACATAGTCTGACACAACACACTACTACTTATTAAGTTTTCTTTTTAATTCCTCGCGGATGGAATCGCGGGTGAAAGCTAGTAATCTTATAATTCTTAAATGAAAGTGGAATAAATACGCTAAGGATATTAAGAAACAATTCCATACGAAAAATATTTTATTTTTATAATGAAAGATAATAACTTTCTTACCAATGTTTAGTTTTACACAACCTCAACAGTCGTATGAGGTGAATGGAACGTCTAGTCGCAATGCAAAAAAAGTTTACTAGAGATTACTAGAACATAGTATGTAATATGCTGATGTCACATGATAATGGTGCTCTATATGACAGTCCTAAACTCCGGGATTACGAGGACGTGTCTGCCAGGGAATCTTGGCACGCGCGGACTTGTAGACTAAAATATATTGCTTATATGCGAGTTGTTGTACATAATACAGTATTTTCGAATTGTTAAACTACACTTATTTCAATTTGATTGTATTTTATGTACAAACTGTTGACCGCAACTCCGTCTGTGCGGAATTAAAAATATATAATTAGCAGCCTACGTGCTCTTCCGGGCTGTGTTCTACATCTACTAGTACCAAATTTCATCTTTATCCATGAAGCCGTTCTGCAGATACTACGTTACAAACATCCATCTAAACATTCGCATTTATAGTATACGAATAAGTAAGATATTAAGATTAGTATTAAGATCAATTAAAATCCAGAAACATGACAGAAGTCGTAAAATTCTTAACCTTAAAATTTCCAATAACATTTTTGTGTTGTAATAAAAAAGTTACAAGTGTTGACAAGCACACAAAGGTTATCATTTTACATGTACAGTGATAAACAGAAGCTCAAAAGTTTATGTTGCTTTGAGAATATTAAAACATTTATTAAATTTAATAAATTAAAAAAACTAATAAACATCACTGACTTAACCTCTAAGACACAACGTGAAAAAAAAAACAAATGGCACTTAACTTTTCAAAATCGGTTAAGTCTCGTGTAAGGTTAAAATGGAATAGATACTAAATCTATTAGTAACATCACGCATTCTCTCAGTGAGGTAATTAAAAGAACCTAATAAATGACTAATTTTATTTTATCTCCAAAAGGCTATAGGAATTTTAGTTTTAAAATTATCGTTACACTAGCTGTCGCCCGCGACTTTGTCCGCGAGAAATCAAAAAACTTATTAAATATCCTATGTGTTCTTCCAGACTATGTTGTACATGTATGCCAAATTTCATCGAGATTCGTTGATCCGTTTTGGAGACACATCCATCATCTAAACCAGTGATTGTCAAACTTATTTCTTTCACCGCCCCCTTTGAAAATCAATTATATTTCAGAGCGCCCCTAATTTTTATTCAGCCCTAAAATTTAAAACCAAAATTTCATTACTTTAATTAATTTCAATGCCCCCCACTATTTGGGCCTCTTATCGCCCCCTCCTAAGTTTCAAACGCCTCCAAGGTGGCGTTATCGCCCACTTTGGAAAACACTGATCTAAACATTCGCATTTATAATATTAGTATGAAGTATGATTTCTTGAACTATTTTTTGTGACACAATTTCCACCATTATTTACCGGAAAATCGCAACTTTTTTGATATTCAATCAATGTCATCAGATCCAGTTTCTTCTTCTCTATTCATATGTGTTAATTGGTTCGTTTCTGTCTCCAACATCAATCATATCACGTGTGACCTCCAAGAGTATTTTAATTGCCTTAGATATGTGTTCTGCCGGAAAACATGGCCTCTTATTTTATAATTTTATCAATTCAGTCGTAAAATATCTTGGCATCGTACAATGTTTCCGACTTTATCATAAAAATATATTACTCAAGAAAAACTTATAACCTAGATGCTAAACAAAATATGACAAAGTTTAAAATTTACGTATTAAATTACATGTTATATTTTCTTACAACAAGTCAAGCTCTGATGTCATGTAAACTACTATAACAATAAAAGACAAAACAGTGTTCATGAAATTACTACAAACCATACTATTTATAATCCAAGAAGGTATATATGTACAGTCAGGGTTCTTCGCGGTGTTCCACTTACAAAAAAATTGCCTTGTTCCTTGCAAAAAGACAAACTCCACCACATTCAACAAAATAACCAATTATGTAGCAGTGAGTTTCGCTAACAACGACATAATGGTGCGATTTTTTTTTTCGTATAGACTCATTTAAAAACCAACCCTCACTAGGCCAGCGTGGTCGACTATGGCCTAGTAACCCCTAACTTGTCGTAGGCTCCGAGCCCCACAGTGAGTATGTATAGTGAGCTGATGATAATGACATTTAAAACCTTTGTTCTATTGGTTATTATTTCCGTGTCGTCGTCTCAACGCTTAAGAAAGTTCAAACGACTGTCATTTTTAAGGTGGAATACCACCACATTGTCCGATAGTACGTCATACTCACTAACATTGATTAGATATGCAACAGTAGTCTGATTACAAAATGACGAAGTGTTGTTTTTCTGTATTTCCAAAGAGTGTATGTGATTGAAAATATTTTACGACTTAGCCCACGACTTCATCCGTGCAGAATTAAAAAAAAACTTAATAAGTACCCTATGTGTTCCTCACATTATGTTCTTCATATGTGCCTAATTTCATTTATATCCGTTGAAACGTTCCGAAGATACCTTCTAACAAATATCCATTCTGCCATCTAAACTTTCACATCTATATATATAAAAGAAAGTCGTGTTAGTTACACTATTTATAACTCAAGATCGGTCGAACTGATTTAACTGAAAATTGATGGGGAGGTAGCTTAGAACTAGGAAACGGACATAGGATAATTTTTACCCCGTTTTCTATTTTTTATTCCGCGCGGACAGAGTCGCGTGTAAAAGCTAGTTAATAATGTTAATAAAATTCGGCAATGAAAGCTTACGGTATAACGTCCGGCTGAATTTTTTTACTGCCCGTGACTTTTGTATTTAAAAAAAAAATCGTCAGTCGTCACTGTGAAAAATAAAATTGCTAATTTTCCATGTTATATGAATGACATGTTGGCAATATCGTTTTAAAACGCCCGATGCACTTAATCTGTCATAAAAGTATGTTGCGTACGCTACAATGTTTTTATAAAACGAATTGCAAACGTTCGTTGGTGTTATTTTTTTAATCTGTCCTTGTTTTCTACAATCAGTACATAGTCCAACAAATTTATCTGGCCAACGAACATACGTGAAATTAATTACATCAGCTCACTAAAGTCCCTCTATCAATGTTAAAATTGCCAGATACTCGTCGGACTATCATTTCATGTGTGTCATTTTCTACCTAAGTAGATTTCCGAGCCAAATAAGTTTGTCGTATTTTAATATATCCGAAACGTTTGGTGGTTGTATATTTTTAATCTGCGCTTGTGTTTTGCAATCGGTACATTCTAATATCGAGTTGCATGAATATTGTTAAAAGTTTTATAAATCACGTCTATTAATATGTCAACTGTACATCCCCGTGTTAACGTACAAGATTCACATTAAGTCGTAAAACATTTCATTCAATGATCATAGATTACTTGGAGACATTCGCTTCCCGTGTATATTCTTAAAATATTAGAGGAAGACTAGCTGTCGCCCGCGACTCCGTCGCGCGCATTTAAAAAAACTTAATAGGGGTATGAAAAATAGATGTTGGCCGATTCTCAGACCTACTCAATATGCTCACAAAATTTCATGAGAATCGGTGAAGATGTTTCGGAAGTGTACGGGAACGAACATTGTGACACGAGAATTTTATATATAAGATGGAAGATGGTAATATATTGTATAGTAACTTTCCATAAATTTAAACTGCTAACACCTGAACTAAAACATTTTATTTTTTAAAGAAAGCATTACAAAATATTAAAATAAATTATTTCATCCTATAATTACTTATTAAATTAAGATAAAGACAGATATATATTGTAAGTTATAAAGAAACGTTATTATTAATGTTAGGTTTAAAAAAACACTATGCTATATTTTATAAACAGAGTTGGTTCAAGCGTTTGTACTGTTAAATCAAACAAGGCGAGGTTGTTACAGCGCACCGCCAGAGGACGCTGTCAAGGAATTTCAAGCGGATGGAAATAAAAAACAACTAGATCCTTAGTAATATTACTAAAATTAAGAAATTTTGTTAATACCAGTAGAACTCGAATATCTAATTTTTAAATGGGTTTGTGAAAAAAAAAGGATTATTTTTCAAAATAAATGGCTATTTATAGTTTAATATCTTGACAATTTTCCGATTGAATTTTACTCGATCCTTGAGTACTTAAAGTAAACATTATTCCGTTTGCTGTCTCCACCGACAGAGGGCCAAAACAAATACACGTAGATATATCGTGACTGGTCATGACGCAAACGTCATAAATAACGGTCACAGAACATTGACTGGAAAGTTTCAACTCAAATTAAAACCTATATAAAATACAGTTCGTAATACCGTTTCAAACGTCATGAACCAAAGACATTTAACATATATAGACAAGACATTACAACCTAAATTTATTATTATTATTATTACAACCTAAATTTTTCTTTCAAAAACAACCGAAACTGTAAACCGACACTTTTGACAGCAACACTAAAGATTTTTTTTATATACAAACGAGCAAACGGCCATCTGAATTCGCCGAAATAGCGAGGCGACCTTTGCCCATAGACAACCGCAAATGCAGTTGCCTACCTTTAATCAACGGAGAAGGGGACGCACAGAAAGAAGATATTTGCCCTTTCTATGCGTCCCATTCTTCATCCTTTCCTAATAAGAAAAGGGTGGGAAGGGAAAGAGGACTAAAATTAGGCCTTTGATTACATGCAATTATGATTAGAGTATTCAAAGGAAAGTGCTCCTAATGTCCGCTCTTTACCTTGTATTATATATGAATCTCTTTATCACGAAAATAAGTCTACAGTTTAAGTTTAATTGAATAGTTTAACTTTTACAAATATTAAGTAATCTGATTAAATAACTGAGCAATCCGAATGTGAAAAGGATTTTCTTTTAACAATTTTCACTTTACATTTTCATTACACAACATAATAAACAATTTTCAAAGATAATTTTCTAAAAAAAAGATGGCGAACAAATAGGCAGATGTAACAATTTAATGAACCTTTTGAAACAATTGTGAAGTTATAAAAAAGTTGTTAATAAAGCAGATAAATAATACGATAGGAGGAATGTCATAACATCCTCATGACACAAGACGCAACAGGAAAGTTGAGTCTTGACAATCAATGTAAAATTTAGAAGTGGAATGTGTTTGTGTAGTACGACTTAGTAGTTTTGGTCATAAACAATACAACAGATAATAAACAACAGTTTGAGGTTTAATGTATTCTCGGATGCGCTCATATGTGGCGCCCGCCGTCTCTAAACTGTACTACACGTTTAACTAGTATTGTTTATGAACGATAAAAAAGCAAAATTATCTTTGACGGGTATTTGGCATATCGTTAAAATACGAACGAAATTCGAAATATTAGTTAATCTATATCTATATATATAAATGAAAGTCGTGTTAGTTACACTATTTATTAGTCAAGAACGGCCGAATCGATTTGACTGAAAATTGGTGGGCAGGTAGCTCAGAACCAGGAAACGGACATAGGATAATTTTTACCCCGTTTTCTATTTTTTATTCCGCGCGGACGAAGTCGCGGGTGAAAGCTAGTAATATACTAAAAGGGGAAAGAAAGTTCCGAAACTACTGTTGCAGCAACAGCGGTTCTGGGGTTTACTGTCCAGTACGCACCGTGCAACCTTCTTAGTACATATATTTTTCTTTTTTTTGGATAATCAGTAAAGTATAATCAGTGTAAGTTTTTTTCATCACCAAAAACAGTTTTTCATGCTTTGCTATTGAAGAAATCATCAACTTCAACTACTGAACCGATTTCAAACATTTTTTCATTGTTCGGAAGCTACACTATCCCCGCGTGACATAGGCTATATTGTTTTAATTCCTTTTTTATGAAGTCACGAGTAATCGCTGTTTATTTATGTTTACAGTTATTATTTTGATATCTTACTAATATTATAAATGCGAATGTTTAGATGAATGGATATTTGTTACAAGGTATCTACAGAACCGCTAAACAGATCTCGCTGAAATATGGCGTAGATGTAAAACGTGGATTAAAAAATAGTGGTAATTAAACACCTTAAAGATTCATTATGTAAGTACAACTGTTAGAGTCGTCTCTTGGTAACTTAAAACACCCTTAGTGTCGACTTCACATATTTAATCTACACTGTCTTCCTTAGAGATCATTACACATTGAGTGTGACAGAAAGCTTTGTTTCCCATTGGTATAGTAAATAAATAAAAACAATATTTTATAGATGACATTAGTACTATAAAAAAACTTGAGAGGTGTGTTGGGACACCCGGATGGAACGAAGTTCCTTTCAATTAATTAGTGAAGGAACCAATGTTTATTCTATGCATAAAAAACTTAAGTCTTCACAAGAAGTACATTTTATTTCTATGAATTTTCGTTATATATTGTCACGTCGTTGCCATGGTGATATAACAAAAAGTGTCGTGACAACTTTTCGTAAGATTTTTTTCCGTCTAGCCCCCTTTCACAACGCGCGATAAGGAACTTCGTTCCAATTACAATAAAGTAGTGATGAATACAAAAGTTTTGCGTATTATACACGTGAGTTGGGAATCGCCATAGCAGTGAATCAGGCGTGACGAATGCTCGTTGTCACGTAACTCGCCCACTGATATCCATGGCTATAGATTTGTCATATAAACGTTTATATTATTTAAACGTTAATTTCAATTGTTTTAGCAATGTTATAAAATGTTTTTTAAGATGAATGAGAGAGATAGCAATGTTACTGTTAATAAACATGTTACGAATAATGGAAACACGTACGAATTTGATATTTCATGGAAATCTATATATATAAAAGAAAGTCGTGTTAGTTACACTATTTATTAGTCAAGAACGGCCGAATCGATTTGACTGAAAATTGGTGAGCAGGTAGCTTAGAACCAGGAAACGGACATAGGATAATTTTTACCCCGTTTTCTATTTTTTTATTCCGCGCGGACGGAGTCGCGGGTAAAAGCTAGTAAATCTATATATATAAAAGAAAGTCGTGTTAGTTACACTATTTATAACTCAAGATCGTTCGAACTGATTTAGCTGAAAATTGATGGGGAGGTAGCTTAGAACTAGGAGACGGACATACATAGGAACTTTTTTATCTTGTGTGCATTTTTTTTATTCCGCGCGGACGGAGTCGCGGGTAAAAGCTAGTAATTATATAAATACAATGCAATAACGATTATATTTGGTATTTATTTCTAGAAAATTGCATTAATATGTTACAATTGTAGGGGAATTCATTCGATATTAAATTAATATACAGAAAAACTAAATATATTTAAGTGGTAGAGTGTAGTAGGTCTATATTTAGGGTGAAAAACTTTCATAAGGGACTCCTTAAACCTTTAGCGACATAACTATCACTACTACAATCACTATGTCTATCTAAAATCATTTAATATTTTCAAAAATACATTAAATAATCTCGATAACCCGTATAATCTACGTCCAACACAACTTGGTACTTGCCATCGTATGCGGCCGGCTGTTCCCTACACTATTATAACAGTATCAAGACGGCAGTGACGTAGGCATGACGTCATTTAATACTGTCAGACGTTAATTTGGACGCTTTATGATCTCCTCGCTACCGATCTGGATTTACGATCGAAATCCACAACGAAATAAACGTATCTCGTATACAATACAGTAACTTCAGCTTAGGAATATTTTGAGTCAATGACTTCCAATATCGTACTTGTTGTGCGTACACAAGCTATACATCTATATCTTTTGAAGTCTGTCTTAATTTTTACCAGAGGTTCTAGAACGAAAATTTGCGAGAAAGTTTTCGAACGTCATCGATTAAATTTGACAAAATTAGTATGAGATTTTTAGTTATACTTTACGCCTGTCAGATGACGTTACGAACACTTTCTCGCATAATTTCGTGCTAGGTGCTGTTCATCCCTGGTCCCCTGGTCTCCGATCTTATCGACTTACTCCTACAAAAGAAGATACCTGCCTAATTATTCACATAATTACAACATTCTCGGCTTCTGAGACCTAAACCTCTATATAAAATCATATCATCATCCCTGTCATTATCTTTAACAAAACAGAGATAACAATATGTTTTAAACGGTGATTTTGGTCTCACAAACCCACAATTATAAATTCAAGGTCTTAGAACTCAGAAGACTCAGTAAACAAACGTAATTTCTTCCCTTGCACTAAGACAAAGTTCTTACGAAGTGTCGTAATAGCAATTGTTCGAGTTCACAATGTGTCGGGGCCCGCATTGGCATTAACATTTCACACGGACATCGCGACCTCGAACAATAAGCAAACCTACAGACTCACGTGTTGCGAGATAATTTAATGTTTCTATTTTCTTTTTTAATTATAAAGCTTGCTGCCGCCAGCAAAACATGTCACCTTTTTTTTTAGTATAAGGTGGCAAACAACTAAGCAACCATTTAGCTAAAAAGCGACCACTGCCCTTAATATCTCAACTACTCGTAGTTGTCGATTTGTTACCTACTTTATATGGATAGAGGAGGAGATGTACAGAGAGATACTAATTGTATTTCGCCTTCCTGTACGTCCCGTCCCTTAATCAATTCTGTACAAAAACTGTTTTTTTAGTTCTATGTGCACAAAGTCGCGGGCAATGGCTAGTACATTTAAAAATACGCGTGAGCACAGAGATCGGTTTTTAATGAGCGGACATTTTCGCATTTCGCGTTGACTCATCACAAATTTAAGTCTAGATCTAGACCGAAGTTATTACATTTATTTTAAAATAACCAAAGGAATTGTTACAATGATTTTTATCAAATTTTTATTTATTATATTAATAACAAAAATCAAATATAGTTCCTTCTTGAGTTGAAAAAAGACTTTGAAAGTAAGCTCATAGTACAACATCACCTTGGTCTGCCAAATGTTATCATCTCCCTGGTCTTATCCCACTATCGTGAGGTCAGTGTACGAGACTTATAAAACTTATTATGTAGCATAATTAATACTAAATTCATCATCAACCTGCCCTTATCCCTATGGAGGTCGGCACAGTATGTACTACTCCTACATACATCTCTATCAGCCGTCATATCTGAATTTACCCCCTTCTTACGCATATCCTCTTTCACACAATCCATCCATACTTTCTTTGGTCTTATTTATTTATTTAAGTACAACCACAACATATATATAACACACTTACAACTTATCAATTAAACAGTAATAGACCTTATACATATGCAAATATTGGTGTACATAACGTTTACGATAGTATTTGTTCAAGTAGTAGTTTAACTTTTGGAAATTATTATAAAATAGCACTATTTTATATCTATGTAATTATTCTATTGATTAAGCAAACAGTAATTAGTTGTAATAATTTTTTTGAAAGAGTTAAAGTTCATGCCAAAAAGATCTATATTATTTGTAGTATTCTGTTCAACTAGTCTGTTAAATCCAGAGCAAATCCTGTTCAGAGGTGAATGTTTCCTCTATCTTTATAGCCATCCACATTTAACCTCATTACTTTAGTAATTAATACTAAATTAAGTAGTTAAAATACTTTACCAGTTTTTCTGTAACAAAATAACAAATAAGAAAAGAAAAGAACGAATTGATTTCTCATATCATTTTCCACTTTCTTCCCAGAGTAGAAAAGAGCCACTGTGTCATTCTCGAGCTATGTAAACTAATAAATTACATAGAGTACATAGATATATATATATATATATAATCGACAATGTAATGCACAATAATCGTAGAAATGGCGTATTCATCCTCTAATACCGACAGATTCAGATCTATTAATAGTCGACCGAGTTCGATTTACGAGTATCTCGCGGTGTTGGGTAACGTCTGCGTTGGCGGGGGGGGGGGGTACTTTAGTATCGTACTGACCTCACTTTCATCATTATAAATTAAATAGCTCAAATGTCTCAAAGCTAATGTCCACAAACAGCACACTAGCGACACACCACGGCTTCGAATATACAATACACAATTTTTCCGTTTCTAAATTGATGAAAATAGTAGCTATCGCCAACGACTTTCATCATCAGACCACTATATGTCCCCAATGAGGGGCTTACAGTCTACCCTAAGTTAGGGGTGACTAGGCTATGGCTACGGTCAACCACGCTGGCCAAGTGTGGGTTAGTTGACTTCATACATATCTTTAAATTTCTTCGCATATATGTACAGATTGCATCACGATGTTGGATAGATGTACACTTGAAAATGGAAAATTGAAAAACACATTGGTACATGGCGGGATTCGAACCCAGGACTTGTATATTACAAGTCAAGTGCTTAACCCCTGAGCTACCGACGCTGATACCAACGGCTTTGTTCTCGTAAAATTAATCCAAACTTTCGTATTTACAATATTAGTAAGATATTTAAAATCAGTTCATCGGTAATTTGTAGTTATTTACATACATTTATTGCTATTGCTCTTTATACGTCTTTCGTAATCACAAACAAAAGTCATATGACTTATTAAATTATGTACCCAAAGTAGAAGAGAACTTTGTTCAATGACAAACTCTTGTTGTCTATACATTCATCTTAATATCGATTCTCTTTGCCTTGGACATTAAAATGCAATAGTATTGCCAATTTTAAGGACATACATTCGTGATAATGGCCGACCAATGTTACATCCTGTATTTAGTTTGTCTACGTCGTAGATGTTCGTAGAGGCTCCGTAACTAATAACGTAACCCCTACATGCATCTTTTAAAGCAAATTACTATTTCGTAGCCTGAAAGCAGTATTTTTAAATTTTTAATAAGAAATCTATTTGGGGTAAACAGTGACAGAAGAGTATTTTTCCCTAACAAGAAGTCATTGAAAGCGGTGGGCGACACGCCAACGAGCTAATTGCAATCTGCCTATGTACATACGATGTATATAAACAAACGGTCTATTAATAGTCCGCTTAACCCGTGCTGGGATTCATCGACTGACCTCCGTGATGGTCTTTAAACGTGTGTTGTCGTTGCCTTTTGTAATCTTAACCAATATAGATATCAAATATTACCAAAACTTACTACTTACTACCATAAATTTACTTTTAAATAACATCACAAAAAATGTAAAACTTTCGTCGCAAAATATATTCCTATGGAATTAAACAAACTACTACGAAATAAATTACCTGAAATTAAGGACATTTAGAGCACCGCTTACGACAAAAGCAATGTTATTTTTTCTGTTTTTAATTAAGAGACTGTACAGAGTTAAAAAAGAACATTATCAAAGAAACTTATAACCAAACTATAATTGTTTTTTAAAACGTCATAGAAGTAATATACATAAACGTTACAAAACATATTCGTATAAATCTAGACTGGATATTGATTCTGTGATCTAGATCCGATACCTGGAAGATGCCAAGGTGAGGCCTAGACATAAATCTATCGTCGCCGGCCACTTGGCAGACGGCACCGGCAATAAGGAAGTATACCATACGGTCCTCGACTGTCTAATCTAAACAATTGAATAACATTTTTTTAATAACTTTTTAATACACTTGTAACACATCTTACTAATATTATAAACTAGCTTTTACCCGCGACTCCATCCGCGCGGAATAAAAAATAGAAAACGGGGTAAAAATTATCCTATGTCCGTTTCCTGGTTCTAAGCTACCTGCCCACCAATTTTCAGTCAAATCGATTCAGCCGTTCTTGAGTTATAAATAGTGTAACTAACACGACTTTCTTTTATATATATAGATGCGAAAGTTTACATAGATGTTTGTTACAAGGTTTCTCAAAAACGACTCAACGGACCACGATGAAATTTGGCATACATGTAGAACGTACTCTGGAATAATATATAGGCTACTTACAACTTCTTTTAAATTCCGCGCTGAAGAAATTGAGCTATTAAACAATATGCATCATTAACTGAAACGAGTATATTAAATGTGCTACGAAGTAGATGTGTCTGTAGTGTCTGCACTATATTACATGACTAATATATTTGTCACATAAAAACACGTGTCTTGGTAATATTAAAAGGTACAGTTACCCGTCTAAATACAGACAAAACAAGTGTAAATATATATATTACAATGTTTATTAATATCGATATGATCGTCGTACAGTACCGGCTATGTATAAACCGAACAGAAATAAACGCAAAGATGCACTGTTTGTCTGAGTGGTTATATGACGTCGCCGGACCACTGTTCACACCGAAGTCACCACTTGAAACAAGCAACGGATGACGTTCACACCGAAGTCGAAAACGCCTATTAGATGTAAACTCAACTAAGGCCAGATCATCCATATTATCTTGATGGCTTGATGGTATTTCTCAAGGTATTTCACCGTATTTCCAAACCAACAAACTTACGGTCTTTTGACAAACGAGCGTACCTCTTTCTGAAGGCTGGTACGCATCTATAGTTCCTATAATGTTCAAAGTCAGTGTTACTCAACTAAAGAAATAATACATGCTTCATTATCATAGTGTGCATTTTACACAATAAAAATAATACAAATGAGTACTTAAGTTCTATTGATTTCAATTCTAAATAAGTACCAAAATTATCAGACGGTTTCTACCACATCTATTATGTATCTTTAATATGTTTGCTCATACAATAAAAACAAAATCAAAACGTATTTTCATAAACATCTGACAAGCGCTACTGAGTAATGTAAAAAATAATATTATTATTATATCCCTATCCTTACATAATTCTATGTGGGTTATTGCACTAGATTTCGACTTCCAAATTAATCTATCTTTTGTCAAATTAATCGTAATAAATATTAATTGCACTTACAATTATCTTGTGCAATTTTTCTAAGAAGTTAAAAAAAAAAAAAAAAAAAAAAAAAAAAAAATATATATTTATTTAAAGTAAATCTTTACAATCAAGTTGCCGGGGCTTCCCAAAAAGTAGTCAAGAGACACTTGTGTAGGGAATGCCTCGCTCTTCCATTGTACATAGCAGATTAGATTTACATTTTAACATAAAGATAAAATAATTTTTAATTTTAACAATTCTTTGTGAGATTTATGCGTGTGTTTGAGTGTGTCTGTGTGTGTGTGTGTGTGTGTGTGTGTGTGTGTGTGTGTGTGTGTATGTGTGCGTGTGTTTGTGGTGGGTCCAATGAGAGCCAAAACTAAATTGTGCTAGTAAGAATTTGCTCAACCTCGTCGTAGGTAAGGGCAGAGAGCCAATCCTTTAGTGCGCGCCTGCACTCAAACAGCTGCATAGGGTATATAGATAGTACTCGATGTATTTTGTTATAGACATAAGGGGCACGTGATATATATTGCCGAGTGGCAAAGATAGTGCGGGCAGGATATTGGGGGGCAACAGCAGTTAAAGACACGTGTATCTTAATATAAATAATTTTCGTAATGAATTTTCTCAGAACAAGACCACCTTATTACAATTGCAACATATTACAATTATCACAAAAAAAATTACACATTAACGAGAAGAATTTGTTACACCTTATTCCTTGGAATTGGTAGATTTAATTAAGTATTTATAAATGGCAACATCATATCGTGACGTCAGAGATGAGTCTGTGGAGTGAGACGATGTCACCTGTCGCGTCTCGATTCTTGATATGAGTCAGACACATTTACGTATTTCTTAATTTGTTTTCTAGATGGCGGTACCGTATGACGTTTAAATATATCTGCAAAAACATAAAGCGAAGCTCGATCGCTTATTTACTAAATAAATAAAATACTCTCGCCTTACACTAGTAATAGCAATTTTATTAACATACGTTCAATAAAGATTTAGTATGGTATCATCCATCAGTCGAATGCCTTCATATTTCAACGTAAAAAGCAATTTAGAAGTAAAATTGTTTATAGAACAATCTCTGGTTGACGTATTGTAAACACACTGAAAAAGCTTTCGGTTTTGATGATGAACTGAAATAAGTAATAGGAGCTTGGATAGTTGATGAATTTTAGAAATAAATTGGATTAGAACTTTAAGATGAGTTAAAGACTAATCTAGTGGACCCTCTGAAGGGTAAAAATAACACGTTAAATTCCGCCGACACATTGGTTTTCTTGCGAAAAAATGCGTTTTAGAATGGAACGCGTTAATTTTTGTTTAGATAATAAAGTTCAGACTAGACTACATTTCTACCGAATCACATAAACATTGAATGAACCCAATAAATCGTATGATTCGTCTGTGGTTCACCAAACTAGTCGAAGTCGACCAATGGCGGTGAGGGTCTTACCCGCACGGGGGCTATAGCCGCGTGTTTACTGCCTGGCACATCTGCTGCTTGTTTCGGTGTAAACTGTTTACGATCAATGCAATGTACATCGGTTTACGAACTTCGAAGATTATATCTGGATCTCTAAGTGAAACCTGATGATGGATTGTGTTATCGACTTCTGTCCAAGACTTAATGGCGAGCTATAGATAGCCCTATTTTCGTACACCATGATGTATATGCGTAGCTGAAAAACCAATTTTTTAAATTTATGTCTGCCTGTCTGTATGTATTTCTGTCCGGAAAACCGCGTTCGTTCCGGGTAATCTCCAGAACGTCTGAACCTATTTTGACGGGAAGGTAGCTGATGCACGCAGGCATATTATGAACTATTTTTTCTTCTTTTTCTACAGTGAAGAAGTCACGGGCGACCGCTAGTATTTAATAAACTTATTAAGTTATCATATCTATAAGTAATTAGGTGCATAATACAGAGCGTTGAATGTATGACAACAATGGGTACGTACGAATATCAGCGCTAAGTGGATGTTTACGTACAGAGCGGTCGGGTGCCGGTCAACGGACACCGCTGTTTGGTAAACAGAGGCGAGCGTGCTCAGTGCTTGCTCTAAGGGACCCTGTACACGGACAGATAGTAGCAGACGACAGCGGCAGTCGATGTGCCTACTGTCGGAGGAGGTGAATTATCCTCTTTCTGTACGTTCCCTCCTCTATATATTTAAAGGAGAAAAAGCCTTGTAACTTGAGCGGTTAATTTGCTATTCTAGTGTAATTAGGTGACCACTTTCTCCTTCGCCATCTTCTAATGTAAAAAAGCTATCGCCGTTGATTCCGTGTCCGTGTACAGTTGACTTAAAGATTTACAACTCACGAACTTCGATATTTTCTAGCGATAAAGAGTCAGTTAGTACTAGATTTTTACAGTTTCAAATTAACACAACAAAAATTGACCTTAAAAAATATAATGTGGATCATGGTCGAATCCAAAGAGAGATAGATTTCTGTGAGTTTTCACTAACCAAACACCTGTTATTTGTTATCTATATATATAAAAGAAAGTCGTGTTAGTTACACTATTTATAACTCAAGAACGGCTGAATCGATTTAACTGAAAATTGGTGGGCAGGTAGCTTAGAACCAGGAAACGGACATAGGATAATTTTTACCCCGTTTTCTATTTTTTATTCCGCGCGGACGGAGTCGCGGGTAAAAGCTAGTATGTATATAAAAATCTATTGACAAAGACAGCAACGTTTGATGTGTCGGTGCATTTGATGTCGACAAATGTAACTAAGCTTTATTATGAATGAGTTCGTTATTGCGAGTGTTAAAATATCGATTTCGTAACACTAACGCAATAAAGATGAACCCATTTTGTACGAGAGAACAGATGAATCAGTATCCTACATATATTCCTGAATAGTAACACTTCGGAATTTTTGTCATATATACATTTATATCACTATGACTACATCAACATATATTAGTTAGTAACATGAATAAGAAATGGAATAATTTTACGGATTATTCAAGTCAATTGGTTGTGAACCATGCCATGCCACACTTTAAAAAAAAACAATATGATTTATCGGTGTTTGTTCCAATGCTCCTCTATTTGTATCTTTATTAATTAAAAGATTTTTTGTTATATATTTCATGAAATAAAATCATATCTTTAGTAAATACAGAGGCATTAAATATTGTGTAAGATAAATATATAATTTTAAAACATAATCTACTTTTGCTTGTAATCGCAAACATTGATATGCGTACACGTAACAAAAAGTTCATAGTGAGTGACATACGATTGCAGAATGTGTCTGTAAAATAAAAAAATTGGCAACGTATGTAGAAACATTAATTTGAATCATTGACACATAGATTGCGCATTAGACATGTCACACACGTCAGGTTTTACCGGACGGTTTTAAACTTGCAGACGTAACCGACTGGCAACACCGAATTTCATAGTACAGTTTTGTCAGACACAAGCGAGGGAACTCACAGACATAAAATGCTTCATGCACTTCGAAAAAAAAGTGTAGTAGGTTACATGAGGAACGAACGCATTTGCTACGAAAAAATCTCAATCAATCTCCCCGCTATAAAATAATCACTAAACAAAATTTTTTGATGGAACGTCGATGACATCTTTGAATAATTCCTTAGGAAAATAGCACTGCACTGGGTAATTTATGTGCGCAATCCTATAACTCCACAGCAATGATAGTTGTACACTTATTGCCATTCCTTTCAATCTCTTTGAAAAAAACAAAGACAACGATATACGTCAATGCAAGTGTCACGGCAGTCGATGTCCACCGTGTAATAGTCATGAAAAACCTAACATGTGTGGCCTGCATTAGACGCTACAGGCGACACACACAAGACCGTAATAAATCCGACGATTCTCCAGACGAAAATCGTGTATAGTTTAGTTTACTTATGATTCTATGATACTCAAGATCAAATGTATATTTAGACACGCCTGTGACATCTCGTGAACGGTCGCTCTATTATTTTTCTATTCTAGCAAGACTTTAATCGGAGAAAAAAATCTTACTATAGATTGTTCAGTGCAGAATTAAACATTCTGCCAAAAAGGTGGCATATTGTCATCGAAACCTTTGCCTTTTTAGTTTAGAAAAAGATAGGTGAAAAAGAAGAAAGAATCACGCGGGAAGTTTTAACGTGATGTAGGATATTAAAGTTTGATAGAAATAAGTAGTGTAAATATGTAAATAGTTTTAGTATAAGTAATTTTAATAACGAATTTTTTTTAAAGATATTTGCCTATGTTTTGTGACTAAAGTCGAAAAACAATATTTAATCGATCCTTCAGATCAATCTTATCTCCTATTCTCCTACATTTTAATATATGAATTACCACAATCACAACAATATTATACATCTTTAACTCTAACAAAAACAGAGATATCTTGTAATTACCGAACAAAATTATTTACCATTTAGACTGATTACAAATTACACTTAAATATGAGTTACAATATTTTAAATGATGTATTAACCACAGGTGCAGTTAATATTGGAACAGGACTATAATGACAAATGACTGCCTGACTAATACCATACTTCCTACCTTCATAAATCCTAGTCCACATGAAATATCTGTACATACTAATGTCATAAAGATTATGCTAATATTAAAACCCGTTTTTAACTAAAACATATTTCAGAAAGTTGTATTAATTATTTCAAGTTCATTGTAACTTCGCATTTCACGGAAAATACTATTGCAATAAACTTTGGTATAAAAATAAAATAATTAAGTATGGAACTGACTGATTTCCTAAATTGTCCAGATTCTCTAGGGTCCACGGAAGACCTGACAAGTTGGTATGATGGCGGGAAATAAAGGAAACGGTTCAAGGGAACTATACAGTGAAATTTTTAAAGAGGCCTACGAGAAAATAGTTTGAATCTCTGTGATAAGGCAATCATAAGGTCTAATAGTTTACTTATAAACCTTTTACGCTATTACGAGGTTATTCACTCCTAACAATAGATTCTTTGATCATTCAACATGTTTATTTTATTAAATAGTTCCATGGATGCACAATCGCTTAAATTGCCGGCTATAACGCGATCTTCATTTATTTATAGCATCGAACTGAAAAATATGAAATTAAAAAAAAAATCGTCGTTTTTAAATTGCGTTCGAAATATAAACATCGTTCGCAAATTTAAAAAAAAAACGTAGCGTTAATATTACATTTGTATATTTTTTGTGTAATCTGTGGATTTGGGCGCGCATTGATGTGTGGGTGACAGTTATATTGGTGAAGAGTGGATATTTATTGAGAGATAGCTTAATACAAAGATTTTAAATATATTTGAATATTTTAAACAATTTTATAATCAAGATAAAGGTTACTCATGACTTAAATTAATACTACATAAGTTACGGTTAATATACAACTTAACTAAGATTACTTGAATTAAATTAAATTTATAACATACCTAATCCGTTTTTTTAGCCCTCAGATGTCAACAGTACACAAAATCGACTCGATTAAATCGATATCCAATAACGCTTATGTTTGATAACACTTTCACACTGGCGAATTGTAGCAGCAATGTATAAACAATTGAGGTGTTTCTAACTGTCCCTAGGAACATACAGGGCGGCCGGCGCGCGCGCAGTTTTCATTGAAACTGGCGACTTGGTGCCATCGCTGCCAATAATACGTCACAGCCAAAAAGTTTAGCAAACGGGATGTTTGCCAAATGTATACATCAAACAAGCCAACATCCGATTGAAATCAATTCACATGTCAAGATAAAGAGCAACCTATATCATTTCTGAGAGGAACAAGATATTTAATTTATTTCAACTACAAAATAGTTTTCGCAACCACAACGACATGTTTAGACTAACAGATGATATCGTCTGCAATAAATTATTTATTTAGCATCGCTTTAATAGTTGAAAAGACCGATTTTCATTTTATAAGAAAAATGTTTTCATCAACATATGGCTGTATAAGGAACCATTTTATTCGATTACGGATTTTCTTGCCTGAAACATAGTAACAACTATTGAAATGTCAGTCTACTACAGAACTAGATTACGAAATGCAGAAATAGTTTAGAGCAAAGAAGATGCCACATGACAAAAGGGGCACGGTGCCGCAACACAATGCAAATCGGCACCATATCGCTCAGACAAAACACCTATCTGTTAACCGTATAAAGATAGAGCTTACCAGTTGAATATTCTTTTATTTATGCGTATTACCTGACGCCACGATAAGCCATCTTACAATTTAAAATAGTAAGATAGGTAAAGAAAAATTACATTATTTGTAACAAAAATAATAAAAATTTTGATCTTGGACCATCACAAACTTCAAACACAAAGAAGACAGCTATTACAAAGCGAACGGCCACTTCAAATCACCAATATTGGAGTGTTGGCTCCAACATTGGAAGCATTAAAAGTTATTTTGATAATATTACAAGCTTATAATAAACGTTGATATCGGACTTCGGGAAACCAATTTGAATGTGTGCGTGCGTAAGGAAGAATAAATTATTGCACGAATCATTATTGCATATAGGTCAGGCTTGAATCCAAAAGATTATTAGAAAAAATTATTACTTAGAATTGGTTATAACAAAATTATAATAAGCTTACAAGAAAAAAAAATCAACTTGTATATGCTTCAAAGACATTTAAAATTTATACAACATTTGAACTAAACTTTTCCCTTGGTTTTTTCTCAGAACTGGTTCTATCCAGTTGTCAAAGATAGACATGTTAGCGAAAGACTGTCTGAGGGAAAGAAAACCTTATGTCCTTTTATAACTATTATATTAGAATCTCTTTCATATGCTCATTTAATACCGGTAATATAGCATTAGAAGAAAAACAACCAAACTCTACTTTTTGGTGAAAAGTATTATATCAAATTGGTGACTAAATTAAGAAACTTGACACTATGGTCACTTCTAATAGCACCAATAGCTGGGAAAGGAATTTAGTTGATGTCTTTTCGAATAAGTTCAGCAATGTTAGCCTAACAGTTGGATTCCACTGTCACCACTATCAAAAAATTTGCTCTGTTAAAGATGAAAGGAGATTAAAATATGTTCCGCAGTGTAAAAGCACTGGAAGATGAATTGCTTTAGGTCTGCTCAAGCAGTTGTTTCATATTGCAGTAAAGGTTATGGTCGTATAAATAACTGAGGAGTCAACAAATGGATACAAGAGCTGTGAGGACACGTACAATGTCTTTGTACTGCGCTATGTATATTTGTCGATCAGTTGTTTATCTTAACATCTTGTGAGGATATAACATATCTAATTTTAACAGAATAAGAGTGATTTCAGCAGATGTGCAGCATTATTTTTAAATCATGGATAATCACCTCTATAATTCAAGGTCTATGCTACAAGCCGTTCCCATCTGGTGGCCCAGCAATAACTGGATCATATTCTGCTCGTAATATCAAAGGGACCCACATGATCAGAGGTGATTACCAGGGGGGCCCTGATCACCGTACTAAGCGATCCCAGAATACGGCAGCATGGTGTGCTCCCTTGTTGCTTTAGATAACAGAGCTTCAGCAACGGAGATCCTGGTGCTCCGCCGTCGCAATAGAAGATGGCCACCAAGGAGGTTTTAGTGGGTAAAAGCCAAATTTGTTTAGATCTCCCCCCCCCCCCCATGAAACAACAAAAAGGATACAATCCTATTTTTGTTTTGGTATTTTGTGCCTATTTTGGAGACGGTAAATGTTGGTTGCGGTATTGAAAACACAAACTAATAAGTGGATATCTATAGAATCAGTGTAGATAGTATATTCTGATGATAAGTAATGTATGACTAATAATTTACTACTGCCCCTATATATATTCGTTTATCAATCAATCAACAAGCCATCAAACCGAATGCTATACTGTACCTAAACTTGGCAAATGTATTTCATTAAGGCAGTAATCTCTTATTATAGAAGCAAACATTTTATCGTGATTCAGATTCTATTGAGATAATAAGATTTAAAATTTTGACTTTAAAAGTGCAACTCAATATTAATCTGACAAAAACATCTTGTTAAATTAATATTCGGGCGTGTCTTTAATTACATTTTAGGGTTTTTAACTATAAAGGTGTGTATAGATTAGAGCATTTATTTGTAACAAAACAACGAGCCGCTCTATATGTTGTTGTGTATCACATTCACGAACCAGACGTGCTTTGGAAACTATGATTTTACCTGTATCATATCATTCGTTAAAATGTTACATTATATAGAAATGCTTGAGAAAATGCTCTAATGTATATTCACCTTAAGGTTTTGTATTGTGTGTTTATTTCATTATTTAAACAGAGGTTTAATGTTACTACGAGAGTCGTAATAAACAAGAAAATATATACCAGCCTTATATTACCAGAAAAATTTGTTTGTCTCTCTTTTCCTTAATGAACACTTGATTGATATATAGAAACAAGTCCAATCGCTTTACTTACACCTTCAAAGAATTAATCAAAATCTTCATTTTAATAATAAATTGAATCATCATCATCATCAGTTCACTATACATCCCCACCAAAGAGCTCGGAGCCTGGCTCTTAGTTAGGGGTGACTAGGTCATAGTCAACCACGCTGATCTAGTGCGGGTTGGTTGACTTCACACATATCATTGAATTTCACCGTAAGAACGTCCAATAAATGTACATATGTAAATCTAAAATCGAAAAACACATTGGTACATGGCGGGATTCGAACCCAGGAACTGCAGATTGCAACTCAAGTGCTTAACCTCTGAGCCACCGACGCTCTGTATACCACCAAATAATATAATTCTAATATTCCCATGTCCAGAATAATTTGACGCTACAATAAATCTGTCAAAACATGACAGGGTACAAGTCCGCGAAATTCCTGAAACATCAGTAAATCATACTCTGACGCAGAAACTTTCCAGGACAAGACAAAGAGATGAAGTTAGCTCTGAAGTGCTTTTACTTCAGGGAATCCTGAAGCGACGCGATGTACCAGGAAGTCGGATCACAAGAACTAATTTTAAATTGTTAGTGGTTGCGAATAAAATATATTTAAATTTATTGGAATACAGTGAATATAAGAATTTTCACTTGAATATAAGTTATTCACTTTTTCAGAATATCGGTGGCTAAGGTTAAGCGCTTGACTTGTAATCTGCAGGTTCTGGGTTCGAATCCCGCCATGTACCAATGTGTTTTTAAATTTTCGATTTACATATGTACATTAACCGACATTCATAAAGGAAAACATCGTGATGTAACCTGCACATATCTGAGAAGAAATTCAAAGATATTTGTGAAGTTAACCCGCACTGGGTCAGTGTAGTTGACTATGGCCTAGTCACTCCTATCTTAGGGTTGGCTCTGAGTCCCTCAATGGGGACGTATGGTGAGCTGATGATGATTCAGTTTTTAACGTAGACGTTTGCCACCTTATGGTATAAAAGATCTGCAGTTTTTCAAAAGATTTTTTGTCTTATCAAGAGATTTATCATCCATTTTTTTATTTTATAACAAATTATACGAATTTTATACATTTATTTATACCACGAGTAATATATTCGGCGTGAAATTAATGATGTAGTTCATTGACCTAATAATATCACTAAAATTACACTAACAAGAAAACGTGACAGCGGGAAAAATCGTTTTACATAGAAATTGATACAAAAAAAAAACATTCATATGAAAAACTCGTAACATAGCGACAGATTAAACGACTTACAGCCGGTGAAGTTCAAAGAAAAACAGCGAAACTAGTTAATGGAACATTTTTTTTTATTACTTGCAAAAATAAATTTCCGTAACCATTTATAATGATGTTTAAGCCATTTATAATACTTATTTAAGCTAAAACCAATATTTAATCTCGAACCGTTTTTTATAATCCACGTTATATTTAATAAACATTTTTAATTCATTTGTTTCTTTAACCGATCTAAAAATCACAATAACAAAAAAAACGATCTACGGTTTATTAGGCGATTAATTTTTTTTTAACACCTTTCATACAAAGTAAAATAATTTTCGATCGATCTAAAATGATTTAAAATTTCCCTTGTAACCTTGTCTTAATCTAAATGAGACTTTAATTGAAATAACTCTAGAAATACATTGATATTAATATTAAATCAAATTAATAGAAAGTTGCGACAGATAACATAAATATTGAATCTGTATGCCTAGCATGAATATTTGCGACAAACACCTTAGTATCATCATCGTCAATTTTATCAAAATTAGTATAAAATTTTTGGTGTTCTTTACATCTGATACCTGCAAAAATTTTAGTTAGAATTTTGTTGATGACTGTACTATGGCGTTTGTCACAAATATTCGTGATAGGCCCACATTAATTTGTGGCATCTAAATGTGTTTAATGAACTTCCAGACGATTCATCCTGTTCTACTACGTACCTATATTTACATTAAGGAAAAAGCTTAATTATTTCACAGAAACTGTGTAAAGGTTTTCAGGTGAATAAGACAGAACATATATTCCTGAAATTAACTAATCTAACAGTATAAAAGCTACTAATAAATGTTGACTTCGTTGTGACTTTATTTGTGTCAGGTTCGTTGTATTGATGCTGTATTCTTGTATTAGATACAGATAAGTCTTAGCGTACAAAAAACTAATACAGTACATATTACTAATCTCTGTTTTTCAAAGGGTATAAAGTGTGACAACAAGTATGAGTATTTCAGGAGTGGCCAAATAAGGTTTGATGTATGTATGTAGAAAAATAAATCTACAGCCACAAATCTCTATAAATGAACAGGCGATAAAACGTGATATTTTGTGTCTCTTTGATTTCCGCCATCTTGGCGCTCACGGTCGCGATTTGTGGCGGTGGTGAGGATTCGAACTAATAATGGAGATAGAATTAACTGTTATTAACATCAACAGGCGCGTTTAAGTCGGATTGCAGCAAAAGGTGTAATTTCCAAGCAAAAACCCATCCATTTATACAAATCAGTGGCCGTATGAAATGGATAATCTGCTTTTCTTCATTAAATATTCAAACATTTTATGTGAAAATAAAATGTTAATTGTTTTCGCTGTAACACTGTTTTAAGTTTTATTCTTTGTAATGCACATAAATTATTTTTATATCACTTCCTTAAATTATGATAAATGATTTATCAAATTAAAACTGACATTTAAATGAGAAAAAAGTCAAACAAACGGATAACATTTCGTGTTAATTGTGTTATGATGTTAAATTGGATATATCAAAGGATTATTACAAATAAACTTGTAACCGCAACGTTAATTTCATTGCTGAATTTCTTCTTATTTAAAGTATCCAAAGTTCGTCGACCAGATACAAAGAGAGGTTATAATTAAAGGAAATGGTTGCTACAATTTACAATATAATTCTAATTACATTATAAATGTCATTACCTATTCACTATTTTACTAGGATTTCATTTTATAGCGCGTATAAACTCTGAATTCGTAACACCTTTTTTATCGAGGGAGAAATCTTCAAAAAGATGCCCTGCTTTTCGGAGCAAAGACAGGGTTATGTGAGATTTCTACTCACTAAAACCCCCTCGGTTGCCATCATTAAGTACAAATACGAGGGACCCGGGATCTCCAATGGAACACACCGGGCCCTACACTTAGCTTCTGCACTACCCCAGGATACTTCCTCGCGCCTTCAAATTCGTAACACCTGATTCGCTAGAAAAAGTTTACTTATTGAATATCAAACTCCAAAAGCCCTAAAAGTGACTGCTGTTTACAGGTGGTAAGTTTCATTACGTGAGTTACGTTTGAGTTACACTTAATGCCAAATTAAATGTCAACCATTCATCTTCGGGTTCCTCACATTGTTATACAAACGAGTTTGATTCATTATCCGCCAGAGGTCGTCGCCTGTGCTGACAACACATGTATATGCATGCATACAAGCATATTAAATTTAATATACCTTAAAAATAATATAGAATATGTCTATGTACATCTTTAAAGGCTGTAAATAAAAAGACGGGAGCGAAATTACTCCACAGACAAATTTGGTCATTAAACAATAAGTTGAGTATTTAAAAATGTACGAAACGGATATTTCTTTTCTTAAGAAAGGACTTAATTCCTGTTAAATCAAATCTTAAGATCATAAGAAAGGACTATATTTACTTCTGTAATCAGGCTGACCGCAAAATATTTTCATTTAACTACTGTCTTCTAGAAGTTTCTATGAGACGTCCAGGTATTTCGTTGGACAACATTCGTGCAGCAGATGTCTTCATTCTAAGCACTACCACTGTTCTCTCTACTAAATGTTATTCTGATTAAGATCAATACAAAGAAACTGAATAATTCGATAATTAACTCGATTAAGTTCCGCGAAAAGGAACATTTGCGGGAACAACGATACTCGATTCGAAACTAGTGTTGTGCCAATATCGATATCAAACAATCGAAAAGAAGAAAAAAGATCGTAAACATTTTTATTTTATATCCTATTGTGAAATTAATATTTTTATTTTTCCTTGTATTAAAAATTAATCTTACTTCTTACTAATATTATAAATGTGAAAATTTAGATGCATGGATGTTTGTTAGACGGTATCGTCAGAATGGCTGCATGGCTCTCGCTGAAATTTGTCATAGACGTATAGGAAACGAAGTTGAGGGCGACAGCTAGTTTTATATTACATTATCTTTGTGCCGTTTAAAACAGGTTCGAGAATCAGCGACACAAATTCCTATAAAACAAAACATGACGCATGGAACCATTAAATAACCTATACAAAAAATTATTTTCATTTCTCTTATTTTCGTTGAAAAAACTGAGATGAGGAAATATTTTTTTAAAGGTATTTCGGTATTCAAGTATTACCTAAAATTATCATCGATACCTTAATCACAGCCATCACTAGAGTTCAACAAAGGGCTGGGGTCTGTTGTGCGCATTTCATTTGGCGGGAAGCCAAATGCATCTCATGTCAGTACCATTTTTATTGTACGCATCTTTGTGATCTGTTTCTTCGGTTTCCACTGTAGAAAAACATGTACAAAAATTATATTCTCATCCTTTTCTTTCTACTTAAAAATATAGAGATGACAAGATGTTTTTGTAGGCGTCAACAGAAACACGGTTAGATGAAGTTTCCTTGCAACTTTATATCCTTTTGTTCTTTAAATTGACATTCTGTTTTCATTAGTATCTCTCAGCTAATGAAGATGTGTTTATATGAATAATAAACATTAGCGAAAGGAATTTGAGGTATGTTTGCATTTATTTGTATCATTTCTGAACTTATCAAATATTTTAATGGTAAAAGGAAAACAAAGGAAAAGATAATTTGTTGTAATAGTTTTATTTTTTAAGAAACAGCAGTGATACGATTTAGTTAATCATATCTCACTTATTATACCAAAATGCTTAGAGGATCTTCATTAGTCACATGTAGTCATAGCTTTATTGGCTACACAGATAATTACAGCCTATAAAATGCCTCGTATACAAATATTCGAAATATAGCCAATGTGTGAATGAATTTATTCGATATGCAATTTATCGAATTTTAACGATTAACTTGAACAAATTACAAAATGGGCGGAATCTCAATTTGTAGGTGACATATACAAATGAAACGCCTATATCAGTAGAGTCTTTCTTCTTCAAAGGGCACAATATCAAGCTCTGGTTGTCGCTGTCCCTCAGGCGGCAGACCCCAGCGCGGCCGGCAACCATTGTGCGCCACATAGCGCGGGATGCGGTCATCTCGTACTAACTCATACGCCAGCCGAGCTATGCCCTCCTGGTAGTCACTGCGACCAGTGTTGTAGTTTGTAGGACGTACGTAACCCAAAACTGTTGAAATTAGTTGTATTTAGGTTAAATTAAACGAGTTTTATTTACTTTTATTACGTTTATTTTGTCTTATACGATGTACATTTTAAAATACGAGCTAAATTAATTGTGTTAAAATTAACAACTACTCTTATTGATGATTGTAAGATGAAAAATAAATGTATTAAGAAAAATTATAAAATGACAACACCCATTTACATCACTAATTACTTACAATATATAAATAAACTCTTAAACTAGACTAAAGCAAACTAGTAATAATATCTACGTAACTATAACAGTTTCTTACGAAAAGTAAAGTAAATTACAGTTAACATTAATTGCAAACTAGTCTCTGCATATATAGTTTTGTTATACCACAAAAATGACAAGTTTCAATATAGTCCGACAAGTCTATCTGATCCAGTGCGCATAAATTAAACTATATTTTGATAGCACACTAGCGCCCCCCAGTCAACGTTAAAAAAATATCACAAGATTTTCTTTTTACTGCAGTCATCATGTATTTTTTTCTTTTTTGACATTTTAAATTTCTAGGTAGGTTTTATATATTCTGACAAAACGAACCGCGACAGCAGCGCCCCTCACCGGTTCAGATATCCTTGTTTTATTTTAAAAATTAGTTTCACATAATTTAACCAAATGCGCAAAAATTCAAGTAATGTCTAACTTCTGTAGTGCGTGGGCAGAGGACGCAGCGTGGGCCGCGGGGGAGCCTCGTACATGTCGCGGGCCACCTTCATCAGCTCTGTGTCCTTCATGGCCAGCTTCTCCCCTTGCGGCTGCACTTCCTCCTGCATCACTTCGGTCTTCTCTCCGCAAGGACGCAGCTTTTTCACGCGCGGCTTGAAGGGACGCGTCTTGAATTCTACAGATTAAAAAATATATTTTATATATATATACATATATATATATATACATATATATATATATATATATATATATGTTATTTATATCTCTAGAACGGCTTCATGGATCTCGCTGAAATTTGGCACTGAAAGAACACATAGGCTACTAATTAGGTTTTTTATTTAATTCCGCGCGGACAGAGTCGCGGGCAATAGGTAGTTTTTATATAAAAGACATACATTATTTAAAACACCTAAAAGATAACAAGAAATGAAATTTTAGTAAGAAAAACAAATAAGGACATTCATAGAAAGAACATGAAATAGCGAAGATTTTACGAATAACGGAATCTTAATATAATTAAATTAATACGTACCCTATAACATGTCTAAATTTATACGTAACAATAAATTTGATATAAAATCACCGGGTGAGAGATGTGCGCAGAAATCATTGTAGTACGTGGATTGACCGCGAAGTCTTCTCATCGTGTCCTTTATGAACTTTTCAATTTCTTCCTCGGTCCAAGTTTTCTATAAAAATAAAAAGAATTAATAGTTTATGCAAAACTCTAAAATCTAATTAAACCATAATCAATAACGTAACGTGTTTGTTAAAATATTTATTCTATTTCACTATACTGATCATTTTAAATCCTTTTGATGACTAACTTAAAATATTAAGATATTCGTAACTTAAAGATAATTTCATTATACTAACGTCTTCTGTGCCCTTTTTCGGGTCCAGCCATTTACCCTCAAGTGTCGCCCAGCGATTCTCCGGGCGGCACCTGTACAAGAAAGGACCCATTAACCCCTGTAATCTAAATTAAAACGGGCATCAAAAAACTTCCAAGAATTCTATTTTAAAGGTCTACTTTACTTACATTTTAGTTTTCTTGATTGGATGCTGACGGAATTCATCAAAATATTCAGTTAGAAAGGACATTATTATAATTTTAAATCCGAAAAAAATATGTAAATCAATTTAATAAAAAATATACAAAATAATAAAAGCAATAATTTCTTCACATGTCAAAAGAGCACTGACAAATTACATCATGGAGTTTTTTTTTAAAACATGTCATTTGAAAAACGTTGAGAATCAGTTTTCGATAAATGGTTATAACCGAATCCAACATTACAACTGGCTTTCTTTCTAATTTCTCTGACAAGTTTTCTTTCATAAAGTTACGAGTTATTGCGGCATTGCATGTTACTACCCGTTCGGCAAGAAGATAGCATAAAGTTCTCTTAATGTTAACATTATTCAAGATCTGATATCAGAAATGATAACCAAAAAGTCACATAAAGTTAACATAAAGTTAACATAAAGCTCTCTTATGAGCCATCTAGCGCCATCTTTTAGAGATCATTAAAAATATATCAGAAAGATAACATTTTCTAGATATCATAAAGTTAACGTTTTTATGTTAAAATTAAGAGGCTAGTGTAAAATTAAAATCGACATGGTAAATAGGTTTAATTATTGTTTATTTGATAGCACAATGAATAATAACGATATGACATACCAATATAAATAATCTTATTATTAAAATTATAAATACTTTTACGGCTCAAGTAATGATATAGGAGTTTTAAATGTTGGTGGTGGTTGCTGATCCTTTTGGCTCACGTACGTGGCAGGTGGCATTGGTATATTATTTATTCCGCTATCTGAAAATAAAGTGTTTTATTATTAATAAGGAACAAAATAATTATATATAATTGAACAACTTTATTTGTTACATAACCTCATTATCAGAAGAACTTGACGATATTATCCTCTTTCTGCTTTTAGTTTCTTACTTTTACATCTTGTGTTGAATCCTAAAAAAATATCAAATTAGAAATTGAAAATATTCATTAAATTTTAGCGCATTCTAAATTTTATCAGACACTTTTACAAAGACGATGCTGATAAGTTTTTTTTTTTATTATGTATGAATGTATGAATTAAATGAACAAAATTGTATACAAATGTTTAAAGTTAGAAATATTTTAAAAAGTAAAATATTTAAACTGCATTTAATTAAAATAGCGACGAGCATCGTCTTACAACAATTTTAAATAATTTAATTAGTTATAAAATATAAAAAAATGTGTTTATAACCTATATTCATACTTACAAGTTTATTTGTTCGGCAATTAAATTCTTGATAACTAACTGAATAATAAGAATCACAAATACTATTAATTATAGTTTCAACCAGTATGTTAAGTCAAAAATAATACGTTTATGTTGTAATAATTGAATAGAACCACTTAGCAATGCCGAACGAATTACGATGCAATTCACGCTTGTCAACAATCACTCTTTAATGGATGAGTGAGAGGTCCGTATAGAACAAAATGGCCGCTGTTGTCGCGAAAAGAACTAACAATTCAATTTTTCGTATATTTCAATTTCGAATTATTTTTGAATTGAACACCAAATTTATTTTTGAAAAAGTAACTAGAATTGTTTTTTAAAAATGATTATTAAGGAAATTCAATAAATCTGAAATTTTTTTAAAGTTTTATTAACAAAAAAATATGATCTCGAAAAGTCATCATTTAGTTATCATTGAGATTGCTTCAAAATGACATCGGCCAAAAGTTATCAAAAAGACAACATTTTGCTGAGCTCTAAAAGTCAACATGTTTCAGACAACATTATGTCATCTTTCTGACTTTTATGCCGAACGGGTAAGCAGAAGTAATAAACATTTTAAAGACTTAAAACTGATCTAATCATGACCAAGAAATCAGAAGAAAAAGAAATTATTGCTAGGGACGGTTTTCTACTAATTTTATGTATTTACTTTATCTATATCATATAGAGCAAAGCACACGTTAATAACAAAGCCATTGCGAGTTTGTCTAGACACATTTGACTCATTGAATGTAACTAGGTAAGTTTAGAAGTCTTTTTTCAATCACCACAAAGTTCCTAATTTCTTTCTAGTTTCGAGCAATGTACTTTCGTAACATTTACCGAATTATCACTACAACTTTCATAGTGTCAAATGCAACTACAGTCTGATAAAACTAGTGGATTATATTGTTATTAAAAAACAGATCAATTGAACCTCCTCCTTTTTGAAGTTGGTAAAAAAAATAGGTACCTTATGTTCCGTACCCCTGGCTTATAACCCTCGTTATGACAATCCGACCTTACCGATGTTATATTATCTATAGTAGGTACATTTTTATTGGCGCGTCGTGACCCGTTGCTGTAGATTGTACATACATTTAGACAAACCACTAATTTGTCGTAAACCCTCATCGATCCCGTCTGAAAACGCAATTATCTTTAATCTGGAACATCGTTGAAGGTTACGACTACATTGTGAATAAACCTCAGCAGTATTATGAATAAAAGTGTTCATTTATTACTAGCTGTTGCCCCAACTTTTACCGGGGAGTAAAAAAAAATACGTTGTTAGAGATAGAAACTAATTTATCTATTTTCCACATTTCATCCGGATACGTCTACTCTTTGTAGTTACCTGGTAAAAAGAAACATCCATACATCCAAACTTTCGCATTTATAATATAAATAAGATTTTAACAAGGAAAATTAGAAATTTCATAAAAAAAATCTTTTAAGTTTTCAGGAAATTGACTTCGTTTACTTCGTATCAAAATTTTAATAATTATTATTTTACTGTGATTTTCTCATACCAAAATCTTCGTTTAAAACATAATATCTCTCTTTGACACAGATAATGACAGGAATGACGACATATTTTATGCAAAGATTTTGGTCTCAGAAACCCACGGCGGTTAGTGTTGTAATTTAAACCGAAGAACTAACATTCCGTGTTTTTTTTATATATATCACAAGGTGGCAAAAGAATGAGCGGCCAGTTGAATTCGCCGAAATAGCGAAGCGACCACTACCCATAGACATCCGCAAATGCGTTGCCTACCTCTAATTAACAGAGGGGACGTATAGGAAGAGGATATATCCGTCAAATCTACTTCCCCTTCCCATCCTTTCCTAATAAGAAAAGGGGAAGGGAAAGAGGACTAAAATTAGACCTCTGTCACCACATTCATCAGACTTTACTTGGAATTACTTCCACTTGACGTCCGTCTTCTGTGAGATCGTGGTATTTCACCATATGGTTTATTTGTTCCGGAATATTTCTTGGGTGCACGTATTCGTGGTAAAATAAAAAGAAATCACTAAAAATACTTTAATTTCAGTACTTTCAAATATAATAACAATGATAAAGGCGATTTATTAACAGTATCACTGTTAAATTGAAATTACAAAAAAAAAATTAAACGAGACAATACAATAATTTGAAATATTGATTCGAGGATAGAAAGAAAGAAAAAAACATTAAACTTCAAATCATGCAATATTTAAATAAACTGATAGAAATTACAACCACAATGTGCATATTGTCTATTGCTAACTAAATCTAATAGATAACTTAATTATTTTGATAATTAACTATGAAAATATAAGAAGCCATTTTATAATTAGTTACAAAAACCTGTCAAACCAATTTTTGAGACTGTCAAAAACTTATAAAATAATAATTAAAGATATTTTAAACAGTGACCTCTATAACACTGGACAGGCTATAAGCCTTGATTTTTTATGCCTATTTGATTGCCGCCATTTTGACGCTGACGGTTGCGGTGTTGGAAAATCGAACTAATAATATAGAATGAAACTGTTTCATCGAAATTACGATAGAGTCCAGTACTAATTAAAAGAAGAAGAAGAAGAAGAAGAATGAACTGTCAGGAACATCAAGACGCTTTATAATAAAAAGTTGTTATTTTTATGCAGCAACCTATTCAGTATATATTAGTCATGTTCAGTATATAGAGGTCAGTGATTTTAACATAGATAGACTCTTACATGATTTATGGACCCCTTATAATTTTTCTATCCACATTTTTTATTTAAAGGTACTAGCAACTACAAATTCTTTGGTGTTGCAAACCTTTCGTAAGAGAAAAATCTATGTTTATGTTACGGTAAATGAGATTAATTCGGGTATAAAAATAACCGGCTAATATATAAAAAAAAAAATATTGTATAAAATCAAGAAATTCTCAAATAACATTAATGCATCTGGAAAATATATTTTAAAAATTTAATCAAAATTTTAACTTTAATTAATGAAAATAAACTGGTTATTTAACAATATCCCAGATTTATCACATTTACCGTAACTTAACGTTTCTGATGTAAAAAAAAAACATTAACGCAACACGGCTTATTTTAAATCTAATATTAATAATTAAAAAATGTACTGAGTTATTGAATAACTATTAAATTGGTCTTAATGTAAGGGACAAATATGATGTTAAGTCAACATTAACTAAGATAAGAAACTGACGACCATATTTTTATAACAGTTGGTTAACACTGTTTTTTGTAAAGATACAATGAAACCCATGCTAAAGTACAGATAAAAAACCTAGAGCAATAAGCTTTTTTAATACAGTTTTAGTATTTTTAATTTACATAATTGCCAGTTAATTTAAACTTGATTTTAAATAGAAACTGTGGCAACACAGTCGAATAACATCAGAAAAATTGTTCTTTTTTTTACAAAATCTGATCTTTTAATAAAAAAACAAAAAAATCAAGTCACGATTAATTTTTTATATTAAATATGATAATGATATTGCTAAACTAAAAGTGAAATTTTATATATTAATTAATCAAAATATTTATTTAAAAAAAATCAAATAAATATACTATTATTGTTATAACCTTGGTTAAATATGATCTAATACAAAGTTCTAATCTTACATTATATAGATGAAAAAAAAAACTTACTCATATTAATATATTAATAAGTCACTAATGGTAAAACGAGAAATTTTATATGTTATATATAAATCAGGGATTCCCAAAGTGGTCGATATCGAACTTAAAGCATTGCTAAATTCTTACTCTGTCTTCTATTGACCTAAGTCAGAATTAATAATAATAATAGATCTTAAAAGTAGATAATTTAGCCATTTCTAAGGTAACAGTTTATTTTGGAAAAGGGTGTCATTTGTCTAAAATAGTTTAGGGATCTCTGATATATATTATAGTTGATATAATTAAATATATATTAATATATATTTATATCTACTGTTAGCACAAGTTCTATTATTAAAAAATTCAATACACAAAATTACAATTTTCATATTAACATAGTTAATCAAGAAATCTTAGTTAATACAGCTATGGTATATTTAATATAGGAGGAGGGGGTAATATTATTTTGTAGGGGTATTGTTCTGTTGAGAAAAAGTCATAACTCAAAATTACATTAAAAAATAATAAACAAATTTACTTTGAAAATTTCTAAAATATATGAAACCTTATCTTTCTTTTAATTCACTTAGATGATAATTTTTGATCTATTAATTATATTAGAATATAGTCGTAGATCATCACTGTACCCTTACATTAGTTCTGGCGTCCTCTGATGAGACATGGTGGCATGGTGGCATGGTGGCATGGTGCATCAGAAGCGGGCTCGGATGTAAACAGCTGCGACATCATGGTTGGCATATCCGAGTCGTTTGGCATGCTTGAAGATCTCATTGGTGGTGGCAGTGAGTGGCAAAGACTGCTCCAAAGCGTCTCCCAAACCCAACGCCAACTTCAGGTCCTTCTGCATGTGTGTCAACGGCTGATGTGTTGAGTATGATGATTCTATCATAGCTGTGGATATAAAACATTAAATAAATAAAAATATTATTTATTTATTTGCGCAGTCACTGGTATGGCGGCCATCTTGACAAATCTGTCAGTTCGGTGTGAAGCGTCATAGAGTGCGCACGTAACCACGTGCTCGGTAGACATTACTATATTCAAATCCAATTCTATCTTAACAATCCTAAATTAGTTTAGTAAAGACATTAATTATACATGGAACGGCTGGATTTAGACAAAACTTAAACGGGAAAGTAGCTGACACACGCGAAAATATTAAAAGCTATTTTTTTCTAACATAAAAATAAGCTAGAAAGATATATTATATAGTACACATTGTGAGAAGAAGTGAGATGTGACACTGACCGCGACCCTTCAGTATGAGATGTGGAGATGCGAGCGGTGTGAGAGCGAGGACGTCGAGGAGGTCTGCCTGACTGAGACCAGCGCGGTCTGCCAGCGCCAGGCCCTCAGCCAGCGCGGCCAGGGACACCCCCCCCACCACCTGCAGCACTGCGTTCATCTTTGATGCGTTCCCGATGTCACCTGAGAACATTACACATGCTTATTATCATATTCCGCACATTATATTGAAGACTGTGGAAACGATTGAAAACAAAATCTAGCCAAATAAGTAATAATTTTTTTTTAATATTCACATGAAATAGATGAATTTAAAATCAAAGATTGACTTTATAAAGAGGGAAAAACAGGTGAAAAAGAGGTATTTTCAGGTTGATCATAATTCCCTCTTAAGATTTTCTTAAACGTCCTTTTGAATTGCGAAGGTTCATTTTTCCACGCTCAATGGAGATCCGTGATCTCTGCCTACCTCTACTTTTTTATTACAAGGTGGCAAACGAGCAAGCGGCCACATTAATTCGCCGAAATGGCGAAGCGACCACTGCTCACAGACATTCGCAATTACAGATGTGTTGCTTACCCTCAATCGACGAAGGAGGAGACGCACAAAAAGAGAATATTTAACCTTCCTCTGTATCTCCTCCATCAAATCCACCTCCCCTTCCCAACCTTTCCTTATAAGAAAAGGGGTGGGAAGGGAAAAAGGACTAAAATTAGTACTCCAGCACCACACTCATCAGACTGTACGTGGAATTACTTCCACTCGAAGCCTGTCTTCTGTGTGGTCGTGGTATTTCACTGAGCGAGACCAATTCGTGCAGCAGATGTTGTTGTTGCTGACGTCTAGTACTGTTGTACCCTAAGGGTTGCAGATGAGAGACAATGAGGGTTGTATAAATTGGAGCGGCGCACTACTACCAAGGTAAAAGGAATTCTTGCTCATAGCCTTGAAGCAGGACTGGCAGTCGTCGAACAACGAGCGATCTCCCGCCGCCAGAAGGATCAGTGTCCCCTCCTCTGCCTGCGTCTTCGACCCTTGGATCTGTAAACACATTAATATTATAATAAACATATTTCTGCAGTGAAAACACATTGTAAACTATCAGAATATACCTGCGCCTCCAGATATCGTCCGCCTTTGCCGCTGACAGCTTCTACGATGTCATGCGAAGTGTCAGCGTCGATGGACGTCATCTCCACATAACCCTTGCCCTCCAACGACGGACAATGCAATACGCCGCAATTCCCAAATACCATCTGACAAACAAAACAGATACATCAATATCTATGTTTGTTATAAGACATTGACTTTTATTGATTTATAATTTAATTATAATAAATAACTTTTGACTTAATTTTTTTTTCATAACATGAACACGACACAAGAGCAAGCGTAAAATAGACATTCCTTTCCCTATTATTACTGTACAGAGGAGAATAAATTGAAACATGATGTATCTGATTCGATCTATTCTCTCTTTTGACGAGCTCATCTCGCCTTCCTAGAAGGATTTTGGCATTTGGCATTTGAATTTGACATTTGGAATTTGGCATGCCCATGCGCAAGTTTCCTCCCACTGCAATTGCCCATCTGGTGTCAACCTGTGCAGATATATAAAAATTGAATGTTGTTTTACCTCTTTAGCGGCTTGAGGGTCGGCGACGCAAGAAAAGGTGATGTCTGCCTCCTCCACGACGTCACACGGCGTCACAGCTATCGTCGCGCCAACCTTTTCAAAGTCTTTGCACTGAAAACAATAAAACAAACATTTTAGCAACATTTATCTATATGAAATTTATCCAGAAAAATTATGAAAATATGTTAATTTGTGGGGAAACAAATCAAATAAAATATGTACGTATTAAACTTGTTATCGCGCCATCTATCGAATAAAATATAACTAACTTTCTTCTACTGCCTACTAGATGGCGCTGTATGTTCGTAGCACAGACGAAATCAATAGACGCGCCACGCTAACGACTCGCCGCGTCAACGACCGCCCGCTGGCGTCGGTCGCCGGGAGCCGCCATTTTGATAACGGCTCTTTTTACATTACGTTACGCACACTAACGTCCTTGTGATCATTATGCTGCGTATAGAAACTTTATTAAACCTAACCTCAATTTATACCAACCTACTAATAACGTTGACTTTTTTTAACAATCTTAACATATTTCACGTTGAAATAATTTGCAACTAAAATTTGTTTACAGGATTCTACAATATTGCATTTTTATTCATTTCACATTTATTGACAATAACACGATCTACAAAAAGATAGTATATAATAATTAAAATAAAGTAAGCACAATTAATTCCAATGATCATAAAACAAATTATCGCCATTTTGTTATACGCCAAACATGAAACTTGGCGTGGCGTGATTTGGAAGTTAACTTATTTACACAAATTAATTGCGCGATGACTCATAGCTTATATTTGCAGAAGCAGATTGTTTTTCTACTTAACGTCATAACTACGACCAGTCGCAGAGATGTATACTTTATGTGCTGCATTCAAAATCGTTAATTGGTAACTAAGAAATATCTTTAGTGTAAAATTTAGTACTCAACTTTCTCGAGATTACTCCACTGAGAAATGCCACAGAACTCTGAGTACCGCGGTACTAAAAATTAGAAAAAGATGTATATTAAATAATCCATAAAAGTTATAGACACATTTCTTAGATTGTACCTTTATACAGATTAGAACATGTACATAGATCTACGTACTAGTAATGAATCATGATAGTACCAGTTAATAAGCGACCGATACTATCGAAGCTAGCACATGAACTCAGGGTTGTTAAATGTAGATTTAATATAAGAAATCTATACTTAAGTTCACCCTTAATAATAAACAAACAGTCCTGTAAGGAATAAGTAATAAATGTAGAAAATAATTTTGATATTAATGGATTTTTGCAATAACCAATAACACTAATACAAAACACACGCATCTTCATAAGCAAAATACTATGGCTGTACTGTATGGTCAACACACCAGTTACATAAAGTTAAACAATTTATTTTGTGCATTATTCTAGGACACAAACGAGGAAGTATACTGTAGAACTGTAGACGAACGGCAAGATACGACTCAGATTACCGTTAGAAATGGAAAAGTTTAAAAGGATGAAACAATTGAAAACATTAAAAAATACGGTTTAGTTATATCATTAACTAACCAAACAAAAATAATTATTAAATCAAAATTTAAATAGATAATAATGACGAGACCGAAAACGAAATTTCTCATGTACCAAACCAGTCTTAAAAATTCCATCGCCAGCACTTTAAAATTGCTTTTATAATTTCACCTAAATACATTTTAATACAAGACGATACATTTCGTAATTACGAAAGAATATAAAGATAAGAATTCACATAAAACTCCTCTTTAACATTCAATTTACACCTAAAAATTAATACAAGCTAGTTATCAAAAGGGATAAAGCAGAGTTAACTGAACTAAGACTCATAGAAAAACTTTGAGTAATTGTCACTATCAAAAGAATATACTAAAATATAGATATAAATATCTAAGGAATAACAGATAAACTACAAACAGCAGGAAAAATAAGTCATACAAGCTGCCAACATAAAAATATACATGTGTAACATAAATAATATCGAAGCCAAAAAAACACACTTCAATCAAGATGTTAGAAATTGTTAAAACAAACTATTCATTACTCAAGTCTTCTTACTAATTGTTACTATACTAATATTTTAAATACGAAAATTTAGATGGATGGATGGATGAACGTTAAAAAGTAAGGTAATTTTCAGAATGGATCAACATATGTCTGTGAAATTTGGTACAGATGTAGAACACAGTCTGGCAGAACACATAGGCTACGTGACATCTCGGAAATGTATACGGTTCCCGTGGGATACTTTGATTCACGTACATTCTAGGTAAATTTGAAATGGCTCAATAATAATATTTGAAACAAATATAGGTCATAACCTCGAATAAAACATTCATCACACGATTTACTTTTCACCTTTTTTTTAATTCTGCGCAGACGAAATCGCGGGGAAAAACTTAAAATAATACACCAAATTAGTTCACAGTGTGTTTTAGTATAATAGATAATAAATAGTAAATTATTAAATAGTAAATTATTAAATTTTATACCGACGTGCACGTATGCGTATGAATGTGGAAGAGAGGAAAGTGTGCCAAGACCGCGCCAAATGAAAGTCAGTGGTTTCTGCCTACCCCTCTGTGTTACAGACATAAGTCACGTTGATATTATAAGAATAACGAAAGAAATAACAGCTGTTAAATTGAAACATAAACTTTGATGCTCCAAATAAAATCGAGTAACTGGTCTGCCAGAATCGTAGGCTCATATGTCCCCAACCCACAAATCCAGTTCTTTACCACTACGGTACCGCCGCTCATAAAATATAAACAATGTAATTTAATTATTCGTTGTATTAATCGTCTTTCTCGTTACAAATGTTGTCAACAAGTTAATCAGAATGAGACCTTGACCTTCATTCGGAACATGTTGGCAACGTGACCCACAACGGTGTTAACGTTGGAACACTGAGGGATGAAAACGTGATTCAATTAACGAATCTACATTTAAATATCCACCCATAGTAGTCATAATATAAAGAAGTCTAAAATTGATTGAATCTATACGACGACGTGCAAAAATGTTGTAAAGCATTTTTCATCTTATATGCATGAAAAATCTGGAATTTCAATCCACAATAATAACTGTGAAATTCTACCTATCGGAACAAATGTACAGCAATACTTATTGTTATCTCTGTTTTTTAGAATAGAACGAGAGGGATAGCAACAAGTTTATGTACAGATTATGCTTCCAACTGGGTTATTATCCACAATATATGTAGTACTAAAGATAAAGACATAGATTTTAAAAATGTCTAAACCAATCTAAGACAAGATAAACTATAATTTCTAAACGTTTAAATTCTATAAAAATTTTAGAAGCTAGTACTAATAGCATCATGTCTTATTCTAAAAGTACATCAACTTTTATTGCGAACATGTCTATTGAGACAATTGTCCAGTTGTTTCTTTCAATTCAAATTGTTACGCTTCATAAATGAATAAGCGTTGCTTGTTTAGTGAACACTCCGCTCATATACAGACCACTCGATAACTAACAAAGCGACAATAACCACATTGTACCATCACTATAAACAATATTCTGTTGTCACATTCCATACCCCATTGTTAGAACAATAAGGTTCAATTTGACTTGCAAATCTTATGCGGTCGATATCGATATGAGAATGAAATTATAAACGAGGTTATTACCTAATATAATAAAGATTATTTGGTTCGAGGAATATATCTAATTAAATGACGCAAATAGTGTTGTGAAAGTTTTTAGTAATCGATGCTTAAACAATGTATTTTATGGCTTCTTAATTTCCACATGGTGTTCAACTTTGTAGCTAGAATGTTGTAACTTAAACGCACATACTAAACATTTAGGTAGTGACTGGTTTTTACGTATGTCTTATTTTGAAAGACAACTTTGCCTACAAAATTATCAATACTCGACTGTAATTTTAATTTTTAATTATTAAAATTAATATTACAGATTTATTCATACAAATCGTCACAATTAGCAATATTAGAGTAGTTTTTAAAATAATAAACCATTACATAATGCTAAGCTAATTCAAACACGCCATTGTTTGACATTTTTTTGTAAGGAACGCTAATAAATTTTGCACACTAGATTTCTGTCAGCAATAATTTCCGCTACTAACTTCAATTTCATGCGACACCTTTACAAATTACCTAACTCAAATACACTAGTAACACGAGATTGACATTTAACTAGAATTAAAATAAAAACTTTAATAAGTAGCCTATGTGTTCCTCCAGACTATGTTCTACGTATGCGCCCAATTTCATCAAGATCCGTTGATCCGTTCCGGAGATACCTTCTAACGAACACACATCCATCCATCTAAACTTTCGCATCTATCTATATCTATATCTATCTATATATATATATAAGAAAGTCGTGTTAGTTACACCATTTATAACTCAAGAACGGCTGAATCTATTTGACTGAAAATTGGTGGGCAGGTAGCTTAGAACCAGGAATAGGACATAGGATAACTTTTACCCCGTTTTCTATATTTTTTTTTTCCGCGCGGACGGAGTCGCGGGTAAAAGCTAGTTTATAATATTATATTAAGAAGTAAGATAATGGTGTTAAACTTCTGGACATCAAATAACACATATTTATATGCAGAATAATAACTGTTATTTTTATAATAGCGTTTGCCAGTGCTTACGTACATATATCATTGACAGGTGCAAAAGTATTTCAAAGCATACCTAAAGGCGTGGCGTCTACCAAGCAAGGTCGTTCAAAACGCTGGTCTCACAAGAATGTTACTAACTTTAGACGTTAGAGAAATTATGTACTTTATTATCTTCAATTTAAAGTTGGTAATAACACTAAGTATCTATAACTATTAACGTTGAAATTCCCAATTTTAAAACGACATAATGTTTTTTAAAGAGACTGAGGAAAACGAAAGTATGTTTTTATATAATTGCTTAGACAGTGGAAGTTCCAACTAATTATAGACACTTATATACCTATACTTATATACTTACTATATTACATCATGTATTATTAAGATTCGACCGTGTAGCACAGACAGTCATATATGTACAAACAATTGTTAGCTATAGTTACGTCAACAGACTTGCAGTGTGAGGCGATCAACAACAACAGCTTCTGTATTAATTCTAGTTATTTATGTTACGTATTTTTCTACAAACTATAACAATAAAAACCATTTATTATACAGATTGGGTTGCCCTTTGCGATAAAATTTATCACTGCTTTGATAATAGCCCTACACGAAAATGGCTGAGAATATCGCACGTGCGTGTCGCACGCTCATCGAAATGATATCGTACTACTTATCATTTTGCATAGTTGCGATATTTTGGCTAACTTGCGACTAAAGCGAATTAATGAACTGAAAGTTTTTTTTAGGATTTCAAAGGTTTTTAAACGAAACAAAAATAAATAATTAATCAATAGATAGAATAACAGAAGTCAATTCAATTCACCTATAAAAGAGTATAAATTTTCGTCAATGGCCAAAACAATAAACCAAGATTCTAAATTTTAAGAAGACAAGATCAGCACTTTTCATATGTCCATACATATGACTAGACTTAAACAAAATCTATATATCAAATCCAGTACACAGCCGCATTTAATCTTTAAAATTCCGTTAAAATGCTAGCTACGATAACCATTGGTTTCTGAGACTGACCAAAATCTCTGCATAAAATATAAGTTCATCTCTATTATTATCTTTGACAAAAAAAGAGATAACATCATGTTTTAAATAGAGATTTTGGTCTTAAAAGTCCACGGAAAATGTGACAACGGCAGGTGTGGTGCGTTAACCTACAAACCTATTTAAAATAGTTCCTGAATTGATTGGCTAATATTAGCTTCAGCTTGAAACAGTACACGGGTCAGGTACTATCAAATATACAACGTGCTCACATATAACAACCACTCGATTAAACCCAATCTATGCTTAAAAGTGAATAAATTTCTAAAGGTTTTAATGTAAAGGTCAAACAAATTAAATTTAATCCAATCTCCTACCAGGATAACTCGAAGTGTTATGAAATCCATTCAATATGAGTGAGATGCGAGACCATGGGTAGATTGAAATTTACTTTTGGTTTTTTTTTTGAAATCTCAAAATAAATCTTATCATAAGCCCATAGATAATATCATTTGAAATTGTGACGTCAAGACTCAAACTATTCAAGGCAAGCTTCAAGTATAACTTTGTATCAAGTATTAAGACTGGTTAAGGAATACTTCGTATATTACATTCAATTTGAGCGTCTACAAATATCTTGTGTCTCACTCAAACGGATCGATTACTTTCAGATTGTGACCTTGAACAACATTGACCTTCAGAACTTTTCCTATATTTATAAGCGATATAGATTGATAAGAATATATTTGATAACGAAAATATATTAATACTAGCTTTTACCCGCGACTCCGTCCGCGCGGAATAAAAAATAGAAAACGGGGTAAAAATTATCCTATGTCCGTTTCCTGGTTCTAAGCTACCTGCCCACCAATTTTCAGTCAAATCGATTCAGCCGTTATTGAGTTATAAATAGTGTAACTAACACGACTTTCTTTTATATATATAGATTTTTTATCATCTAAATATAATAACAAACAATATTTTTTTATAGAACAACCAGGTGACAAATTAGCAAGCAGCCGCCGGAATTCGCCGAAATAGCGAATTGACCGCTGCCCATTTAGCAGATGCGATGCCATGTTACAATTTCAAACAACAGTCCAAAACCGAAACATTTGTGCGAAAACGTCTCTTTCATTCCTTTCGAAAAACGAGACGGAATATAACAGACATATTATTATTATTTTCACCCGCAATATCGAGAAAGCTTAGTCATGAAAGCACTTTGCAAACATTGCCAAACTCCACAGTACGTCATCACAGCCGACGTAATATGTACATACATTACTAGAGTTATTAAATTATGCTATACACAAATACAAAATACATATTAAAAGATAAAACATTCAGTCACACTCATAGTCGTTAATTGGTAACTAAGGCAATCTCTTAGCGTAGACTTAACATGGGTGGACTTAACACTGACATAATGGTGATTTTGATTTCTATATCCGTTCTACAATCTTAAATAATACATATAAGAAACTTGAGAAAGATGATGAGAGATGTCCTTTAATAATGGGAACAATGCGAATCAATGAACGATACGATAGCTGGCACCCACTGCTGCATTATTTAATGCCGGCCACACATGTTAGGTCTCGACGAACTTACTATAGATATGATCCTGTGAAGTAAGGTCATCACAAGTGGTATTACGAGTTAGTTATAACCAAGTAAATATAACTATGGGCCTAGCACGAACATTTGTTACAATCACCTTTGTATCGTATGACGTCAATTATGTCAAAATTAGGGTGAGAGGTAAAGTAGCACGAGCGATAGATGTGCTATTTTATCTCTTATTTTGTCGAATGCGATATGAAACCAACTGTAAGGTTTTGTCACATACTACGGTCTGTCTGTTGGTTAGGCGAAGTTCAAATCAGTCAGATAACACCCAACGTGTGTGGTGTGCATTATAAAAGACATTCTATTACATTAGATAATCCGTATTGCTCGACCTAGGACAAAATAAAAGTGAACGTACGAGTGTACGCCCAAGACCTATGCTAATGCGCCCACGCATTTAAACGGTTATGTCAGTTATGAAATATAACTGTTTGAAAAAAGAGTACATTCATAATACGTATTAACACATTAAGTGCCATCGACTCCCAATCGTTGTAGCATGGAACGTGTTATAGGAATTAAAAGTTTAAAACAACCACAACAGGTATATGTTTTTCACACAATTCATTTTAATGTCAACCAAAATTTTAAGAAGATTTAGAATACGAGTATAGAACATAATGGACGTATTAATCTTTTATTTTATTTATTTTTCCAAAGGTTACGTCTATACTTAATTAAATAAAGTACAAACATCGCCAAGGGAAAGCCTACCTAATTCAATTTAAAAACAATTTATGTGTCTTAACTTCGGCTCTAACTTAAACATCTCGGCCATAATAAAAATTTCTACTAAAGTTTAGATGGATGGATGTTTGTTTGAAGGTATCTCCGGAACAGCTCAAAGGATCTTGATGAAATTTGGCACAGATGTAGAACATAGTCTTGAAGAACACATAGTTTTTTTTATATCCGCACAGAACAAACTAATGAAAAATAGTAGCATAAAGATATTAAAAATAATATTTAATTCAAATCATGTTATTATATTTTTATTGCCTGCAAAGATAAACTTACAGTCCAATCCAAATACTAGCAAAAAAAAGGTACAACTATTTCACATATTTGATCTACCAAATACAAAATATACTTACGAAGACAAAAATATAAACAGGACAATAACATCAGATTATAAAACGAAAGCTAACCCTAAAATTATCTAGAATGGCATAGTTCAATGACCCCGCTCGTCTAGGTCTCATATTACACAATTAAAGTCAACTGAATGCTAACGTCAACACTAGATATTATTTAGTAGACTATTATTTTATTTATTTTATAAATTTATAATTATTCCGGTTTTGAAAACCGTGACTCGTAACGGGAACATCGTAACAGATGGCTATTGAAGGCAACAGGTGGTGAGGGGAAAAATATTTACTTATTTTTAATACTAAAAGCAGTCACGTTAGTTTTTTCTGTAGACATCTCTAGCAAATTTATAGCTCTATATATTTTTAATATTAAGACATTTTCTGACGCATTAAGAATCATCTAATGGCATCATAGTGTGATTTCTCATACTAAACACACACTAAGGTCCTGTTTAATTGAAACTGTAGACACCTTTACACTGTTAGGATTAAATATTGACACACATATTAATTGGAAAACACATATAGAGTGCATTAAATCAAAGCTGTCCAAATTTACATATGCTCTTTTTCAATTAAAATGTAGCACAGACGTAAAAACAGCACTATCAGCGTACTATGCATATGCATACTCATGGCTGACATATGGTGTAATGCTCTGGGGAAATAGTGTAAATAGCCAAGATTTATTTATATTACAAAAGAAATGTATTAGAATAATTGCTCAAATAGATAATCAAGATAGTTGCAGACCCTACTTTATTAAATATAACCTACTAACTCTTCCCTCCATATATATTTACGATATTAGTTTATTTACATTTAAAAATATAAAGACTTTTACAAAAGTAAAAGACACACATAATGTTAACACTCGTCACAAACATAAATTACACTTACCGCAATCTAGAATTAAAATGTTAAATGAAAGTCCCTATTATATGGCTGTAAAAATTTTTAACCACTTACCAAATGAAATAAAAGAAGAAGTAGAATTCATAAAATTTAAAAGAAAATTAAAACATTTTCTAATTAAGAAATGTTTTTACAATATTGAAGAATATTTTAAAAATTCAAAACAATTTAACCTCTAAATAAACCCAAATAAGCATACACACATAAGGCAATAAATAGGTAACATATATTAAATGTATTTCTTTCTTTGTTATTGTATATTGTAATTTGTATTGTATTGTATGTTAAAAAATTATATGTAACGATGCCTGGAAAAGGTGAAATGTTCAATAAATAAATAAATAAATAAATGTTAATTAAATATTACAACTCCGAGTGTTGCAGTTAATCTTACACAGTCGTACAGATATTCTAGAATATTCTAATACGATATAATTAAATCGCAAACAGATTTAAGTGAGACCGAAGCCGCACAAAGGCAATCCCGAGATAATAGTATTTACAAATAATTCGAGGCTTTTGTTACGTTAATATTCATGCTCATCACACAAAAGACTTAATGTTATTTTATAATGCAGATAACACTCTAACAAACATTATAAATGGTAAAGTTTGGATGGATACATGCTTGTTAGAAGGTACCTCGAACGGCTGCATGGATCTGGATTTAGTACAGATGGAGAACACTGTCTGGAAGAATACTTAAGTTTGTTATTTTATTGGAGACGTTGCGAGTAGAAGCTAGTATTTTACCATTACTAGACCACACCAGGCACAGGCGGACGCCCGCGTTATTATCATAAATTTAGATAGTCATGTTGTAATTTCCTTTCATAAAGGAAAAAAAAATGAAAGAATGAAATAAAATTTTTACAACTTTAACTTTACATAATCAATAAAAAATATGCCGATGAAACGGGATGTTCATTTTTAGATGTCTGTCTTTTCCATGTGACGCAATAAAAATGGATATTACGCCTCAACTATTTACAATATAAATATAAAACAACATACTATCTAATATATAAAATTCTCGTGCCGCTGTGTTTGTGGTTAAACTCCTCCGAAACGGCTTGACCGATTCTCATGAAATTTTGTGAGCATATTCAGTAGGTCTGAGAATCGGCCAACATCTATTTTTCATTTTGTATTTTTTTTTAACTGCGCGCGGACGGAGTCGCGGGCGACAGCTAGTAAAATATTATAAAATATATTTGCTACGTAGAAGTAGGTCGAGGCTTGTACTGTCACGTAAAGCCGGAACTGATTAGATTCAAAAATAACTGTGCTAAGTTAAGCCTATTTATTTACTTTCAAACAAGTTTACTATTTCAATCCAAATTGAAACTGACTTATTGATACAGTTTTTGCATTCAATATACGTAATATTGATGGAAGAAGGATGACAACGCACGACATACATATAACTTTCGTCCTAAGACAATTTACAACATATAAAACTGACTCTTAAAATCACATAATAGAGTTCATTTCAAATGACGGGTGGGGTGAACGGTACGGTTTTAGGCAAGCAAAAAGTAACCGTCCTTGTATGATATACACACACATACACAGAACAGTGTGAACATATAAATGTTTGCGTGTGATATGTATGTCACATAGCACGAACGTTACTACGATAATATTCACAATACATTTTCGGACTTTTATAACATTCCGTGCTATAAAAAACTCTAAAACAATTGAATCGGTCATTTCAAAAACCTCATAAGTCACAAAATTATAATTTTTCAGAAATCAATAAAAACTGTTTCATACACAAACAAATGAGTTTTGAAGAGCTTCTTTATGGTTAATTTAGTATTCGAGGGGTAAAAAATTAAAATAGCGTATAATCTTTTCGCTTTATTAATAGAAATAATGAAAAAAACCTGATAAACAGTTCTTGACTTATGTTGTTTTAGCGAGAAATAGGTTTAGTGGTATATAATTTAACCAAAAAAATTGTAGTAATCATATTTTTTATCGCTTGTAATTAAGAATTACACTTAAAAATAATCTTATTAATATTTCACATGTATTAATTTGTCATGTTTTAATATCTTTATGGTACATAGTCATATTCTCCATCATTCTCATCTGGATTATCTTCAACATTTGCAGTTGGCTAAAAATGTTGTTATAAAATGGCATATGCTCTTCCGGAATGCTATCTTGAACTAGTTTTAAATCGTCTATTTTATTTTTATTGATGGGCACTTTCAAATTATAGGCTTTCGTTGATGGAAGTGAAACAGAAGTTATTTTCTTCAATAATGAGAATGAATGTTCAATCAATCGGTATTATTAAAAGAGGAAGGAATGTTTTGACTTAAGTTGTTTTCACCCAGAATACACATCTACCTTTGAAAAACCATTTTCTGTAAAAAAAAGCATGTTGGAAAAAATGTTGACTTAAGTGGTTTTTGAAATGACCGATTCAATTACATTTCTTACTGTCTCGACTAAAGACATTGCTCATAAAATATTAATTGCTACGTCTAGAAAGTTAAGTTACTGCCATACTCAGACTTGAAGAAGTCCCTTAATATAGATTTTTCTTATTAAATCTACTCTTAGTGACACATCAAATATTATCTCGTTAAATCCGAAGATTACAAGTTACAAAATATCATTAAAATTACCAATATGAGTTGGCAAGAGCCGGTGCCAAGTGTACAAATGTGCGATGTACACAATTATTGCCAGGTGATTAGCAGCGAGGGGGCCGCAAAGAGGTGAAGGGGGATGAAGGAATGCGTGGCGTTGACGTCACGCGTCGTTGTCACTTCCCCTGCATAGCGTCAGTGTTTGCTAAAAAGATACCATCCGAAATGTGCTATTGTTGTCAAACGGATGTATTGATAGTTCAACTAAATACTAGCTTTTACCCGCAACTCCGTCCGCGCGGAATAAAAAATAGAAAACGGGATAATTATCCTATGTCCGTTTCCTTGTTCTAAGCTACCTGCCCACCAATTTTCAGTCAAAACGATTCAGCCGTTCTTGAGTTATAAATAGTGTAACTAACACGACTTTCTTTTATATATAACTAGCTTTTTCCCGCGACTCCGTCCGCGCGGAATAAAAAAAAAAAAGAAAACGGGGTAAAAATTATCCTATGTCCGTTTCCTGGTTCTAAGCTACTTGCCCACCAATTTTCAGTCAAATCGATTCAGCCGTTCTTGACTTATAAATGGTGTAACTAACACAACTTTCTTTTATATATATAGATAAGATAGATTCACATATTTTTCCACTTGGTATAGTGAATTCAGATATGACGGCTGATAGAGATGTATGAAGAAAAGGGCATTTTATTTTGAGGCATCAAAGGTTAATAAAAAGCGAAGGGGTGGAGACAAAACGATGTTATCTGGCACTACAGATGCACTATCAGATTTATATTTCGCTTTTTATTTAAAAAAAAATTGCGTTTCTAGTTACGTGCTAAAAACATAAAGTTAGAAAAAAAACGCAACTCTATATTAATAACAAAATGTAGTCCAAGTGATTACAGACGTCAAACAAAACTAAGTTAAGCTAAGTATAAAGAAACCCTACCGCGAACAAGGCCAAGAGCCGGCACGTGCCACACATGACGTTAATACTGCAAATCTTCACTTTTACCTAACATGACGTAGGTGTTAGAATAGGGTAGGACTAATTCCAAATAACAGCGGTTCCCAAATCAACTTTATAAACCAACCTATTTGGTAAACAAATAAATAAATATGAAACATAGTATTTATTAAAATGTTACTATAAGTTTACACTGTCATAATAGACGTATGAAAACATATTGACACTTCTCTCAGTATCTTTAAAATAATAATAATATATTTTTCGGGAGTGTAAAACTACGGTCAGATTATTAGAACTGCTAGAAAAGCGCGGGTATTTTCTTTCTACAATAAAAATAAATTGTATTGAATCTTGGTAACATTTAGTCGTAACTAACTTTAAAGAATTTCCATATTTGAAAACTTTGTAACGGTATTACAAGGGATGTACGCAGCTAAGTATTTTACAAGGTTACGTTTATAAGCATATCCGTTTTGTTGTAAGATTTAAAGAGTCTTGTGTGGAAAAAAATAACTGTCTAGTTTGTAATTGGTCATGAAATAGTTAACACTGGCACACAAGCAAATATCACAATTATGTAAAAGTGTAAACTTTTAAACTATGGTATTTCAAATTTAATTAATGCTTGGATACTTCAAGGACATATTTTGTGTTTGATCGACTTTTTTTTAAATCTATTAGTAATTTTTATTTTCCACCAGTTCGAAAACAAGAATATTATTATATGATGAAATATAACACCTTTTAACCCGCATCTGTAATTTAATTTATTTATCACAGATGAAATTATATTCCACAGTCGGTCGTCCAAAATAAACACTGTCATTTCTATATCGGAGTTTATTTTTCTAAACGTCAAAAAGAAATAAACAAAAAGGAAGACTAAATGATAAAATAAAAACTAGTCGCAGATAATAATAACAAAACCTAAAGTTTTAGTCGTGGATTAAGATAAAGAGATAGCAGGTGCGATATCTGCGCACATTCGTATAGTACCATTCAAACTATATGGCGGCTAGCATTATCGAACCTAACACTGTAACACACAATTTTAGGAATCACCGGGACGTGAAGAAACGGCGGGACAAATCCATGCGTAGATTTTCCTCCACCAGCATGAGACCACCCGGCACTAGCTAAATCACGCGTTCGCACGTAATTACGAGCTGGTATAAAGTTTGAATCGTATAATACTATAGCACATTGTATTACACATACAGTCTTATGACGCACGTATATTTAGTCTGTAATTTTTGCCAAGCCGCACTGCACCAACCGAACGAAGTTATATCTGTATCTAGAGATCTAGACCACGTTCTATAAAACTTAAATTTACCTGAAGTACTTATTACGTTCACAGAAAATATGGCATCGAACTATTTTCATTATTAGTCGATTGCAAATAGGAAAGTATGAATCTAAGATGCGAGTGAATGACGGCCTTAAGAAAAAGAAAGGAAATAAGTGAAAATAATTTGATAAAAAAATTATTAATGGAATCGTTAACATTATAATATTTTAGTCATACATACATACATCTGAGATAACATTCTTTCGAACAATTTTTAAACGAAAAAATTTACCGTAATTTCACTCAAATCAAGCCATAAATCTAAATGTCCCCATTTCAATAATGTCCACGGGCGTTCCCACTTTCCGCCTTGTTCCGGAAAAACCGTTACGTCACGAAAACTTCGATTTCTTCGATGTTCCTTGTCTACAGGTTTACGAGGAGAACTAACGAACCTCCTAACCTATTTCTCAATTCGGTCAACTTAACTAAAACAAATATATTGGACGCTTTTCGCAAATATGTTTCAAAGAAATTACCTATACTGGTACAAAGATAGTTCAAACACAGTACCAACATATATATAATTAACTAGTCGTCGCCCGCGACACTAAAAAAAAAACTTGAGAGGTGTCAAGGGACATCCGGATGGAACGAAGTTCCTTTCAATTAATTAGTGAAGGAACCAATGTTTATTCTATGAATAAAAAACTTAAGTCTTCACAAGAAGTACATTTTATTTTTATGAATTTTTGTTATATATTGTCACGTCGTTGCCATGGTGATATAGCAAAAAGTGTCGTGACAACTTTTCGTAAGAATTTCTTCCGTCTAGCCCCCTTTCACAACGCGCGATAAGGAACTTCGTTCCAAAAACTTGATTAGTAGCCTATATGTTCTTCCAGACTATTTTCTATATTTATGCCAAATTTCATAGAGATCCGTTCAGCCGTTTCGCAGATACCTTCAAACAAACATCCATCCATCTAAAAATTCGCATTTATAATATTAGTAAGAAAAAAAATTGAACTGTATTCAAAACTCTAGGAATATTCCAGAATGAAACAATACCATGAAACCATAAGTAAAATTGGTCTGTGACTGGCAATTGTTTTCCGTGTAATTTTGTTCCATCAACTAATAGATTGTAGCACGGTGGGCGCCTCGCCTCGCTCCCAGTTATCTGCAATCCGTAACGATCCTTTACATCTGACCTTGTCTCAGTTTAACATATTGTTCGCATTTATAAAATCAATAGTCTGCAGCAATTTCATGCGGTGTTGATTATTTTTGAAGGATATTTAACATGACTATCTTCCAACACTATAATATTTTGGTATAACTTCAAACCTTGTATCATTAAAACCTCTTTGGTTACTAGCAAGAACTAAGTTATTTCCCATACTAATTTGCTACAATAAAAACTTAGATTATCTTAGAGATATCACCTTTCCGACATTCTGTATACGATATCGTTGTTAACGAGTTCAATTGAGTGTATTGGCCCTTGTGTAGTTAACTTCAACGTTTGTTAATAACAGTATTACTACACAGTACGATAGTGTAGTGCCAAGCAATAACTGATCCGAGACAATGGAGGCGGTTCAATCAATTGAAATGCGTTATCACTCCAAACAAATTTAACACAATATTCTGCGCATAGTAAACTTTAACGACCATTCCTTTCATGACCGTAGCTTAAAGTCATATTTAAAACGATTTACTACCGTACTCTTGATAATTGGCTACTGAGAGAACAACTAAGTGAAATCTAATACTAAATCTTATCTGAATACGAAAGTATATGAATACTAGCTGTCGCCCGCGACTCCGTCCGCGCGCAGTTAAAAAATGGGGGGGGGGGTATGAAAAATAGATGTTGGCCGATTCTCAGACCTACTGAATATGCTCCCAAATTTTCATGAGAATCGGTCAAGCCGTTTCGGAGGAGTACGGTGACGAAAACTGTGACACGAGAATTGTATATATTAGATTTAAATCTATATATATAAAAGAAAGTCGTGTTAGTTACACCATTTATAAACCAAGAACGGCTGAATCGATTTGACTGAAAATTGGTGGGCAGGTAGCTTAGAACCAGGAAACGGACATAGGATAATTTTTACCCCGTTTTCTATTTTATATTCCGCGCCGACGGAGTCGCGGGTAAAAGCTAGTTATAAATAAAGACTTAACCTGTCTATATAGGTATAAAAACGAATGTTGTTCTGATAAATTGGTCTAAATATACCAATCTCCTACAGAGAAGTGTCGCCACCGGACTGGTTTAAAATAGCACTCCAGACAATCTTCATACTTGGATTTTATCCAAGTGTATCCTTCTGACACTTTGCCTAATAAAATAACATTTTATACTTGTATAGCGTGAGCCATTATTTTGTGAATGAAGCTCAATGGGCCAATGTATGTACTAACATTTCATCGCGGTAATATAATTAAATAGTTTAATTAATATACTTCAAGTTTACACGTTTCTTTTAATACTCACGACGATATTAATAAAAAAAAATTATGATGCAAAAATTTTTCGAAAGTATAATATAAAAAAAATTTAATGTGATATTAAAAGTTTTTTACAAAATGAAATTTAAATTTAATATCATTTTAAATTGATACCTCTTCTATAAACCAAACAAAGTACTGTAAACAAATAAAACATGCTGTAAACAAGACGGGAAAGATTTTTCTGTGAATTTTTAAACACGTGCGAGTTAATTGTATAAACAGAGCTGCTGGCCTGTTTAGCGCAATGTAACACAAGTTTTAACACGACTGCTTTGCACGTATTCGTATCAATTTTAAACATTATGTTAAAGTGGATTTCCACTGTACAAATATTGTCATCTCATTTTCTTTGAAAAAAAAAAACTTAGATAATATGTTTTATAGGTCTAACTACAGTGGAAACGAAAGGTACATGATAAAATGATAAACTATCAAGGTCACCAGCGTCCTAACATCTTTCCAGTACTACGGACTGCACATAACATCTCAAATCGCGGATGTTACGGGCAGCGATCGTTTCGCAATTTCGGCGAATTTACAGGCCGCTTGCTTGTTTGGCACCTTATAATATTAAAAAATAATATTATATATATAGGAAGACGAGAGCACTTGAAAAAAAGTTTATACAAATCGTTGATGTCACATCGAATAGATAAATTAAATAAGAATGAGTCTAACCTTCTCAATGTCTCAGTCGAGAGGCCTTGTTATTTGTTAATATTTAAACGAGCATTCATTGCCACGTATTCCTGATCTTAATCGAAAGTAATCTATTTTTTAGTAATAGCTATCTAAATATAGCACATACAGTGGATTTCCACTACCGAAACAAAATGTACAAAAATCATGTTTTTTTTGAAACGAAGTTCCTTATCGCGCGTTGTGAAAGGGGGCTAGACGGAAAAATTCTTACGAAAAGTTTACACGACACTTTTCGCTACTTCACCATGGCAACGACGTGACAATAGATAACGAAAATTCATAGAAATAAAATGTACTTCTTGTGAAGACTTAAGTTTTTTATTCATAGAATAAACATTGGTTCCTTCACTAATTAATCGAAAGTAACTTCGTTCCATCCGGGTGTCCCTTGACACCTCTCAAGTTTTTTTCTAATTTTTCTTTCAGAGAGGAAGACGTGTGACACTGTTTTGATGACAATGACAGGGATGACGATATGTTTAATACAAAGATTTTGGTCTCAGAAACTCACAGTTAGTATCACAGATATAGTAAATATTAAAATACGCTATAATTTCATAAAATAATATACTTTGCCTTTATGTATATGCAAGAGATTGTACGGAATGTCGCATATCCGTAGAATATTTATTTACGATGTTATCGTATAACATTACATGATCACTTCACATAGGGTATTGTGGTCAAGTGCTAATTAAATGAGTTAAATAAAATGACACATTTTTTATATTTTTCGTAAATAATTAAATGTATAGTCTAAAGATGTACATCAATACATGGCGGAACATTTAGAGATTATACGTATGTATATTTAATTAAAAAAAAAACCAACAAAGTCGACTTTACAACTCAAATCAGCCGGGTAATATTAAATACAATTTTTACCATATAATTAGAGTATTATTCAGTCAATAATGTTTATTAGTTTTGCGAATGAATCTGGTTCAAACCTATTTTATATAGAACATGTATAAATAGATTAATCAAATCACCTTTGCGTCCACATTAGTTTGTTACGTACATTCGACGCCGGAATTAACTACAAGTTTTAGGTCTGTCTTAATCCATCATAATGACAAGAGTATCATATCTAGGTTAAGCAAACTTTCTGCAATGTGTTTTACTCATAGCTTAAAGGTAAAAATTGCTTTGTTCATATATGAAGCCATTTTACTCTAGACTCCGTTCGAGCGGAATTAAAAAACAACTTAATAAGTAGCCTATATGTTCTTCCAAACTATGTTCTACATCTGTGCCAAATTCCATCAAGATCTGTTAAGCCGTTCTGGTGATACCTTGTAACAAACATCCATCCATCCATCTATACATCCAAACATTCGCATTTATAACATTAGTAAGATTAACATAAATATATCTTCTACCTCTATAAACAAGTTTTCGTAAGATTTTATACAGAAAAAGCCCTTACTTCAATTTGTAACGAGTTACACAGAATACTTTGATGAACAATTTAAATCAATACTAACTAGCTTACTCTCAATGTCACAGTTTTCTTTCCCAATCAGAAAAACTATGTCAAAGCAACCGTGAACTTTAAATATTTCAAGTTTATGCGCGTGTAATTTAAAGCGTGCTAAACTCAAAGCAAATCTTTTAGCTATATTATTAAGAATTTAAATATACAGTGTAAACTCTTTATAACGTTATCCTTTATAACAATAAACTCCCTGTAACTTAGAAATGAGCCCAACTTGGTTGGTTTGCGTTAAAACCCACATATTGAAACACTCTTTATAACGATACGGCATTCTCTATTACGAAGAAATGTGTTCATATTTGTAAACAGTAAATATTTATTATCGGTATTATTGTATATGTTATGTTATCTTGTTAATTTGGTTGTTTTTTTGTTCACTCCATATAACGATAACTCTCTATAACGAGTTCCGTTATAAAGAGTTTACACTGTATTTATAAAAGTTATTATAGCACCATTATATATATAAAAGAGAACTGAAATAAGCGAGTCATATTCCAGTCACGAAAGACAACTTCCATGAGCGAGAAACTCCTATTACAGAGAAACATCTATAAGCAAGAGAAATATCGCGTTACCTTGAACTCTCGATAATCCTGGTTCGACTGTATATAGTCAATGAATTTAAGCTTTCTACTTAGTATCGTATATCGAACAACAAACTGTCACCAAACAGCTACAAGTATAATTTAATAAGTATGAATGCTAGTTATGACAAGTTTTCGACCAAATCACGTTGAGTGTGAAATTTTTCACTGAAATGTGAAAGAAATAAACGTCCTCGACTGTACATTACTTAGTACACTACACACAAGATATTATGTGATGCAATGTACGTATAAGGTGAGGGACTTAAGAATAAATTCCTTGGCTCTCTGATAAATGTTTATGTCAATAAAAGACTAGTAGACAGCAAAAAGAAACATTGTAGAACACAAGTTTTAGTTAACACGAAGTAAAATCCACATTGACATTGAATGAAATAAATTTTGTTTTGTCAAATATATTTTTTTCCTAAATGTTGGAAAACGTTCAAAAATACTCTTTATATAAATTTAGGTTAATTGGGGGAGATTAAAACTCACAAGATCACCGAGATAAGTAAATTAGTCACAAAGTCGAAGAATAATCCTCGACCCAATAAATATCATCTATATATATATATATATAGGTAAAAGAAAGTCGTGTTAGTTACACTATTTATAACTCAAGAACGGCTGAATCGATTTGACTGAAAATTGGTGGGCAGGTAGCTTAAAACCAGGAAACGGACAAAGGATAATTTTTATCCCGTTATCTATTTTTTATTCCGCGCGGACGGAGTTGCGGGTAAAAGCTAGTTTTTAAATAAAACAATGGCATTTACTTAAACAAAATCTAAATAAACATGATAATTATTATGCAATTTCCTCAACAAATCACTAACAAATGGTTTAATTGACAAACCGTATGTAACAACAAACTTTTCCTTTCTTTATTGATCGAACAACAACTTAAGTCAATGTACAATACACCGTGGTTTCAAATTCATAATTGTTCTACTAAGAATCAAGTTTAATTGCCCATTTTCTTACTAGTAAATAACAAATAAAGAAATAGGAAACTAGAAGACTAACCGTGGTTTTCTGAGACCAGTATCACCGTTTAAAACATATCTCTATTTTGTCAAAGATGACAAGAGATAAGAAACCTACGATCAATACAATTAATTCAGTGTCCTTGTCTGGGAGGAGTGTACTTGACATCTTTGGAATTTTGATCCTTAACACAATTTAGTCGTAAAAAAGAAGAAAAAGTTGGCACTTGTCCAACGTTCAACTTGACAACAGGAAAATTCCTCCCATCTTACATATACTATGAAAATACAATACGAGTACAATTTAGTGATAACCCAAAGTGGGCACTCCTGGGGTCCATGAGACACTCAGCAAGAGTGTCCAATTGTGGAATAAAGGTGTCCACAAGAAAATGTTTGGGAATCGCTGCTTTATATCCAATAGTTGTTGCCCGCGACTCCATTCGCACGGAATTAAAAAAAAAGTAATAAATCGCTTATCTCTTCTTCCAAACTATGTTCTACATCTATGCCAAATTTCACCGAAATCCATTGAGCAGTTCTGATGATACCGTCAAACAAACATCCATCCATTTAAACATTCGCATTTATAATATTAGTAAGATTACGTAGGTAAAGCGTATAACAATTAGAAGGTGGCATGGGAGTGCAATTAGTGAATGTTTACATGCATACCAGTACGATTAGGTACACATCTACATCTCTGTGCTCTTACGTCACACATAAACAACACATACATTATGAAGTCATTATAGTCGTGTCAATTGTGTTAATATGAGTACAATTGAAATAACAAAATGACATAGAAACTGATAAAAAAACAATTAATATCAGACAAAAAAATCATTTAAAAATAATGTGAGAATCTATATATTAGGTCCTTACATATGAAATTGGCGTTTTGTATGGGAGGAACAAAAAGTCGAATATTTTTTAATATAATATATTTAATTAATCAAAGTATGAACCATTATTTTCTATGCACTTTTGCCATCTCATAGGTAGTTCATTGATCCCTTTACTAAAAAAAACAGTCGGACGGGAATCAATAAAATCTTTGAAGGCGATTTGGACTGCCCCATCGGAGTTGAATTTTTTCCCTTGCAAGAAGTTATCCAAATTTCGAAAAAAATGGTAATCTGTTGGAGCAAGGTCCGGGGAGTACGGAGGATGTCTTAGACTTTCCAATTGAAGCTCTTCTAATTTAGTAGCCGTCTGTTGCGCAGCGTGTGGTCTAGCGTTGTCGTGAAGCAGCAGTGGCGTGGAGCGATTGACCAGCCTAGGTTGTTTAGCCGCTAGCTTTTCCATCATGGTTTGCAATTGCTGACAATAGACATCAGCCGTAATAGTCTGGCCAGATTTGAGAAAACTGTAATAAACAATACCGGCACTAGTCCACCAAACGCTTACAAGTAACTTTTTTGGGGTTAATTTTCGCTTGGGGCAGGATTTGGCTGGCTGGCCAGGATCCAACCATTGCGCTGAGCGCTTCCGATTATCGTAAAGAACCCATTTTTCATCACAGGTAATGATTCGGTTTAAAATACCTTCATTATTGTGCCGGTTTAGTAATGTAACGCAACAGTCGACGCGCGTTTGCCGGTTTGCTTCAGTCAATTCGTGAGGTACCCATCTTTCAAGCTTTTTAATCTTCCCAATTTGCTTCAAGTGAATTAAAACAGTTTTATCACTAACATCGCAGCCTGCAGCTAACTCGGACGTGGTTTGCGATGGATCCGCTTCCACAATAGCCTTCAACTCTTCATTATCAACTTGAGTCTCAGGCCGTCCACGGGGCTTGTTCTGCAGATCGAAATTTCCAGAACGAAAACGTTGGAACCAAAAACGAACTGTGTTTTCGTTTGCAACACGACCGCCATACACATCATTCACCCTTCGAGTCGTTTCCGCAGCAGTAGTGCCACGGCGAAACTCGTACTCGTAAATAATGCGATATTTTAAGTTTTCATTTTGTAAAATGAGTGACGCAAACAGAAAAAAACAGAAGAAAAAAAACAAATGAATGACGGTCATCGAACCACAAATACATGAGTCTATAGCTGTACAAATTTGAATTTGGAATTCCTTACCAAAGAGGAGAAATTCGTGATTAAAGTGGCCAGTACGAAAAACGCCAATTTCATATGTAAGGACCTAATATATATAAAAGAAAGTCGTGTTAGTCCACTATTTATAACTCAAGAACGGCTGAATCGATTTGACTGAAAAATGGTGGGCAGGTAGCTTAGAACCAGGAAACGGACATACGAGGGGAGGTCCAAAAGTTCGCGGAATGGAGGGGATGGAGTGGGGATAGGGTAGCTCGCTTAGTGTCATACTAATTGGGCACTCATAATTAGTATATATATAACATTTCAACCCTATAGTGCCATTCGTTTACGAGTACTCGCCTGCTGAACAAGTCAATCCGGAAGCAAACTGCAACTATGGAGAAAATTGAACATCGCGCTGTGATAAAATTCCTTACCAAGCAAGGAAAAAACGTTCAAACCATTTTAAATGAAATGGAAGCCGTTTATGGAGATCAGTGCCCTGGTAAAACAATGGTTTATAAGTGGCATGGTCTTTTTAAACATGGTCGAGATTCAATTGAAGACGACTCTCGCTCTGGGCGGCCAGCTGACGCCACCACATCAGACATCGTCGAAAAAGTCGAAAAACTTGTACTCGAAGACACACGTTTGAAGAAGAAACAATTATCTGCATTTGTTGGAGTATCAGATACAACTATTTTGCGTATCCTGCACGACCACCTGGGCATGACAAAAGTCAGTGCAAGATGGGTGCCGAGAATGCTCACGCCGCTTCAAAAACAGCAGCGCGTCGACGCGTCTAAGCACTTTTTGGAGTTGTGTGGAGACGAGCCCGTGCAGATTTTGGAGCGGATTGTTACTGGAGATGAAACATGGGTTCATCACTTTGAACCTGAGTCCAAACAGGAGTCCATGCAATGGCACAAAAAGGGTACACCACCTCCCAAAAAATTCAAGGTGTCAGAATCGGCGGGAAAGTTGATGGCCACTGTTTTTTGGGATTGTAAGGGAATATTACTCATTGATTATAAAGAAAAAGGTACCACTATAACCGGAGAATACTACGCACTCATATTAGAAAAGTTAAAGGAGTCAATTAAAGAAAAACGTCGAGGAAAATTGGCCAAGGGTGTGTTGCTTTTGCAAGACAACGCGCCGGTTCACAAGAGCCGAGTTGCCATGGCTGCTCTGCACACACATGGGTTCGAACCACTTGTTCACCCACCCTACAGTCCAGACCTGGCTCCTAGCGATTTTTATTTATTTCCAAATTTAAAAAAAGAGCTAAGGGGAAGGAAATTTTCCGACGATAATGAAGTGAAGGAGGCAATTTCGGCCCATTTTGAGGCCAAAGACAAAAAATATTTTTTCGATGGTTTAGAAAAATTAATTCATAGATCGAATAAATGTATTAGACTTAAGGGTGATTATATTGAAAAGGAAAAATAAATTTATTGTTATATTTCATTGACAACCCTTTCATTCCGCGAACTTTTGGACCTCCCCTCGTAGGATAATTTTTACCCCGTTATCTATTTTTTATTCCGCGCGGATGGAGTCGCGGGGAAAAAGCTAGTATTTGCTATATTAAAGCTATGTGGTTTTCAAAAATGCAAAATCGCTTCGAGATAAAGATGTTTTGGCCATCATATTGGCGGGAGCACAGCCGTGCCCACTACACTTGAAGCAGACTATCTTCGCTATTAATTACATATGTATATATTATCAAGGTATAATATTGAAGCAGCTGCTATAATACGGTACAATTCAGATCTCTGTATAAAAAAAAGTGTGCACATCGAAACCATTTTGATATAGCTAAAGGGTAAATTTTAACAACAAAAAAAGGTGAGATCAATGAAAGCAGGTATAAAAAAGATAGAAATAGGATACTAAGTTTGTTAAGAGCCCCCGCAGACTAGGGACACAGTCGTCCGATAGTTTGATCGTGCGCTAAATGAGTGTAAGCATGTATGGAGATGCGCACATTACACTCGAAAGCCGTTCTGGGGATACTTTCAAACAAATATCCATCCATCCATCCATCCATCCAAACATTCGCATTAATATTATTAAGATTTTATATTAAACATATATGGTTGTAGTACGTTCTATTAATGACATATCAAGTTTTATATTATACGCTCCATACACATTTATTTGATGGTACAAAACAACATTTACATAAGAAAATAATTCGGTCTCATTTCGACGTGGCGCTACCTAACCTAGGCCAAAACTCAGATTATATCATTATTATATCACTCGTGTCCGACATTTCGAGGCCCCGGTTCTTTTCAAACAACCGGAACTAGCTATATTTCATAACATAGAAGTTGGTTCTGTATAAATTTATAATTGTAAATTTAATTGTATAAGAGATTTTGTACTGCAAATATGACTAATTGGTAGCTACTAAATACTACCTTTTTATCGTTAAAAGTCAAGCCAAGGTCAGAGTTAAAGCTACCAAGAAGAATAAATTAAATGTTGTTTGTGTCTTGCAGTTTGCACAAATGCGATGTAGGTACGTTTCGTTTATAATAAAAAATGCAATTCGAACTTCCTATCATACCACCACAGATACAATCTCCTCCAACTCATCTCGATGGGTACAGTTTCCAATAAAAAGATTAATTTCTGGTTGCGCAACATCCAAAAGTGGACAGGGGTTGCGAATGCCACCCAACTATTTTGTCTCGCAAGAGATAAAAGTACATATTTTATACATATTTATACATACATCAGGTTGAATGTATTTATTATATTTTGATAACATAGTTAGGTACTGCATGATAAAACAACTTGTTTGTGGATTCGTTGTAAAGATAAACTACACGTCATAAGCTCAAACACAACATTACTCATCTGACTTAAATATTAACATTTTAAAGGAACAAGAACAATAATATCATTCCGGTTTTCATTGAAATGTGTTGTAAAACCCGTCATTGTACATTTTGTCGTCGTATTGAAGCAAAGAAAATCCAACGGAATGGCGGGTAGCGGCGGGTAGCGGCGGGCGGCGGGCACACGCCGCCGTTCGTTGCCACTTTCGCTCCAACTCGGTATAGTTCGGTTAACCTCGCATACGACAGCTGACCGGATTCGAGTGAGAGCGAGACACAAACAGTGTCTGTGCGCGTGGTAGAAAGAGAACGACGCACCGCGCACCTACCAGCGCCGCCATTTATTTCTTTTAGTGCTCGACTCCCGACTAGTGACAGCGTTTTTGATTATCGCAAGAGCATACACGTTTTATTTGTGAAATTTGTGTATTCAAGTGCTATTAATATTTAATAAAAGTTTCTTGTGCATTTCGTGTGAGAGTGAGAATGCTAAGCGGAATGATATGTTAGAAAACCGTACGCAAATCACAATGGCAGGCGTCCGTACTTCGGTTGTCAACATAAAATGAGATTATGCAAGTTTGAAGTAGGATGCAGACGAATCTTAGGTAAATAATGAGTTATATCGTTGTCTAAATGGATTAAATAGCGAGGTGTTAGTGTGCGTCGTGTCAGCTGGATTTTTGTAGGTGCATCGACGTGTTAAAAGGTAAGCTAGTACCGACCGCGGGCGCTTTGTGGAGAGTGTCTAGGGACCGTATTGTCTACGTTCTGCATTTCACAGTATTCTTTCAATTCCATTGTATAAAATAATCTAAATGCAAACATTCAATAATCAAAGAAAGTTTTTAAGCAAGTTTGACTTTTGATTAATTACAAATTTGATTAATTCACAGTTAATTTTCAACTTTGAATAACATCGAATTCCTTTTGTTAAAATTATAAGTAACAATTTAACCGGACACGGGTAATTAACAAAACCTTTCGAAATAATAATTGACAAGAATCAAGGTTTACGTGGCGATGTTATATAAAAAATTACATACGAATTCTTTGAACTTACTGTTATATGTTCATACAAAGATAATGAAACAAAAAAGTTTCATCTGAACTAACAAGGCTGATATAACGACTGTTAATTCTAGGTTTGATTCCTAAATAATTATAGGTCATTCAAATTACTATCTCAATTATAATCAGCTATTTGAATTTCCTTATCTATGTCTAACTGAATATTTTTTCATTATTTTTTTTAATTTAATATTTAATAATTTTAATAAAATGATACCTTTGACTGTGATTCATCAAGTAATAGTGAACATAAAGAATCAATAAATAAGGAGTGCATGAAATAAAAAAATATTAGAATCAGAACAGCGAATAAAGATTTTTAAAACAAGCATATATCTATAAAATTCAAATGTCATAAGGAAAATTTTATAAGAGAAAATAAAATTATTTATATAATATGCTATTTACAACATTAATAGCTAAGTTAATTATTTATGCTATGTACAGATTTTGTCCATGTACTTTAATAAATTATTTTATCAGTCAACTATATTCTTTGTATTATCAACATTTATAAAAAATATATAACATGAAATACATATTTTTATAGCAATTGCTGTTGGATATGGATTATGTCTTTACATATTATATCACAATCTGTAAAGTAATTATGCATACAGTGAAAGACAGTTTTAGTCCAATTTTTCAATAAAGTAAGAAACACATCGGTCTAGTATTTTAATTGTCCATTGCAATGTACAAATTACAGTACAGATTCCTATAATTTAAATTAATTATGTATGGAAATAATTAACTTTTTAATTTAAGTCTATTCTAATGTTTTTGAAAATGAAAATCATGTTCTATTAAGACAAAATAAAACTGTAAATACAGAAAATAAAAAAAATTCCAAATAATTAAATGAACTAAATTTGTATTGTTTCAGTCAGTGAGACTATGAGGGTTGTAAAATAATGCGGTGGCTGCACAAAATATTGACGCTGGCAATAATTTGCGCAGCTGCGGGTGAGGACTGCCCCACCGCCTGCACCTGCACCAGCGCGCGCCTGCAATGTTCCAACCTTACTATCCCTGGTAACCACCTCAACAAGACCATTATCGCCAAATATGGCACAGAACTCCGAAACATCACCTGGACAGACTCCACCGTACAAGATTTGGACCAGGATCTCTTTTTAGGCCTATACAAATTAGAATACATCGATTTAAGCAGAAACGAAATACAAAGGGCAAAGGACGAACTGTTCGCAAGACTGAACAACTTGGTATACCTAAACCTGTCGAGGAACAAGATTGACGACATACCTCGCTCCACGTTCAAGTTTCTAGACAACCTAGAGATTCTGGACGTGTCACATAATCATCTTCACGTCATACCATTCCAGGTCTTCGGGCCACTGACTAGGTTAAAGTATTTGGATATATCTCATAATAAAATCGCAACATTCTTAGACTACTTTTTTAAGCCTAACCGCCAACTGAAACAACTGTTCCTAAATAATAATAGCCTAGTCGAAATTACTTCGAAAGCTCTAGTCAACTTGAAGGAGTTGGAAATCCTGGACTTATCCGCCAATAAACTAGATTATATACCTAAGTCTATCTTAGATCATTTTGAACATCTTACAGATCTTAATCTTAGCTACAACAACTTCCAAAACATATCATACGATGCTTTTAAGAAACTGTACAAATTAAAGTGGCTCGACATGGGCGGGAATAGACTCAAGTGGCTGCCCGCCGGGCTTTTCCAAAATAATGAAAATTTAGAAACATTCTACCTCGACAACACTCAAATAACGGTTATACAGAACACGAATTTTAAAGGTTTGATTAATTTACAGCGACTTTTCCTTAGAGACAATCGTAATTTAAGTGAAATAGAAAGATATGTTTTCGAAGATACGCCGGATATAACACATTTGGATATAAGCGGCAACGATTTGACTTTTTTACCTTTAAGCTTAGAGAAACTAGATAAATTAAAAGCTTTGAAAATAAACAAGAACCCATGGGCTTGCGACTGTCGCATGGCGTGGTTCGCGGCTTGGGCTGAAAAGAGGAAGGACATAATCAGATCAGACCTGAGCTGCCGGAGAGCCTACCCCGGCGACATGCTACGCGTGCTCAATGATACCAACTGCAAGCCGCCGCAGCTCATCTCGAGCAGCCCCCTGGAACTGTATCGACTGCAGAGCGAAGCGCGACTCGAGTGCAGGTTCGACGGCAACCCAGCGCCCTCTATCACTTGGATCACACCGACGAGGGACGTCTTCCATTGGAATCCAAACCCGTTGGTACCAGACCTATTCCGGAAACACGGAACCGCACACGACCAATACTATCGCCCAATAGACAACGAGAGATCGCGAGTGAGAGTGTTAGAAGATGGTAGCCTATTAATAACTGATATACACAGAGAAGACACGGGAACATATATTTGTTACGCTACAAACCCTTCCGCCAATGTGACCGCAGAGGTGATTTTGAACATAGACCCGATGACAATGTTTGAGATAAAGATCTACAGTCTGATCTGTGGAGCGTTCTGTGCCGCTTTGTTCCTGGGAATGACTTTATTGATTCAAGCTATACGTTATATCTTCTACAGGTTGGTGACGGTGATATTATTTAACATAATTCGTTGAAATGAGTTAAAAGTAAAATTCAAATGTGACATTTCAGATTCCGACTTCTGGAGACGTGCTGCAGCTGCTGCGCATGCGTGAGCCGCGACGCGCCGCGCTCGCGACAGATATACAACATGCTGGACAACATCGAACAATACAAGAGACAGCAATTGGAAAAACTGCGAGAGAACTACGCTGTTCAGGTGAATATTTGACAATTATTGAAGTATTTCTTGTTGTAGTGGACTAGTTATTTACAATGTATGATTTATTTTTAGGTTCATCGGATCAAAGAGAACTGTACACAGCAAATGGAATGGATACAGAACAGCTACTCGTCGCAAGCAACGCACCTGCGCAACATCAGAGATATCGGCACCAACCATTTGACCTCTATGAAAGACCAATACTATGACCAGGTATTTAAAGTTTATGAATAGCTACAATGTTTTTGGTAATATTGTGCTGTTGTTTGTTTATCTTATCGAATTAATGTTACTTTTATATTACCACATAACGATTGTTATGTCAATTTTTTAACTATCTTATTAAGATAGTTGCGGTGTTTTTATATATTGTGATGAGTTACAAGTTTGTTAGTAACACTACGTGTACATTTATAAACGCAGGTTAAACGGGTTCGAGAGTACTCCACATCACAGTTGAACTGGGTCAGAGAGAACTACGTATTCCAAAGAAACAAAATACGAAAATTTAGCGCTCATCAGATTCTTAGACTTCGCGAATCGTATAAATATCAACAGCAGACGCTAAATAAAGTGTTGGAAAATCTGCCGACGTTGTACTTTGAGAACTGCCGCAGCGGATCCTGCGGACGCAGCGACTCCATGGCTTTCGATCCGGACGTGGAAGTCATCGACATGTATCTCAAGACCAAGATAGAAAAGTTGACGCACCTTCCCAACCCGATCACCGACGACGAAAGCAAAATGTCAGTTTATTACACACCGACGGAGAGATCCGTTAACTCGAGGCGTAATTCACCGCTCACTATCCCCGAAGGCATTCACATCAACATGATAGAGCGGGGCCCTCCCAAACTGATGGCGAAGATAAAACCTCTGCAGCCGGTGCCGCCGCCGAGCCTCGACTACTCCACGCCGCCGTCGACTTCGAAAGCGGGCTTGTCAGTGGGACACGTGAAGTACAAGTGTGACAGAAGCGAGTTCAAGCCGTTCAGCGAGCCGTTGCTGGGCAGGGAGCGCGGGAAGTGCCAGCTGGCAGTGAGCGCGAGCTCGCCGGAGCTGCGTCGCGAGGTGGACTGCGAGGCGGCGCGCGAGCCCCGGGCGGAGGGCGAGGCGGCGCGGGAGGCGCGCGTGCTGCTGGCAGTGGAGCTGGCTCAGCCCGAGTGCGAGGTGAAGCACGCGGCGGGGCAGCTGGTGTGCGGCGAGTGCGCGGGGCTGTGCGAGAACACGCCCTTGTAGTACAGGCTGCTCACGCGCGTGTTCAAGATCTACGCGGTGTCGGGCGGCACGCTGACCGTGCACAAGCCGGCCGACGTGCCGCTGACAGACTTGAGCGGGTTCACGCCGTCTTTCGTATGATTCTCTACGTCAGTGTTGAAGTGATTCGCGAACCGTTTCGGCCGCCGTGTCGCGAGTTAGAAGGCATCTTGCCCGGCCGAGCTGTGATAGACTGTGTGCGGTGCGAGTGAGCCGCGTGCCCTGCGACGTTCTCGTACCATCTCCTAGTGGTAGGTTAAGGATACTGAATCTGCTGTCGATGGTAGTGGAAAAAAAAATTTGAAACGGTTTTCTAATAAGTGTTCTATCAATGGGTACGGAATGTGTAAATATGTATCGTTTGTTTCGATTTATTTCATTTCCATTTTGATGTATTTTTAAGGTATGAAAAATCTTAGAGTAATATGCATTTTATATTTGTTCCGACTTAAAACTTAGGTAATGAAGGTGTAAGGAAATTGTTACTATCTTTGTTGTAATTGTTGCGATGTTATTGTAAATTGGTGTATCGTAGAACTGAGACGATCTTTTCTCATGAGCTGTATTTCCTTTCACTTCAACCGAACTAGATTGTATGTATTATTGAGTCTGATTTAGTCAATTTTTTTTATATAAAATCAAAATCAATTTTATAAAAAATCATCTTAGTTTATCTACGTTTTAATAATTTATATTTCTTTATGTTTACCGATGCCTTATCGATCTGATGTGTAACAGTGCAACAGTGATATGCCAAAATACTGCAAATCCAACAATGATTTATATTGTGAACTTTTCTTAATGTGAAATATACAAATATTGTTGAAATTTTTCTAAATATTATAAACAAGAGTAAATAGTAAATCATGGAGAATAAATTATTTTTCAATGTAATCTCTCTTGGTTTTATTTACGTTCAGTTGAGAACTGAGGCGCGTGTGCGTTACGTTATCTTGTCGGCAACATAATTATTACTACTACTGTGCTGTATATATTAAACACCATTTATATAATATATCGTCTTGTCATCTTTTATATTATTTAAAGTGAAAAATTTATCTTTACACTAACATTTTTTAAATGTTCCTCATAAAAAAATTTGGTCTACTTATTAAAGTCATCGTCAAACATTAATATACTTTAGTTTCACGATCATAGATATAAGTAGGTATTTTATATAACGCTTGATAATCGGAATAGGATCAGTAGACATACAAATAAAACAATAACTAACATGAAATACATAGTTTATTTGATATAGTCCGTTCACACGATAACTAACGATCGAGTGTTACCATTTCAAAACTACGTCTAATCGCCCAAGTCGATAATATGTTTATTAAAAAAAATACTACATACGGATAAAAAAATTAACAAAAAACGTTTACCATTCGATGGAATATTTGCCAGTGAATAGATTTTAAATTATTTATGAATTTAAATTTTATACTCATCGTTACTTTAAATTAAGTGCCCATTTAAATTTTAGGAAAGCTGAGAGACCATTTTCTTACTTTATAAAAAATGAGTCTTGTTTTTAGACACTGACAAAATGTAGTATCGGTTAACTTTGACAGGGATTTTTAATTTGATTTCAAACTTTGTTAATTTGTAAAAATATGCTACTAGTTACTGTATATAGAATTTAAGAAGAATATTTAAAAAAATCCAAAAAAAATATAAAAAGAAATTGAAAATTAAAAAAAAAAATACAAATTTTAATGTAGTATTCATAATTATGATAATTCATTTACCGTGGGTTTCTAACAAACTAACAAAATCTCTGTAAAACAAATCGTCATCTCTATCATTGTCTTTGACAAAACAGGGATAACAATATGTTTTAAACTGGGATTTTGTTCTGAGAAACCCACAGTTAATTAGAGATGCGATAAATGTAGATACTAGAATTGTACAATAAATCGTTAAAATTACATTTAGTCCTCACTTTTTGCTTGCGTTAACTTTATTTAGATTAATGGTCTCTTCCTAAAAAATAGTTCGGTAAATCTACTTTATCAAATTAAAAAAAATATATAGATATTAAGAGTCGTTCAAGTTTCATATATTTATCTAAATGAGTATTCGTGAGTATATTGAATAGTTTTTTTCAATATCCACATATAAGTTTTTGACTAGCCATTTATCAACTTATCTATTAGAAAAAAATACCTAAAGATATTGATTATTTAATAAGGTGTTATAAAATAAATTAAAAAAACTATATAAAGTAAAATTAGAATAATTCAAACTTCCTACTTTAGACGTTTAGAGATAAAATCACGGATAAGCAATGTCCAAAGGACAAGCATAACAATAATCCGTATAATAAAAAAAAAAAGTTAAACAACTGTTGAAACTTGGCTGCATATTGATATAACACGGCAACAACAATGAATTTAGTAAAAAATCTGTTAAAGTGTTTACGTATGTCAAAATTAAAACTGTATGCTATGTTCTTGTCGTAAGACTAAGAATGTTGAGAGGTTTTGACTAAGTCTAGATACAACATCGTAATAGACATGTTTTTGGAATGAGACGCGAAGGGAAAAGAAAGTGGTTTAATGTGATGTAACCATTAATATGTTCAAACTGTTTATAAGAATGTTTGTCGGTGCAAAACGCGTAATAAACGATAAATGACAAACAAACCCAACTCCATTTTTAAAAGCCGTAAAACCTAAGCCCAATTGTGGGCATCATCGCTTACTTCGAGTAAAATTTAGTCCAGTCACTCGTTAGGAAAGTAAAGGCATCATCAAAAATATTAAACTTAACCATTTTAAGTTATAAATTTCAAATTAACCGCATCATAACCGGATACTGTGTTAATTTTATATAATTTATATTAAACATTTATATGTTTTGTTACATATAACTGACATAAAATATGAATATTAAATATTTGATTACTTTATAATAATTAAATATAAAAAATATTTAAACTTTATTATTAAATATTTTTTCTTTTAACCTGTCGTATATAAAAATTGTTTATTTATTTATTAAAAACAACTTCATCAGCTATCGTTTTAAATTTATTACAGAATTCGAAGTGCATTTTGATTGTGCAGAGAAATATTGAAAACTGTTGCTCCTTCCTTACAATTAAGAGCCTAAAAATTTTAATTACTATTGAAAATAATAGTTTAAATTTCAATATCGTAATTTTAAAACATCCTGTATTCAAGAATATGAAGTAGGTTATTATTCCAAAATAACGACATAGCAACAATGATAACAACATTGTTTACCTATTTTACCTAAGTATCTTGTTTGCTCAACTAATAGTTGGCAGAAATAAGAAACCGTAACTAACACTCCAGTTGTAATAAACCTCTATGAATAAGTTAAGAACTACAAAACAACACTTAAAAAAACTTATATCAAAATTCAAAAAGAGTAAACCACTATCCGACTTATATAGGACCAGCCCAATATAGATAAACCTACACTTTCAAATTTTTTAGACACAAAATTAAGAAAAAAAAAAAAGAAAAAATCTTAAAACTTGATCCTGAAATAAAAGAACACATAGTCCTAAAGTAAATCCAGATAGAAAAATTTGAAGATATAAAGACTTGAAAATTGGCATATTGTAAAAGATCATTGGGATCAAAAATATTGACTTACCTTTGCCCCTGTTCTGTTCCACACGAGCACCTTATGTCCAGAATTGAGCAGGTTCTTAACAATACCACTGCCCATGATGCCCAGCCCCAGGAAGCCGAACTTCATCTGGCTCGCCTTGATGTTCTTCTCCAGCAGCGTCTCTGACACATTCTCCAGGTCTAGAGGTGGTGTCTCCTGAAATATAGGTCATTGATGAGGACCTGCTTTTTATATCATCTCCTACAGCATCAATTAGTCACTAATAAAGACCTTTAGTGTAGATTTATTATACTTAATCCTCACTAAAGAGGGACCACTTAAAAACTAGTGTGGCAGTTATTCTTTTCTTGCTTATGTTCTACCAACTTTTGCCGGCGACTACTTTCGCGGAATTAAAAAAATAATCTAGTAATATAATATAACCTGTTAGTGATAATGTGGCATTTTGATGGCACAAGAATTTTTCTAATAAGTCCAGTAGTTTTTGAGTTTATTTGTTACATACAAAAATAAAAATCTTTCCTTTTTACAATAACAGGTCGCGACTACGCATTAGTGTACATCTAATAAACTACCCCTTTTCCTAAGAACCACACAGAAGACAGACGTGAAGTGAAAGTAATTCCACGTTTCATCTAATGAGTAGGCGTTCCGGAAGCCTTATTTTAGTCCTCTTTATTCCTACCCTTTTCTTATAAGGAAATTATAGAAAGGGGAAGTGAATTAGCTGGAGAAGGGGACGCAAAGGAAGGAGAAATATTCTCTTTCTGTGCATCTCCTTCTCCGTCGATTAAAAGTAGGCAACGCATCAGCAATTGTGGATGTCAATGGACAGCTGTCGCTTCGCTGTTTTGAGCGTATTCTGGTGGCCGTTTGCTATTTCGCCACCTCATAAAAAATTCTAATAATAAGAATTCCTATCATGAAAGCAATAGTTTCGAACATTTAATGCACAAAACTTGTCTTAGTCTTAAATCCTGATTACTTCACTGAACCACATCTATCACAGTTAGCTACCGTGCGGAAAATCTTTGTTTCAGATAACACGAGACTGATAACAAGCATCTGGACACTGTCTTACATCGTCTCAAGTTAAGCCTGACAACCGCCGCATGCCTAGACCACTTGGAACCCATCAAAGTTAAATTAACAATGCACCAAACTTAAGAGGAGTTACAAGTTATATACTAAAGAAGACTCAATCGGAAAGTTTACAAGTCGCTAAAGAAGATGAATGAAACCGAATCAACTAAATCATTAAATAAACTCGATAAATTTCGTAAAAATAGTTTAATTTCAATTAATAAACTAGTCACATAAGCCAGCTTACTTACTGATATTTGAAATAGTAAGCATTTTGGAGGCACATTAGTGATTTTTGGAGTAAAATAAAAATGTTGGAATGCAAGTAGACGACTATAATGCTATAAACCATAGAAGTATTCTTATCTCTATCTTTTTTCGGGGGGGGGGGTCTTCTAAAGATGCACTGCCTTCTGGGGGAAAGACAGGGTTATGTGAGACTAAAGAAAGGAACCAGAACTCTCTGCACGACTCAGCAGTACCCCCTCTTGTGCCCTCACATAACTACCGAAACTCAGGACCAGACCTTGTTGCTCTTGCCGTTATAACCTTAGTATGTTGTACGAAAATCATTACTAATATTATTAACAGGAAAGATTTTATTGTTTATTTCCATTGAATAGGCTCCAAAACTATTGAAAAGATTTGAAAAATTCTTCCATATTGGGAAGACACTAACATCCTGGTAACATAGGCTATATTTATTACTACATTAACTAATTAGTACTATATTTTTCTATTTTTTATAAGATTAGAACGAAGTCGCGTGCTGCTAGTAGACCATTAAGAACCACGACCTTCCTCATACAGACAAAGTAAAGCAAGCTCTGATTACTTATTAATACACTTAAAGCGCACGTAAACTCCTAATAGTTAAGGATACCAAAAAACATGACCACTCGTGACCACATCACTGTATGTCCCTATAATAAAATCAAACATCAGTTGTTCAGCAGTATACTTACAGGTCTCAGTATATTGGAGGGTCGGTGCAGCAGGCTGGACTTCTTGCTGAAGGAGTGGTTCAGCATGGAGGGCTTCTCATTGGCGATGTCGGTGTCGGTGAAGGAGCGAGCCACTCGGCGCACCTTCTTACGCGGCACACCTTTCAGACTGGCTGACGACGACCGTTTGGCCGACTTCACCTTTGAAATGCCCAAACGTATCTATAAATTTTGAGAACTGCTTTATTACCACTGCTGCAAGTTTAAGTATTTGTGCCATGCAACTTAAGTACTTATAATACTTTCATTCAGTGGTCACTTAAGATGGTAACTTTCACACGTATACATAAGTGTTATAAATGTTTTAAGATATTAGCGACTCTTAATTTCGCGCTAGACGCGCAGGACACAACTTTAGGTCACTGCTCAGAGCGCCGATGAGTTAAGCCACCAAGAAATTTGAAAAGGCTTAAAGTATTTAAGGCTGGAAACTACTAAAATTGAATACCGGAATCGAATCCAAGATTATGTTTAAAAACAAATCATCAATCAAAAAATGTACATACGAATTGAACACCTCCTTTTTGAAGTCACTTAAAAAAATCTGATCAATCATGCATAAAGTTTAATTTCTTTCAAACTATTTTTAACTCTATTACCTTTGGTGTAGAGCTCTTTTTCTTGACTTCGGGCGATTGTTCTACTTCAGACTTCTCTTGAGAACTGTCTTCGTTCATCTCATCTTTGAGCTTATCAAACTCTTCTTCTGGATTTCTGGCGTGTTCGTCAATGTCACCGAATTTCTAACCCACAACAAAAATACTGAATAAATAATTTTACGACTACTTTGAGAAACTAGCCAACAATACAACTGCCGTCAAAACATGTCAACAACGAAGTTACATCTGTATATGGACACGCCATATAAGATTGGAAGTCTATTTGTCGGCGAATTCAGTATTGTTATCTCTGTCTTTTTCACAGAGTATGAGAGGGATTGCAATACTTTGTATATAAATGTTACGACAAAGGAAAAAAAACATACAGTTCACGAATAAATTAACAAGTAAAAAACAATTTTTTAAAGAAAATACAACTTTAACATAAATTGTAAAAAATATCATTCAATTATTAATTTATTTATTAGTTTTTAACTAATAATAAATTAGGCATAAATTCAAATCTAAAAAAAAATTATAAAATATCTGAGATCAGCGATTTGATTTATCTATAAGTCACTAAGGAAGAGCCTTAGTGTAGATTTCTCATACTAAATCAAACTTAAATGTTAGAAAGGACCTTTATGTAGTTACAACACTAACCTCCGGGTTGACGATAAACTCCTCTATTTGGTTAACAGCCTCCTTGAAAGCTGCCGTCTTGCAAGACTTGATAAGTTGCTCTTTATGCTCGTGGTACGGCTTTATGTTGTGTTCTTCTATCCAAGCGCTATTCAAACATATCACGTCGAATGTCAATCTAAAAGTTAGCTTCAATCCAAAGACAATATTTTTTCTATCCATTTATGATATAAAGGATAGTACGTTTTTTATATAACACAGGATAGGCAGTAGGAATAGGGTGAGGATTTAACAGGACAGTGGTCGGAAAGGTAAAAGGAAAGATGCATTTTTCGATTTACTAACTCTTTACAGCATCAGATGACGGAATGATAATGGAAGACGTGTAACCGGAGTCTTCCAATTTACAGAAATTACATTTCAGCTCACTATATGTCCCCACTGAGGGGCTCGGAACCTACCACAAGTTAGAGGTGCCTAGGACATAGTCAACCACGCTGGCCAAGTGCGAATTGACTTCACACATATCATTGAATTTCTTCTCAGATATGTGCAGCTTCACGATGTTTTCCTTCAACGTAAGAACGTCGGATAAAATCGAATCGAATCGAAAAACACATTGGCTACATAGCGGGCTTCGAACCCAGGACCTGCAGATTGCAAGTCAAGTGCTTAACCACCGAGCCACCGACGCTCCATAAATCAAAAATATAAAATGTATAAATACAGTTTTCGAATAAATTTATAAGTCTCGTAAAGAACATATGGTACATTATATTTATACACAGTTACTGTGCGTTTCCACTGTCAAGAAGTTAAACAAAACATATATTATAGTCATCCCTTTTCGAAGTTTCATTCAAATGACATTGAAGGTCTTGCCATTGGCGGAGAATTACCGTTACCATGGCAACCATCCATTTTTATTTGCTTGCAATTTTGTCCCTTTCTCGGATTACAATTTTTTTTTCAATTTACTCCTCCTCTAAGTTTAATGGCGTGAAAATATATAGCCTAAAGCGTTTAGTACGTATAGGGCATTTTATTACAAAAATAATTATGCAAAAATATGCCGCGATTGCTATGATCCTGCGTTATAAAGAAGACTTTGTTTACGCTTTATTATATTAGTGTAGCATTGATCTGTTGATTGACATGAACATGAGTTTAAGCAAAAATACATTATCTTGAAATGATCTATCATTCAACAATTTATTCCGTTTAAAACTGTTGTCTAAGAAACAGTTATACTGGTATACTAGCTGTCGCCCGCGACTCCGTCCGCGCGCAGTTAATAAATGGGGGGGGGGGTTATGAAAAATAGATGTTGGCTGATTCTCAGACCTACTGAATATGCTCACAAAATTTCATGAGAATCGGTCAAGCCGTTTCGGAGGAGTACGGGAACGAAAACTGTGACACGAGAATTTTATATATTAGAATGACATTAAAACAACAAGTCAATTTTCTAGTTACTAGTTCAAAAATCGCTCATTGGATCCACCCGTCACCGCCACAACGCGCGCTCGTCAAAGGAGCGAGCGAGACAGATCAATATGTTTGCTAGTGATGCAACGGATGTCTGTTTCCGTTTCCGCAAGTGCGGAAGTTCCGCGTGCTTTTCAACATCCGTTTCTGCTTCTGTTTCCGCAACTTTTATAACGGAGATAAAACGGAACTTTACGACGGCTGAGAGATCCAAATGCGCGGCGCGAGACGGGCAGTGCGTGCGCGGCCTTTCGGCACTTATCGCGTTTGTTTGTTTACGTACTATTTTGTGAATTTAAGCGCGTAATATTTTCTGCTGCTGTTTGAAACAATCAGTTTCTCTTGCTGGAGTAAACTGTCTAGTTGTTGTCCATATAAAATTTGACAACTGGCAAAACGTGACTATTTCATACTTACGAGTTATTAAATGTACTTTTGTATAAGTGATAACCATATAATATATCATCATCATTATATAGTTAGAAATATATTTGTCGTTTGTCAACACGAGTGGTTTGGCGAACTTTAATCTGTAAATAGTGTGATTTTGTTTTCTGAAAATAAATTAAAAAAAAAACGCCTATTTTAACTTATTGCAGCGCAGTAAAAATACATACATTGAAGGCTAAAGGACACCGATATCCCATGCCTTAACGAATTAAAAACGAATACAAACTGTTTTTACCGAAAAAAATATTTTTGTAAATATGTTTTTTATTATTATTTACACTTCTGTTTCCGCATCCGTTTCCGTTTCCGTTTCTGCTAAAATTTATTTTTGACATCTGTTTCCGTTTCTGGTTCCGGTAAGACACTTCCGTTGCATCACTAATGTTTGCTACACGTCCGTCTCGCTTCATCAGCCGTTCTTTTAGTGAGGGGAGGGGAGCGGGACGATTTAAATTTTTTTATTTACATAGGCACTGATCACAAATTATTTACTACTAGCTGTCGCCCGCGACTCCGTCCGCGCGAAGTTAAAAAAATTTAATAGCGGTATGAATTTTTTCTCACCTTTTAAACCTTCCCTAGACCTCCACGAACATTTCAAGACTAAGATAAATCCGTTCAGCCGTTCTCGAGTTTTAGTGAGACTAACGAACAGCAATTCATTTAATTTAGAAGATAGTAGATTTTTTATGTTATTTTTTTGCTTTTAAATATTTTTTAAAGCGATATTCCTATACACATAAGTGAAACATATAAATAAAGTTCCTAATAAATTATGACGAATTTCAAATTTTTATTTCAGCTTTAAATTCATCTAAATTCTTGTTGTACGTTTTGATTTTAAAAAAATTTAGAAAACTTTTTTTTTTCACTAAAATATCCCTAACATCAAATTAAATCCCAACAATTATGTATCAATGCCACAAAAGACATTACGAGTTCCTACTGCCAAAAACGTTAACAAGAAACTGTTGAAGTCTACGAAAAATTTTATATCACAGCATAATTGATGTAACACAACAAAAGTAAAAGTTTTATAAAAATGTAGAGTTGGCACACAAAATATTACTTGTGTGAAAACAACTTGAGAACAGAACTCACACCAATAACCTAGAGGGGTAGACAGAGACCATGAACTTAAATTTGGTGTGGTCCTAACACAGCTTGTTGTGTGTCTATGTGGGAACTGAGTATATAGAGATAAGAAATGTGGTGGAGATGTGCATATGCTATTGGTGTCCAATTTGTTTACATAGTTTGCTAAAGTAGACATATTTGTTTGACAATTTTTATACAAAATAGGCAAAGATTTAGTATAAAAAAAAACATTCTTGTAACATTACATATATCTTATATATTTTCGATCATATACATATTGTACAATCTATATATATAAAAGAAAGTCGTGTTAGTTACACTATTTATAACTCAAGAACGGCTGAACCGATTTGACTGAAAATTGGTGGGCAGGTAGCTTGAACCAGGAAACGCACATAGGATAATTTTTACCCCGTTTTCTATTTTTTATGCCGCGCGGACGGAGTCGCGGGTAAAAGCTAGTTAGATATAAAAAAACATTTTTGGTACCTTTCATATACATGTGTCTTATGTCATTTTTTTACTTGCAAAGTATTTTAAAACACATTTTTAAAAGTAGCTTAGTATAAAAAATTAGATGATACTGTTATTCAGATCTGTCAAAACAAACTTTCAGCATTTCAATATTGGTTGGTGATCAAATGATCCATAGAGATCATAAGACCCTCGACTTTTATACAATCATAATATATAAAATTCTCGTGCCGCTGTGTTTGTGGTTAAACTCCTCCGAAACGGCTTGACCGATTCTCATGAAATTTTGTGAGCATATTGAGTAGGTCTGAGAATCGGCCAACATCTATTTTTCATACCCCCCCCCCATTTATTTTATTTAACTGCGCGCGGACGGAGTCGCGGGCGACAGCTAGTAATATTATAAATTTTTGGGTTATTATGGAAAAGTGTGGTAAAAATTGTAATTGTCAAATGCTCGGTGAACAATCAAACTTTTTGTCAAATTATTTATTTGTATGTGGAGGCATAGTTTGTTTGAATGTTAAGATGGATGTGTGGTGTAACAAGAGTGGATAGGATACGAAATAAGTATATTAGAGGAAGTCTGAAAGTAGCACCGGTAGTAGAAAAATTGAGTAGTAAAAGGTTAGCGTGGTATGGGCATGTTATGAGGAGGGAAGAATTGCATGTGGCAAAGAGAACTTTAAGTATGAGTGTGGAGGTACACCGGTAGAGGTAGGCCTAGGAAGAGATAGATGGATTGCGTGAAAGATGACATGATCAAGAAGGGGGTGACAATCGAGATGACGGCAGACAGATTCATTTGGAGGACAGAAACCTGGTGCACCGAACCTACATAAGTGTAACAAGGTCAAGTAGATGATGATGATGTGGAGGCATTGTTAAATGTTTATGTCCATATTTGAAATATTTGTTAAATGAAAATAAATAAATCGGACAAAAAAAAACTGAGTGCTAATTTATTCATCTCAAAATTTACTTTAGTAAAAAGAAAATTACATTTTGTTTGTAAGAAGTTGGCAAACAAGCAAGTGGCTCACAACAACCATAGAGAACCTTAAATGGAAATTGTAGGGAACAAACAATGGTGGAACTTTCCTATCCATCACCCTACCATAAAATACATTACCTTTTCTTATTAGGAAAGGGTGGGTAACGGACGAGAACAGGAAAAGGCCTATGGCTGGGGCCAGTGTGATAACTCGTGAGGCAAAACCCTACTTTGTTTCATACTAATCTTATGTGAGGCTGAGGTATTTCGAGTCAGTCTATTCAGCAACAGATGTTGCACACTAAAACAATACTAACAAATTAGTAGTAGTGGTAATAAAGTGAAATGTTACTTACTAATTATTAGTCCCAAAGAAATAAATGCATTGAACATTGGTCGTCTTTTTTGGTAGCTTCAGCTCCGGGGTTGGGATGGCTACCTGAAAACCATAGTCATATTGTGTTAGAAACATTATTACAAGAATACTTCCTCAAAAATGGTTTAAAAAAATATATTGGAGGTTAAGATAAGTAATGATAAACATATCATTAAAGTTTACACTTTTAGCCCCTCACCTTACGACTGAACACTAAGAAGTGGTAAAAAAACCCTAAATAAAGTCCAACAGTCATAATAAATACTATAAGCGTCCCTTTTCTACGTAATCAAAATTTTCCCGCTAATAAGATGCTAAAATATATTACTCTGTTTACAAATTTCCGTAGCAGGTAATAAGCTGTATTATGAAGTAGTTTGCTAATATTACTGTTATACACGATTTTAAAGCTTGTTTTTTGATTAGAAATTGAAAATAAAGTAACTTACCCGGCCTGGCCAAGGGCTGAATCCCTTCATTTTAGCCCTGAAACAAAGATAATAGCAATTATACACTTCTGCGTTAATACAATTGGATAATAATCTATATTTTTTATACATTTTAAGTACATACCAAACTAAATCACCAAGTTTATAAACTTCACTCATGATGTACGTCCGCTACCTTTAACTTTCCACGACGAACTAAACCAGAGAGCCAGTGTTGAGAAAACAAAAACTTTTCGCGTCGTTTCATGCTCTATGGTTATAGGGAATGCATAAAAAAACGGCAAATTCGTTTTTTCCGGTTTTATTGCGCTAATACAAAAATCTTAGATTTGTGCTGCCGTCACCATATAAATCAGATGAAACGCAGGAAATTCTACTTTACACTAATCTTCTATAATAGATGTAGATCATTTACTGAAATGTGTTGCGGGAACACCGGCCCCGGGGTTAAGTGGCCAGTGCGCACCGCGCAACTATTTATGTATATTTTATTTTTCTTTCTTTTTTCTTCTAGACATTCATTCATTTTTGTCAAAAAAATCTTTTAAAACAGTTCTTTAAATTAATAAATATATAAATATAGCTATTATAAAAATGGTCCTTCCAGTCGGATTGATAAGGGAATCGGCATTGTCGTCGGCAGGTGGCTGAGAAACCCAAGACAAAATGTATTGATTAAATGAAGGTAGCTAATTCATATTTAATTCCGTATTTTATGCTTATGCTTTAGTTCATACCAATTGTTAAAGAATCAGTATCGTAAGAAAATTAATAAAATACTACATTTTTTCCAATATTCCGGTTGGTAGCACGTAAACAGGTAATGCTGATGTGACCAGGTCAACCTGCAAAAGTCAACTTTATAAAAATGGTAAGTGGACTTATATTAGCATATGAATTGTTGTCTAGAAGTAGTAAGATAGATTTGAATAGCAATTAACAAAACTCTGCCCTAAAAATTGTTCAGGTTACACGCGAGTGAGCGGGCGCGGGAACGCTACTTAGACCGCTCGTGCGATTCGTACGTGAAAACTTACATATGACATCATATGTTTGATATTTCACGACCGCGCAAGTGCCCACGCCCACGCCCGCACCCGCGAGTCCACCTACATAAGCCCTTACAAGCTACGTTTTCCTGTCCTGATGGTGGGTCAGATTTTCCAACTTGTCGTTTCACTACGCTCTATCCTCGAGCACTGTAAACAGTCTAATTCTACTAATACACTAATTTAACTATTTTATGTATTACGTTTTCTAAAAATCCTGCTTATCTATTTACATTTTTTATATTTGATAGGTAGTAAAATCAAACCCGTTTAAATAGCAGGAAAACCGTTAACTTTGATATTTCGATTTCTGTAACAGTACATCACTACTCGGTGACAATCAAGACGTGACTTATTTGGGAAGTTTAATTTCTTTCTTAATTTAAATGTTTTTCTTAATGCAAAATAAATTATAAATCATCTTGATATTTTCTCATTAATTAAATTAAATTATAAAAATCTTTCAATGTTTTCGCCAGAATTAAATTTGCATTTATTGTCTGGTGAAAAGATGTCTCTTGGCATTGTGATTGTCAGCCAGTGTCAGCTGTCAGCTGTCAATAATCTGTAGTTGTAAACTTTTTCGGTTTACATGTTTCAGTTGTTTTTGTTTTATAATTTTTTTTAAATATTTAAGCGCCAAAATTATTTCTAGTATATGAATTAAACTCTGAGATGTCTAAACGCGTGTATTACCCACAACAACAAGGTGAAAGAAAAAGGGCTAAATTAGATGTTACAAGATCGGATAACCACTTACCCCTTAGTCAAAATAATGGGAGAAATAAAGGTTATAATAATTATTATATTTATTGCATTTACCGTTGGCTCCTGAAACCTACATATTTGTACAAAACATATCGTTATCCCTCTCATTATTTATGACAAAACGGAGATAATAATATGTTTAAACATGTATTTTGGTCTCAGAAACCCACCATTATAAAGTTTTAAAGCTTTCTGGTAAACAGATTTGTTTTTTGTTTTTAACTTAAATGGGTACACAGAAATGCAATAATTTTTTTCATAGGTTAAAAATCAATTACATGTATTTTTTAGATGACAACCAAGATAATTGGGGCGATGAGGGTGATGATGAAATACTCCTACTTGCAAGCCAGGCGTGTGAACAGGCATACACTGATGTAGACAACAGCTTACCAGATTACACTATTTGTATGAAACCGTCCTCAACAAGTACACAAAACTTCGACCCTGGACCCAGCACATCTACTTACCTTGACCTTTTTAAGAAACCTATAAATAACTACACATCGGACCCTTTTAAAAAACCAAACGCACTTAATTTTACATCACCAAATATTAAAAATAAAAGCAACTTAATTTCTTCACCATTACCAAACATTTCGAGATCTGTTCAAAACACCAATCCGAATATCATTGAAGATATGATATTCAATGATAAAGTACATAAAGGTGACACCAACTTTATCTATCGACAATTACTACAACTGCAAGAAGAAAATTCTAAACTCAAATCTGAGAATGGGAAATTACTCGAGAAATGCATGACCAAAGAGGGTGAGGTATCAATTCTGCGGACTCATTTAAAAACAAGTCAAACAGCGGCCGATAATGCGAGATTGGAAAAGATTAAAGTACAAGAAAGAGTGCAAATGGAGTGGACAGACAAGTTAGCGGCCGCCAATAACCAATTACAAGATCTGAAAACACAATTAGACTTTAAGGTAAAAAAACTCTGAATCCTAATATTTACATTGGTTCAATTACTAGCTTTATTTATCACAAATATTTGGAAAATAGTTTATGCTCGTAACTCTGTACTTTGTGGGATTAAAATGAAGCCTAAGCACTAGTCCAGACAGTTATCTATCTCTGTGCCAAACAACATCTAGATCGCAGACATTTTTGACTTACCTGCTAACAAACATCCATCCATCTAAACCAGTTATTCTCAACTTTTTTTTTTGTTGTGACACAAATTTAAAGATTTCAAAATTTGGCGGCACACTTTTGAAATTTGGCGGCATACAAAAGTGCCGCGGCACAGTGGTTGAGAATCACTGATCTAAACTTTCGCATTTATAATATTAAGTAAAATTGATAACCAAAATTCTTGTAAAGTATTACAGTGAAACCTATAAACTTTATTTACTATAAAACAGCTTAAAGTATTTTTATGAATAATTTATCTTTTCAGAATCTAGAAATTACAAGTATAAAAGAGAAATGTAAGATGTTAGAATCATCCAAAGTGAAACTGACTCAAGTAAATATTCCTAAGCATGATATATCATTAAGGTGAGATTTAACAAGACTATCTATCGCTCGAGACTTCGTCCGCGTGTTATTAAAAAAACGTAATATTTAGCCTTCCAGATTATGTTCTATATCTGTGCCAAATTTCATCTAAATCTGTTGATCCATTACTGAGATACCTACAAACAAACATCCATCCATCTAAACATTCGCATTTATAATATTAGTAAGATAGTAGAAAAATTTATGCTTTATTAAAGAAAAAAAATTTATAGTTGTTAATTTTTAAGATTATAAAGTTTTCATGTTATGAAATTATATGTGTGTTATTATTTTCAGTCACAGAAACAGTATGTATGGTGTGAGAGATTCAACATCTTCAACGCAGCTAGCAAGAGTAAAAACTTCTTGTAAAAATATACAAACTGAATGCAGGACATTAACAAATATTGTAGAACTTAATATTACATATAGAAAAGGTAAGTAATGTTATCTACATTAATATTAAAGAAAGATTTGATTTATATAGGAACGGCTAAAACACACATATATATATCTGGTGTCGTCACCAATTAGTTTCAAGCCCATCGAAGGCCCTTCATCAGCCCTTGTTTTAGCCGTTCCTATATAAGTTAATGATAATGTCTCACGAATGTTTGAATAATTTAAAAGGTTTGTTTGTTTATATTGAATAGGCTCGGAAACTACTGAATTAATTTTGAAAATTCTTTCAATATTAGAAAGCTACACTATGCCTGGGTGACATAGGCTATATATATATATATCTAGATGTTTGTTTAATTCTGCTGCTAGTATAATAAGTATTAGAAAAATGAAACAAAAATACGCAAATCTCTTTTTACTTATTACTAGCTTTTACCCGCGACTCCGTCTGCGCGGAATAAAAAATAGAAAACGGGGTAAAAATTATCCTATGTCCGTCTCCTAGTTCTAAGCTACCTGCCCATCAATTTTCAGTCAAATCGATTCAGCCGTTCTTGAGTTATAAATAGTGTAACTAACATGACTTTCTTTTATATATGTAGATTTTCAATGTGTTGGTTTCAATTCTGAAAAAAATTTAGTATTCTTAAAAACTATTTGATTTGATTTGAATACAGGTAAAAATAACCTTAAAAGATGCCTTTAAGTATCTGAAGTGATATTATACAACTTTTTTTTTTAATTTCAGATGAAAAAAAGTTAACTCGTCTTTTACCTTTAACAGTAGAATCAACAACGGATCAATATACATTGTTAGAATACAATGAAAAATTACAAAAACCATCAGATAATTTGAATAACAGGTGTAAAGTGTTTAGTACATTTCATAGGATACCTAACACTCCGAGCCCTAGAGCAGATGTCAGATGCAAAGTAACACTCAATGATGTTTACAAAGATTTGTCTTTTATTGCCGCTGATGAAGGATCAGATGAAGTGGAACAGAAGATTTTGAATGTAAGTTTTATATTTTAAGTCGCCCGCGACTCCAAAAAAACCTAATAAGTAGCCTATGTGTTCTTCCAGGCTATGTTCTATATGTGTTCTTCCAGGCTATGTTCTATATGTGTTCTTCCAGACTATGTTCTATATGTGTTCTTCCAGGCTATGTTCTATATGTGTTCTTCCAGGCTATGTTCTATATGTGTTCTTCCAGACTATGTTCTATATGTGTTCTTCCAGACTATGGTCTATATGTGTTCTTCCAGACTATGTTCTATATGTGTTCTTCCAGACTATGGTCTATATGTGTTCTTCCAGACTATGTTCTATATGTGTTCTTCCAGACTATGTTCTATATGTGTTCTTCCAGACTATGTTCTATATGTGTTCTTCCAGACTATGGTCTATATGTGTTCTTCCAGACTATGTTCTATATGTGTTCTTCCAGACTATGGTCTATATGTGTTCTTCCAGACTATGTTCTATATGTGTTCTTCCAGACTATGGTCTATATGTGTTCTTCCAGACTATGTTCTATATGTGTTCTTCCAGACTATGGTCTATATGTGTTCTTCCAGACTATGTTCTATATGTGTTCTTCCAGACTATGGTCTATATGTGTTCTTCCAGGCTATGTTCTATATGTGTTCTTCCAGGCTATGTTCTATATGTGTTCTTCCAGACTATGTTCTATATGTGTTCTTCCAGGCTATGTTCTATATGTGTTCTTCCAGGCTATGTTCTATATGTGCTCTTCCAGACTATGTTCTATATGTGTTCTTCCAGACTATGGTCTATATGTGTTCTTCCAGACTATGTTCTATATGTGTTCTTCCAGACTATGGTCTATATGTGTTCTTCCAGACTATGTTCTATATGTGTTCTTCCAGACTATGTTCTATATGTGTTCTTCCAGACTATGTTCTATATGTGTTCTTCCAGACTATGGTCTATATGTGTTCTTCCAGACTATGTTCTATATGTGTTCTTCCAGACTATGGTCTATATGTGTTCTTCCAGACTATGTTCTATATGTGTTCTTCCAGACTATGGTCTATATGTGTTCTTCCAGACTATGTTCTATATGTGTTCTTCCAGACTATGGTCTATATGTGTTCTTCCAGACTATGTTCTATATGTGTTCTTCCAGACTATGGTCTATATGTGTTCTTCCAGACTATGTTCTATATGTGTTCTTCCAGACTATGTTCTATATGTGTTCATCCAGACTATGTTCTATATGTGTTCTTCTAGACTATGGTCTATATGTGTTCTTCCAGACTATGTTCTATATGTGTTCTTCCAGACTATGTTCTATAAGTGTTCTTCCAGACTATGTTCTATATGTGTTCTTCCAGACTATGGTCTATATGTGTTCTTCCAGACTATGTTCTATATGTGTTCTTCCAGACTATGGTCTATATGTGTTCTTCCAGACTATGTTCTATATGTGTTCTTCCAGACTATGTTCTATATGTGTTCTTCCAGACTATGTTCTATATGTTTTCAAATTCAAATTCAAATTCATTTATTACATATTTTTACAAAAATCATACAATTTTCACAAAAACATGTACCATGCAGAAACACATAGATTTCTTCCAAACTATGTTCTATATATGTGCCAAATTTCATCGAGATCCGTTGAGTAGTTCCGGAGATACCTTCAAACAAACACCCATCTATCTATACATTCAAATCTTACTAATGTTAAAAATGCGAATGTTTAGATGGATGGATGGATGTTTGGAGGTATCTCTGGAGTGGCTCAATGGATCTTAATGAAATTTGGCACAGATGTAGAGCATAGTCTGGGAGAACACATAAGCTACTTATTACGTTTTTTTAATTCCACACGGAAGGAGTCGCGGACGACAACTAGTTTATAATATCAGTAAGATTATTGAATTAGGATAACGAATAATGTAACCTATAAAATATTATGCATAAATATGGAGTTGTACAAATAATTTCTAGAAATCTATTTCTGATTATGCCTCTTTTTTAAAGGCCTTATTATATTTTTACAATTTTCAGATTATACAAGCGGCTAAAATAATTTTACAAGATACAGAAGTGACATTAAATACACTAGAATTAAGAATGACAACAGCATTTCAAAAGGAAATTGACGAGAAATATATTGACTCAAGTGCAAACTTCTTGATTGTGTCCGAAGAAGATTTGATCTCCGGAAAGTATGTTGTAAGAATAATATTATTTGAGAAATTATACAAAGTTAGTACTTGATATGAACATTGTAATACTTCAATGTTAATGTTAAAATTGCTTAAAAAAATTGAATTTGAAGAAAATCTAGTTATAAATATAGTTTATGTTACTCGTTAATGATTTTGCTTTCTAATGGCGAAAGAATCTCTGCAATCGCTTCATTATTTTTTGAGTTTACTTGTTACATACAAAAATGGTAATCTTTTTTTAACTTCTGCTTACACCTTAACTATTTTAGTACAAATATCTTAAAATTTCGAGACAAATATAATTTATTCTGCAAAAACAATGCAGTGGAATGACAGCCTTTTATAGTAAAATTTTATGTGTTTACTAGCTGTCGCCCGCGACTCTGTCCGCATGGAATTAATGAAAAAACTTTAAAAATAGGCTTCTTGTGTGTTCTTCTAGACTACTTTCTACATCTGTACCAAATATCATTAAGATCCGTTGAGCTGTTGTGGAGATACCTTTAAACAAACATCCATCCATCTATACATTCCCATTTATAATATTAGTAAGATTACATTTATGTTTTGACTAGCTGTCGCTCGTGTCTCCGTCCACGCTGTATAGAAAAAAAATAGTAACCTAAGTATTGTTCCAGACTATGTTATACATCTATGCCAAATTTCATCCATCCATCCATACATCCAAACATACGTATCTATATATATAAAAGAAAATCGTGTTAGTTACACTATTTATAACTCAAGATCGGTCGAACTGATTTAGCTGAAAATTGATGGGGAGGTAGCTTAGAACTAGGAGACGGACATAGGAACTTTTTTTTAATCTTGTTTATTATATTAGTAAGATTTAAAACATTATGGCTTAGAGCTGATAATTCTTTAGTAATATTTTTTACCAATATTTATACAGATTACTTTACAAAGAAGAACAGGGTATCACAGCAAGAAGAATAACATCAGTTCTTTATCATATTCTAGAAGATTCTAGAGCTGCTGAATTATTTAATAGAGAAGATGTTGATGTTTCAATACATCAAGGAAATCCTTTATTAGAAATTATACAAAGAATATGTATTGTATTGGATAAAACGGTAAGTAATTTTTTATTATTATCTTTTATATTCATATACTAGCTGTCGCCCGCGACTCCAACCGCGCGCAGTTAAATAAAACTAAATGGGGGGGGGGTATGAAAAACAGATGTCCGATTCTCAGACCTACTCAATATGCTCACAAAATCAAAATCACAAAACTAACTTACTATATGAAAAGATGACAAACGAGCAAACGGTCACCTGAATTCGCCGAAATGGCGAAGCGACCGCTGCCCATAGACATTCGCAATTGCAGATGCGTTGCCTACACTCAATCGAGGAAGGAGGAGACGCACAAAAAGAGAATATTCAACCTTCCCATGCATCTCTTCCATCAAATACACCTCCCCCTCCCATCCATTCCTTATAAGAAAAGAGTGGGAAGGGAAATAGGATTAAAATGAGTCCTCTGTCACGACACTCATCAGACTGTAGTTGGAATTACTTCCACTTGACGTCTGTCTTCTGTGAGGTCGTGGTATTTCACTGAGCGAGGACAATTCCTGCAACTGATGTTGTTGTTGCTGACGTCTACCATTGTTTTTATACTTTCCTAGTATATATAATAGCGTTTTGTCTATTTTTTTTCTTTTCCAGTCTTGTGCAGTATTATTTAGTGGTTTTTTACAATCGGTGATAAAACTTCTTTATAGAATTTTTATAAAAACCAATAAAAATATAACAAATAGAATATTTAAAGTTATAAAAACTGTAATACAATCCAGACCTATGTTGTTTGTGACTTGTGAATCATTACGACTGTTACGGAAAGTGTCGTCGACAGAAAGTACAGATATATTGTGTAAAGGCAACAGTAGTGGGAATTTGAAGTTGGATTATGATCAAGGTGTACTCTTGTATAAGAAAGGTAAGTAATTATTGATCTAGAAAAATCAATAATTTAATTAAAGAAAGCTGTATATTATACATGGTGTTTTCCTCAATTTTAAAATAGTTTTTTTTAATTAATTTGTATAATTACTGGGAAAAATCAAATTAATAGCGTTTTTTTATTAAAATACAATTTTTTAATGTACTTTGATGAGCGTCGGTGGCTCAGGGGTTAAGCACTTGACTTGCAATCTGCAGGTCCTGGGTTCGAATCCCGCCATGTACCAATGTATTTTCCGGGTTTCGATTTTCATTTTCGACGTTCTTAAGGTGAAGGAAAAGATCTCAGATGCTGCACATATCTGAGAAGAAATTCAATGATATGTGTGAAGTCAACCCGCACTTATTATACTTATTATTTATTATTTATTTATTTACAATACAATAAAAACCTATAATAGAACTATGTCCCACAAAATTATATAAAATAATTTGACTGTGGGATCAAAAAATTTAACTTGGCCAGCGTGGTTGACTATGTCCTAGTCATCCCTAACTTAGGGTTGGTTCCGAGCCCCTCAATGGGGACGTATAGTGAACTGATGATGATGATGTACATTGTTGAGGATCTAAGCATAATTTTTCAGATTCGTGTTTTCTTCAAGTGTTATTGAAACAAATCGAAGCCGCTTTGAAATGTATCGAGAAGCAGAAATTGAAAGAAGAAGCTGTATCACTCTGTACAGATCTTCTTCTCTTCTATTCAGATTTAAATATGCTTCATGAAAGTCAAGAGAAACTGAGGTATTGTGATATATTTTACTTTCAGTATTTATGTAGAACAAGCTATTGCCCACAACTTCGTCCGCGCAGAATTAAGAAAACTTAATAAGTAGCCTATATGTTCCTCCAGATTATGTTCTACATCTGGGCTAAATTTCATCAACATCCATTGAGATGTTCTGGAGATACTTTCTAACAAACATCCATCCATTCATCTAAACATTTGCATTTATAATATTATTAGCTGTCGCACGCGACTTCATCCGTGTTTAATTAAAAAAAAAAAACATAATAAGTAGCCTATGTGTTCTCCCAGACTATGTTCTACATCTTTGTCGAATTTCATCAACATCCATTGAGATGTTCTGGAGATACTTTCTAACAAACATCCATCCATTCATCTAAACATTCGCATTTATAATATTAGTAAGATGATATTTCAGAAAGTGAATAATTGGCAGTTTCAATAGAAATGAAAAATAAAATAGAACTTTTCCTAAAGAAGGGTATAAAAAAGGGTTTTGATACTACAATAGGGGAACGTTAATAATTGTGATAAATAGATGTTTTGTTGTCGTAACTACGATGTAAAATGTAACAAATTTACTGTGGGTTTCTGAGATTTAAATCTTTGTATAAAACCATATCGTAATACCTACCAACCAATATATTATTTCGAATGGGGATTTTAAAAACCCATAGTTAGTGAATAATCGAAATAACAAAGATGTTTTACGAAGTAAAGAGTTTTTTTTATACGAGCCTATGTCTCACATCTTACTTCTTTCTGATATTATAAATGGTAATGTTTGGATGTATGGATGGATGGATGTTTGTTAATTTATCTCCAGAAAGTCTGCATGAATTTTGCTAAAATTTGACACAGATGTAGAATAGGCACATAGGCTACAAATTATCTAGTTCAGTTCTAATTGTGCGATACTTTGTTTAACTATTGTACATTGATACAGTTGCGAATGTCGGCAGACGATGTTACAAGTGATTGTGTTCGCGCTAAGGATCTGCGCGGTTTTGCTCTCTGGAGACCAATCAGGTGAGTCTATCTTGAATTTATACTACTGTTGTGATTTTTTGCCTATCCGACTCGAAGGACCAAATTAATAGATCTTTGATTTATGCATATAATTAATAAAATTTTAGTGTCTATGTAATAAAGGAAAAGAATTATGTTAAGTACATAAGATGTATTTCTGTTGTAAATAACTAAAAACCGAAATTTTTATGAAATTCTTATATGTCTGTCTGAAAATTCGCGTTTGTTCTGGATAATCATTGAAACGGCTGTATAGATTTTGATGAGACATTGACTGGAAAGTAACTGATGTACAGGAATGTTTAGGCTTTTTATTAATTCTGTGGTGACGAAATTGCGACTGACCATTAGTATATATAAATGCGATTTTCAAGTATCGTTTTTAAAAAATAGGATCCATCTACAAGCACTACCTTTCGATTAAAAATTTGTTTATCAAAATCGGAGCACTAAGGGCGGAGTTTCACGGTAACACACATTAAAAAATACAGTCGAATTGATAACCCCCTTCTTTTTGAAGTCGGCTAAAAATTTTTTCACTTCTCGTACCAAATCTACAATTAAGGGTTTCCTTAAGTTAGATTCTAATAGCCGAATAATTAAATAAATCTTAAAGTTCGCTTACAATCTGTCAGATTTCAAAGTTTCAATGGAATATTGGTGTTTAAACATGGCCTTATCACCCTTATCATTTGAGATTTTACATATTTAAATGTAATTTCAGTATTCGGCCGTAAGTATCTTATGACATCTTTATTTGTTGTCAGAGATTGATACAAGGTTGTTATCACTGTGCCGTGCCGGGTTACTTGTGCTGCAGCGATGTGCGGCACGCGATGAGGTGTGCCAGCTGGCACACTGCGAGGGTCATCTACTGCACTTCTGCCACCTCATGTTGGCACACCCGCATGATGAACTGCACTGTGAGTATTCTTAACACTTCAAAAACACATCTTACAACGAGCAAGATATATTTCAACTAGGATCTTCATAAAGTGTTTTGGGCCGACTATAAATTTTAAGGGTTACCAGTGAGCAAAACTTGTGAAATTCAACAGCAACTTCAAGCATTTGATCTGCAACTTATATACCTGAGATTTTGTAATAATTCCTTAATATTTTAATGATATATTACGCATGATATTTTTATGGAATCTATGAATTATGATAATGGCAACATTAAACGTCACAAGTTTCTTGTCTTGAAACATCGCGCAACTCGTTGCGCAAAATACATAACAATGTTTTCTGCGCTCGGCGATACGAAGGAAGGAACTTCGCAGCTCAATGTCAGGCGAAAAGATGGTTGATAAATACTATAACAGTACCTTGTACTGTCCTATAGCTAACATGCTGTCAGAGGTGATGTCATCACTGCAGAGCAGTCCTGAGGAGTCTCCGCCATCATACCACACGGAGCCCTGGCTCAACAGCTTCCATACATTCTCACTCGCTGACTGATCTCCACATGATAAAACCCCTTTTCCACTAAGCGTGGTTGTCATTCCTATGAGTTCACTACTTTTCATTGGAGATCTTACGTATTACTAATACTAATATTATAAATATAATAATATCTCTAAAACGACTTAACATTTAGTAGTTATCTGGAAGAACAAATATTGGACAAGTTTTTTTTTAATTCCGCACAGACGAAGTCGCGAGCAAAAGCTAGCATATACATTACTTATTGAACTTTCTAGACGCACTCTGCGCTAGTGGAAAATGAGTTTTACTATCAAAGGCTGTATTGTACATACATGAAGCTCGTGGATTACTTATGACGCCTAACATTAAACATATGTCGTATGTTTTTAACTAGTTGTAAATATTTAAAGGTTAAATTTTATGTATTATATTTTATATAATGTTTAAAAACAATTCAGAAATATTACTTTTTTAAAACCTCAAGTATTCCAAAGAATCTTTAGTTCTTATGCTAATTATTTTGTTGTTTTTTATTTTTATCTATGAAAAACATTTTAAGTCCATTTTTCCATACATCATCAACCTGCCAACCATTCATCCATACATCTCTATCAGCCGTCATACATATATCCTCTTTCACACAATCCATCCATATGTTGATCATCCTCTACCTTGGTAACCATCATCATTATTATTTATTATTGCATTCCAGTACATATTATTTAGTACTAGTAATAAAAAAACATATTTATTTTTTTATTTAAGAATTCATTTTGTAAATAGAAGGTAAAACACAAAATGGAAAAACAATTGTTTTTTATTTTGTTACTATGTACAAATTAAAATTAAATATCTTGTTTTACTATAGTTTTTCATTTCTAATACCACACTGAATTAACCTGTTGTAATTTATTTTAACATTATCAGCTCATTAAATGTCCCCACCGAGGGGCTCGGAGCCTACCCTAAGTTAGGGTTGACTAGGTCATAGTCAATGCTGACCAAGTGCGGGTTGACTTCACACATATCATTGAATTTCTTCTCAGATATGTGCAGCATCACGATGTTTTCCTTCACCTTAAGAACGTCGGATAAATGTACATATGTAAATCGAAAAAGACATTGGTACATGGCAGGATTCAAACTTAGGACCTGCAGATTGCAAGTCAAGTGCTTAACTCCTGAGCCACCGATGTTCCAACTGTTCGCTTTCGATGCTTATTACTCCATCCATCCATATATTTCCAAGTAAAATTAATTTTAAATTAGGGTATTAGTAATTAAAATTAAAGACATTTTTTTCATTGTACTATAATTATTTACTACTCTTATAGAAAAAGACATTTAATACATGATATTTTAAATATAACGCAAAGTAGTAATACTAAATGAAAATATTAGAAAAAATTCAATGTTTAATAATTTTGTAACATAACCAAAGATTTATATACAAAAAAAATCATAAACACATAATGGAATGATAATAAATATTAAGTAAAACAATACATTTTATTTCAATCCAAAACAAAAAATTTAACAAATAGAGAACTGTAAAAAATAGCGGCCATTTTATACTAAATAGCTGAAATTATTATTTATATTGTGAAATTAGATAACATGAATCGATACTGTAATATATAATTAAGCTAAAGTTTACTTAAGTATTGTTATGCGAGAAAAATATTTTACACGAATTATTTTGTAATTTATTACAACTTTTAGTGAATCTGTTTCGGATTGAAAAAAATAATTAACTTAAACTTTAACAGTAGTAGTGGACACTTTAACCGCTACATCTGTATCTGGTACATGAAAGAAATACAACATGAAACCAGTGGCAAGAAGGAAATGGAACGCTAATATAGAACCAACTAGGATGAGGAAATACTTTGATTTTCTTAGCGCTGGTAGCAACCAGAAGATGAGAACAGCTCCCGAGACGAATGCTGCCATGAGAACAAAGAGCCACTGCAGCCAGGATACCTGAATAGTCCAGAGGATTGCCACCGGGATGTAGATTGACAGAGAGTATCCATAGAGACAAAATAATGACATCATTGTCGGTGAAGTTGATTGCTGAAAGTCGAAGAAAAAATATAACAGCAGTTTTTCATTACTGAAATACCTCTATTAAAATCTATATATATAAAAGAAAGTCGTGTTAGTTACACTATTTATAACTCAAGATCAGTCGAACTGATTTAGCTGAAAATTGATGGGGAGGTTAGAACTAGGAGACGGACATAGGTACTTTTTTATCTTGTGCGCATTTTTTTTATTCCGCGCGGACGGAGTCGCGGGTAAAAGCTAGTATTTTCTTAAAAATCTTTACTATGGAATCTTCACTACTTAGCCATTAATATCCACTATCTCTATCTTTTCAAAGTGTATGAGAGATGGCAATATTGTAATACAGTTGCCAATGCAGTGATTCATAATAAATTCAAACTAACCTGTGTCTCAATTTCGTCATGTCCATCAGTCTGAGTAGTCCATTTAAGTGCGGCCCATAAAGCCAACGGCACGAGCCATACGTAACAGAATATAGCAGTCGCGGCATATGAGACCAAGTGGAAGTCATAGCGCCAGTGTACCACTTTATTAGCGCTTTGTAGATAGTTTGCTATGTTACCGCTTACTGCAATTGTGAAGATCTGGAATGGATTATTAAATTGTTATGGATAAATTTAATTTACTGCAAAAGACTTTCAAGATAGACTTAACATAAGAAAGCTAGGCAAAGGTAATGTTAAGGGTAAGGGTTATATTTGAATACTTGAACACTTTATCTCGAAAACTGTTAATTGCAACAATTTGACTATTTCTTCATACCACACATACAAAAAATAAGAGTTTGGCTGTTAATTAAATATGTATGTATTAACATAATAATGTAATCTTACCAAGGTAACAGATATCCATATAGGGCCATATAAATCAGGTTTCCCTTTAATCCGTTCATCAAAATAATTGCGAGATACTTTCTGCGGCAACACTGATGATATTATCCTCTCCACCACCTCATTAGTGTGAACATCAAAGTACTTCTGATAATATTCTATTGTCCAAAAGTTATGGTTTTCTATTAAAAAAAAAATCTTACTAATATTATAAATTCAAATGTTTAGATGGATGTATGGATGTTTGTTTGAAGGTATCTCCGAAATGGCTCAACGGATCTTGATGATATCTGGCACAGATGTAGAACATAGTCTGGAAGACCACAAAGGCTACTTATTATGTTTGCCTTTAATTCCGCACAGACATAGTTGTGGGCGACAGCTAGTAAATATATAAATACAATAAACACATAATGAAAATTTTAATTGTTTAGATGTCACTAAGACTATTTTAAATTGTGTTGATGGATAAATTATTAAAAAATTATGAATCATTTTTAGTATTAAAATTGATTTTCCATGTTATTTAATCATACCTACTCAATATCTTAGATAAGGTGCGGGACTATTTATGCAATTCCAAGGTTTGATAGATTCTAAAAGTTGGGGGTTTTCTTTTATATCCTTTCATAAACTAGAAGTACTGTCATCAAAGCTTTTCATTATTTTATTTTTATTGCATTAAGTGGAATTCAAATTTAAAAATGTAATAGCTAAATGGATGTTTTAAAGACAAAGAAAGAAATAACGACCTCTTAAACAGTTTTATACTTTTTTTAGTAATAAAGAACAGAGCCAGATGAATAAAAGTTATCTTGGAAGGTCTAGCATAAACTGCTTATGTTCAGAAATTATTGACTAGAACTGACATGATAATTTAAATATTGCAAACCAACTTTGAGGGACCGCTTCAGGTTCTTCAACATTTTTGGGCTCTTCAAAACCATAATTTGGAGTCGACATGTTATTGTATTGATTTGTGTGAACTGCTTCTACTTCGATTCGCGCACTACGGTCATTGTGCTCCGGAGAATAATCTTGGAAATTCAGTAGTTCACCCGTGTTAACGTTAGTCATGATTTAATTTAATTGCTCAGTATTTAAATTACGTAGCAAATTACCAAATTACAAACGAAAATTACTTTTCGTTTGTAAATTTAGCCAACTTGTCACAAATTTTGTCTGACAATGACAATTTCCAACTAATTATCATGTTATGTTATATGTCAATGTCAATACAATCCGAACCCCGAACCGAACCGAATGTTCAATGTTATTTTAAACAAGAAGATTTAGGCAATTTTCACATTCGTGAAAATATGATAATAATCCATGATATATTACATTGGTTGACTACAGAACTATAGGATATTGATTGACTCTTTTTGTTTCTTCTACAAAAATTAGAGAACATTGAAAGAATGTGCGAGCTCGGTAAAAAATAGTAAAAATTCTATTTTTACTAGCTAATTTAGGAACAACTTCTTTAATTTTAAAAAAAAGTGTTTAGAAAGTTAATATGCCGTTAACACATGTTTTCACTACTAAAGTAATGATGTCTACTGTTTATTTTTAAAAACTTTTTAAAATTGCAATGATCCTGTAATTTTATATTCTTTGAAAATACTCTTTGCCCTAGCAACGATTCGTGAACGGGCAGGTCGTCTCGTCCGCCATTTTGTTTTCTAAAATAAAAAGACTGGTTCGTGTCCTGTTCTACTTGCTGTGCGTTGGCAGTGGGTTTATTTCCTTGTGCTACGTAATTTAATTTTAATTATGTGTGTATAATTTGTACGTGAGAAATCAGCGTAAAATTGTGAAATTACCTCACCGTGTTATCATTGATAACGTAAGTTCAATACGTGCTCTGATGAAAATTCACGCCATGTTGAATGAAGCCACGTAACGAACATTGAAGTTTCTTTTTTCATTACAGTAATGTGCTGTTGAAGAAGGCTTGGTATGGTGAGAACAGCGGAAACTTTCACCGAGCAAGATGGCAAAGGAAATCGCAGAGGAGTACGCATCCAGCCTGGCAGATCTTACTGTCAACAGCAAACCTCTTATAAATATGCTAACAATATTAGCAGAAGAGAACATCGACCATGCCGGGGTTATCGTTGATACCGTGGAGAAACATTTGGAGAAGGTGAATTTACATTTTTAAATTGGCGGGCCTAGCAATGGCTCGCGGTACGACGATGTGGAAAGTCATGGTATATGACGCACACTCTGTTGCGTGTTGTGTTTTGTGAGATTAATCAGATCTTTGTAACCAGTCCTTGCCAACGAACAGGTAACTCCTACCCATAGAACAATAAAAAAACATTTATCTGTAGTGTTTGAAGGTTAAAGTTGATTAGATAAAACTAAGCAATTTAGCACATAATTGTAACGTATATTTTGAAGTACGGTAATAGTGTCATATTATATTTATTGGTTTAACATAGTTCTATTTAGTTCTTTAAATACTTGTGCAATATAGTGAAACTTATAATAATTTTTGTTTCCATTAAGTTTCAATTCATAGTAATTTTACTGCAAATTTACATTGAAATTCTTTTTTGCTATCATTTAACAATCATAATAAAATAGTGTCAAAAATTTACTTCATTAATGTCTATTTGGTAAAAGTAAAAAATAGGAGATACCTGTTCATATCATGATGCTAAAAAACAACTGCCCTACCTTCATTGGTATGTAAAATTTAACACACATATTCCATTTCAGTTGTGTACTTTATCAAAATAAATTTTTTTTCAAACTGAGTTCTTATTTATTTTCATATATATGTGACAAATTAAACAGGTTGCGGAATCAAATCTTGTATTATTCCTCCCTGTACACCATTAAAACAATTTTTGTGTGATGAAAGATCAATAAAGAAAAAAATTACGGATGATCACTGGAATTACCAATCTAGACTTGGTCAACCGAGGGGGGTTTGGGATTAGAACATATATTTTCCTCCATCCAGGTACATCCAGACATCAAGCTGCCTGTTCTGTATTTAGTTGATTCTATCATCAAGAATGTTGGTGGGGCATACACTCAGAAGTTTTCACAGAGCATCGTAAATATGTTCACAAGGACATTCAAGCAGGTAATATTTTAATTGTTTTATATTGTAACTTTGTGTTTACGCTAATTTGTTTTTTAATCTGTATATCTTTTATCAGGTTGATGAAAAAGTAAGGTCTCAGATGTTCAAACTGCGGGAGACATGGCACGATGTGTTCCCCGCCACAAAGCTGTATCAGTTGGATGTGAAAGTGAACCTGATTGATCCGGCGTGGCCTATCCAAGCGCAGCCGCAACAATCTAACATCCATGTAAATCCAAATTTTCTGAAAAAGGTGTTTTTTTTAGTTGATTATGTTTCGATGTTTATTTTATTTTATGTTTCCGCACAATTACAATATTATGTTGGATTTTGCACATATTTGCAACTTATAAATGTATCATAAATTCGTAATGGATGCTAAAATTCTTTTTTACCATACAATTAGGATCTTATCACAGTTTTATTATCTTTGACAAAAAGATATACTACTATATTTATTAATACCAGTATGACAACGGACAAAATCTATTGTTACGTCGTATTTTGTAACAATTAGCTTGTTTTTATGTCAACGAGCTTTTTTACGATGTTAAATAAGCTTTTTATACATAAGATTGATACAATGCGTGTAATCATTGCTATATCTTACAATATCATCTCTCAGAATACTGCCGCTGCACCAACAACCAGCGCTGCAGCAACCCTAACAGAAGATGAAGAGAAGATGCGCACCATACTCGCTAAGAAGGAACAAGAGCTCCTCATGCTGCAAAGAAAGAAGATTGAAATGGAGCTGGAGAAAACTCGGCGACAGCTCGAGTTGGCAGAGAAAAATGCTAAAATGGTAATTATTCATTATTTTTTTAATTTTTCCAAAAAAAAAAAAAAGATTAGTAAAAATTGTTGGCGTCTGTCGTTGTGATCATTATGTCCTTAACTCATATGGTAAGTTTTTTATTAAAATCGTCTTTTTTACAGTTTTGTTTTGATTTTTTATGGTACAATTTCTTTTTGATTTTTGAAATAAATTTGTACATATTGTATTTTATATAATATATTTGTTATTAACATTGTGTACAGGAAACTATTTTTTTATTGTGACATTATAATTCTTAAATGAAAAAATACGTTCTAGATAAATATTAATTTATTTTGTAAATACTAAATATGTAAATCTTCGTGGTGTTCAGTGTCTGAACCTAAAACGTAACCTGGTTAAGCAAGAAACCTCTTTAACCGAAAGTCATGGTCTGTCCGATGGTCATATCAGCAGACGACCTTCATAAGCGAAAAAGTCGGGGTATAGAGAAACCTTTACAAGTCAGAAAATACCCTTATATTATCCAGGTTCGAATGTATATGTGTTAATCTCATCAGGTGGGTCCGAGCAATGTGTCAGCGATGCCAATAGCGGTAGTGAACCCCGCACCCGCACCCAACACTGCAACCACAGCAACACCTGCACCAACAGTCTCTGTCAAACAGCGGTTGGGACCGGTCAGTATTACTGCTTTATTAAATAGAAATATGGCAAAAGGCTTAATAATGAGTTAATTGGAACTAAATTCTTATCAGTTTTAAATAAAAACTAGGACAGTCTGAAAAACTTACTAATAATATGTTAAGTGAAAGATTGACGAGAAATACTGTTACTAAATGAAATATATTGTTTGTTGAGATTATGTTGTGGTATTTTTGTATCAAATGTATATTGTATTTGTATTGGGAAATTATAATATTTTGTTGTTGAGATTTAACACATTTATCATCTGTAATAGAAAAAGATACAAAATAAATACACTAAGTAAAATTCAAGAAGCTCTCAGTAACATAACAATATGTATATTACGTTCATATTGTTTTCCTGCGACAAAAACTAGCGTCTTTAAGAATCTACTGCGAAAATTCCCACGCGTATGGAGATAAAATTGTAAAGCATCATAACGCTGTAATTATTTCTTACAGCCAGTAAACAAGCCGGCGGGAGGCCGCATTGCGCCCGTCAGCGGAGCCCTCGTCACTGCGCGTCGCGACCCTCGGCTCGCACGTCGCCCTCCGCCCCCGCAGCCCGCGACACTAGTGCCCCCCGTGCCCCACGTGCCTCATGTACCTCTAGTGCCTCACGTGCCCCTCGCCTCCAACGGCCCTCCCATAGCGCCCAACGTGTTCGACATAAAGCCCCTCGAAAGGGTCACCAAGCGCAAGAACGTCATCACCATCGACGTGCGTCTCGACGCTGCCAAAGACCCGCGTCGTCGAGACCCTCGGCTGTCGGACCGCGCCAGAGAGAGACGCGCCAAGAAGACCGACGAGGAACGGGAGAGAAAGCGCGAGGAGCTCCGCCAGGAGAAAGACAAGGCGAGAGATAACGCCGCCTACAGCATCCGCACCGCGGTCGACGACTACATCGATCGTCTGCAAATATCTGATCCGAAAAAGATCAACAAGCTCCCACCTATCCCTAAAATAAACAGGGACGAAAATAAAGACGATGAACCCGCACCCACCAAAAAGAGAAAGGAGAATCCTAAAGAGAGACGGAAGAAGAAGGAACAGAACTCTAGCAAAGAGAGTTCGAGCAGCTCATCGCCGGAGAAGCGACAGAAATCGAAAGAGACGAGAAAGAAACCTAAAGCGAAGCTGGAGGTGGAGGAGACGCCTCCTGCTGTAGCGGAAACTGTCACATTTAAAGTGCTAAAGAATTTCAACAAGGACAACTATATGTGCCGGAATAAAAAGAAATCTGAGAGTCCGGAGCGAGATACAGAAGAAAAGCCTGAAGACAAGAAATCTAATAGTGAACCAACAAGTAAGATATCCATCCATGTTAACAGAGTCCGCGGGTAGATGTAAAATATGAAACTAGTTCAACGTCTGTGATAAATAGGTGTAAGGATGAAACTTGCCACAAGTTCTGTGTAATAATAAATAATTTCTTAATACTGCAGTATTCATATTGAAGTGTTTATCGACGGCTTTGTACCCTTTACTAAGTAAGTTATGTTTCCGTCTTTACAACATCGTTTACTTGCCATTTCAAATAAATCTGTTGAAAATAATGAGGTAAATTTTCTCCTGGACTTTATTCTCATATTTGATTATGTTACAAATTAAATGCATAAAAAAAATTCTAGCAAGTTAAAAATTTAACATAATAGTAAATTAAAAGATTTTTTTCTTAAGATTTAAAAATCTCAAAGTACATTTAGGCTTTAAAAATATTGAATATAGGTTTTTGTAACACTTTTTGTTGATAAAAACTTTGAATATAATTTTATATACAACCTCATATTAGCATTAGTAAAAAAAACATGCTCCAGGAGTTTTTTTTTAATCCAGAGTGAAATTAGGTTAATATATATATATATTATAGAAGCCATAGAACGAAAAAATCTGGAACTAAAACTGATAGACATAGAAAAGTCGTACGTTTTATGACCTCGAAGTACAAACCGAGGTATGGAAACTAACTAACGAAATTTAAAAAAAAAAGTTGGACTAATCAGAAGGCTGCAGCGAAAGTTTTTTGAGGAAAGAGAAGAATTCTTCGTAAATTTTTTGTCCATACACATATATGTATGAATATACATGTTTTATAATAGCTTTTTTGTTTTAAAAGCTTTTGTTTTTTTACCACAACTTTGAAGGGGGTATAGTATTTTTTTTACAGTATTTTTTATTTCATTTCATTTTTACTCAGTCTTATTACCACTATTATTAATTCAACATATATAGATGTATATATTGCTTTATATATATATATATATTTTTTTTTTTCGTATATAAAATTTTCTTAATTTATCTCTTTGGTGAATCTCAAAACAAAACACCTTATATATTTACAATCAAACATTTCAATATTAAATAATTACTTGTTAAAAGCTATCATAAACCCACGTAAGTTTGGGGTAAAATATGTTAAAACCTAACATAGGTTTATCATTTTTAAAAAAATCAAGGAAAAAAACAGGTCTTTCTGAAATTGATAAATCTATAAATTACGCGAACACTTTCAGTGCCACAGTCTTGTCTAGCGAGTACCTGAGACATCCAAAAATGAATCTTAATTAACAAATAGGTTCATAGTTTGATTTTTTCGTACAGTCTACATACTTTAAAAAAAAACCATCATGCTTTTTTTCCGCCTATTGAATTATACATGTTTTATAGGAATAAATTTCTACTTGCACAATATGTCTTCAAAGTGTGAAAGGAACATTTTACATTAACTTTTTATATAATTTTTCTGTATGGGCATTTCATATTTTTGTTGTACAAAAAATAGCACAAGTTATATGAAAAGTGTAACACGTTTCAGCTTTACAAACTTGCCTTGCGAGAGTTTAAAAGTGAAAGTCGTGGTAGCATTTAATGTGTTAAAATCACATAACCGTTTAAACATCGAAGAACAAAAAACCCTGAAATTAAAAAAGATATATTGGTGTTCATCAATAGTTGATGTCTACATTTGTCGGCTGTATTGAGTTGTGTAGCGAAACTACATCATATAGTAAGGCTTGAGGATTTTAAAGCATCGTGACAAAAATACACAAAACCAAAAAAAAGTTCAGTTCCACCTTCTCGAGTTAAAACTTTCAATCGAAGAATTTACCGTGTTTTTGTCCTTCTCAGTTTTACTTCTAATTTCTTTGTTTCTGTCGACACGCAATTCTTTCAGGTTTTTCTTTGGATTTTAATCTCTCTTTCTAATTTGTAACTTTGTGGCCTTTATAAGTCTGGGTAGCAAATCTGTTTAGAAGTTTTCGATTAAATTTCAATTGCCATATTTAATTTCAGTTAGAGCTTTATTATTAACCCTTAATTCAATTAAGATCTAATAAGCAACCAAAAACATGGAAATAAAGTAGTCAATATTCTTAGTACAGGTCAGGAGTACAGAAGTTACAGTGTCCTATTTAGTTTTTTAGTTTACAAAGTTTCAATAGTATCAACTGCCTAGAATTATTTATTCGATTATCGTCTGTCTGCTCTTTACAACAACATCTAATAAGTCTATTAACATTTTTCCTACCGTATCTTTTCGTTTCCGCTAACGTAATTTTTAATATCATTGCTTCGTTTTACTACATTTCTTTGTTTCCTTAACAAATTACTTAAAGCAAAATATTCTGATGCAAAATCAAGCATTCCGGAAGTTGCAGAGTGATCTAACATTAAGGTCAACACAACAGAAGACGAGGAGGAAGACCTGGAGGAGTTCAGTAGACGTAAGGCTGCATAAAAATTGAGTGACTTTTTCAGATGTACTCGACGTTGTCATGGAGACTAAGGACGTTGACCTTAGGGTCCTGCAGCCGGTGCTGGAGGCCAGCGCCGCTGCGGTCGCGCAGAAGAGACCGTCCACAGAAACTATTGAAGGAAAGCCCAAGAAGAATAAACTTGATAAATTTGATATGTAAGTAATACGAAATTTATTTAATACACTAGATATATAGAATAATATGTTACAATATTCATTTGTAAGATTTAACAATACAATTTTAATATTATAAAAATTCACAGCTTATTTGGCAATGAAGATGTGGATCTTCGTCAATTACCACAAGTAGACGAATTGGTGCCTCCCCCACCGCCCACCATAACCGAGTCCCCTAAAGTCGACGTTTCCCTCGACGACGCCGAGGATGACGGTCCCATATCCACCAGCTCACCCAAACAGAAAGACTGGCACGAGGTTAAAGAGAAGAAAGATGATACAAAGAAAACTCCCTCAAAACTGGACCTCGTCAGAGCGAAGCTCGCTGAGGCCACGAAAGGAAAAGACCGATTAGGTCGACCCTTACTTTTCAGTAAATCGCCTAGTAAGTATATATTTTATTCAATTCAAATGAATAATATGAAATATATTAAAAAAATGTGTTGACGTATTTGTTTATATCTCTTACAGAAACCAGAATGAATGACCTGTATAAAAGTTTACACAATGTCTTTATTCACGCACTAACAGGTATTGAGAGGGAGAGGCGGCGCACGCTCAGCTCCGACGATGGGGACCACAAGTCTGACAGCGGGGACGATTTCACGCCCGAAGACCACAAGAAGACCATATCGATTATCATGTCACAGGCGAAGGAACAGTTCAGCGACGGCAAACTGGACAAGAACCAGTACAACACTCTGATGTACCAAGTGCTGCAGCTCAACGAGAAGCTCAAGCTGAAAGAGGCCAAACAGAGGGAGTCGCTCGAGCTGTCCAAGCGGAAGCTGAAAGCCCACATTGACGAAGAAAACCATAAGGTCGCCAGTCCCAAGACCTCGCCGTCGGATATGAACAACTTCGGCGACATAGATGAGAGAGTCGCCCCCTCCGCGTACCTCGACACCCCGCCCGACAGCCAGAATTACATGCAGGATTCCGACATGAGAAAGAACCCGATTGGGCCCGACGCGGCCGACGGCAAGGCACAGGGTCTGCTGCCCCTGCCTCCCATGATGCCCATGTACATGGGCCCCTTCCCCATGTGGCGGGGACAGTCGAGACCGCGCATGGAAGAATTCGGACCCCGAAGATTTAGAGGTCCGATGCCACCGTTCTTTAGAGGCAAATTCGATAAGAGGGCGCCGCCGAGGCTACCTTTTGACCCTCGCCTGCCGCTGCCGCTGCCTACGCCCAAGCTGGGCATGTGCCAGGGCGATAGCCCACTGCAGCCCTACGAACGAGCGGAGTCGCCGCCACCTATCGGCACTCCCGGACACACCATCCCGCCTACTAACCTCCAAATCCTCGAGTACATCGACCAAGATCCCGTCAAAACTATTCAGATTGATGGAGTTCCCCGAGAGATAAGATTCTACGGGGAAACCGCAGTCATTATGTTGGACTGGGACGACCCGCGCGAGATCAAGTTCCTGCCGGGCTGCAGGAGGGTGACGTTTGACAATAAGGACTCGGTGATCCTAAACTTCAACGAAGGTTACAAACAAGTGGAAATTGACGATCAAGTGTTCGACATTAGATTCGGTGCTCCCACAAGAGAGCTGTACATCAACGGGAGGTGGTACGAGTGCTTCTTCGGCGGACAGCCGCTGGGCGTGCTCATAGACGGCAAGCCGAGACTGTTGCACTTGGAGGGACCGCTTCCACAAGTCGATATCGGTAAAACGAAGCGGACCGATCTCGTGGCTGGAAAAATAAACCTGATTATAAACGCGACACAGATGTGCCCCGTGTACCTGGACGCTAAAGTTCAAAAGATTATGATAAACGGTCAATTCTTCACGTTGCGTTTCGTGGATGCCCTCAGGACCGTTCTGATCAATGAGAAACCCTTCAAGGTCGAGTTCGGAGATCTACCGAGGCCAATATTTATCGGGAAGGAGAAGTTCTTTGTCAGATTCTCCGCCCTGCCGCGTCACATCAAGCCGGGGCAGATTGAGATCGCCGACATGGAGGGCGTGTCGGTGCCCGCCAGCCTGCCCGCGCCGGCGCCCGACAGCCCGACTAAAATCGATAAAGATCCTGAGGAAGCAGACGAGGAACCGATAGCCAGGCCTAAGAAATCACCGAGTCCCGACGGCGAGAACCAAGGTAATGTAATGTACCTCTAACAATTGTTACACACTTACAGACACATTTTTAATTTTTTTTGTTTTTATCTAGCTTTCATCGTTTTTTCTTTTGGTGACAAACGAATAACGTTTCAGGTCTGGACATGTTGGCAAGTTTAATGCCATCCAGCATGGCACCAGCGTCAGGGTCAGAGTACAGCGTGGCCGAGCCGATGTTCAGCAAGACTGACAAGATCCCGGGCCTGGAGACTCCTGCTGAAGAGAAACCGGCCCCGCTGCCCATACTTGGCAATATCAATATTAATGATCTATTCGCCAAGCTAGTCGCTACCGGAATTGTACAAGTTCCTAAAGATAATAAAGAAGATATTAAAACTGATGAAATTATACCAAAACAAGATAAGAATATCATACGTCAAGTGGATCTACTTAAACCTGAAACTTTAAAGATGTAAGTTTTTATTGAATTTTATGAATTGCCTCTTTACTTTGTGTATTCGCCATTTGTAATATCTCGCATGAAAACACCCTCACCGCTTAAAAATTCACAAATTTTCGAGTTTTTGAAACATTTTTTGCCATTGTAGCAACAGTTTTAACAGTTACAACATTCAGAGACAAGTTTAAATGACTTTATCGGCACCTAGAGTTGGTAACTTAAGCATCACCTTAGTTCTCTGAGTACTGATGAGACTGACGATGCTGCAGCAAGCAGCCGGCGCTGGTGTCGCGGCTGTACGGCGGCATGCAGTGCAGCGGGTGCGGGGCTCGCTTCCCGCCAGAGCACACAGTGCGATACTCGCAGCATCTCGACTGGCACTTCAGACAGAACCGCCGCGAGAGAGACTCAGCACGTCGGGCACACTCTCGCACTTGGCACTACGACCTGCCGGACTGGCTGCGATACGAGGAGCTGGAGGAACTCGACGAGAGAGGTATGTCACACTTACCACACTTACCTAATGACATTTCATGACATAGGATATCAACAAACCACTTGTTTCAAGTAATTACAGTTAATTAACAACGGGGAGCGTCGATGGCTCAGCGGTTAAGCACTTGACTTGCAATCTGCAGGTCCTGGGATCGAATCCCGCGATCTACCAATGTGTTTTTCGAGTTTCGATTTACATATGTACATTTATCCAACGTTCTTACGATGAAGGATAACCTGCACATATCTGAGAAGAAATTCAAAAAAAATTGTGTAAAGTCAACCCGCACTTGGCCAGCATTGACTATGGCCTAGACACCCCTAACTTAAGGTAGCCTCCGAGCCCCTCAGTGGGGACGTATAGTGAGCTATGAGATAATGAACAATGCACAGCCTTAATATAAATGTTTAAGCAGCATTTTTGTTAGTAAATGTGACATAAAAGAGAGGAAAGTAAGGTAAATTGATGTGGTTAATGCCTTAGGAAACTTTCAGATGAACGAACTGACAATAAAGTTAATTTTTCTTCAAGATTATTGTTAATTAATATAAATACTAAGGCAATGTATCATTATCAAATACGTCCTCTTTCTTACGGTTAAACAATTAATAATCCAACAGAAAAGAACTGGTTCGAGACGAACGCGCCAGCAGCTGAGAGCGGGTCCGGTGGTGAGGTGGCGGTGGAGGCCCCGAGTGCGGCCGCCGGAGCACCCGCGGCGCAGCACTGCGCCCTCTGCGGAGACCTCTTCCTGCAGTTCTACAATGAGGACCGAGAGGAGTGGCATCTCAGGAACGCAGTGCGCCATAATGACCAACATTACCACCCGCTCTGTCTGGCTGACTATAAAGTGAGTACTAAATCTACTCTAGACTTGATGTTCCCAAAGATTTTTATCATATCAAGTAGGCTTTAAAATATAAGACAATAGTTGTTATACCACCACTTAGGTCATGTCGGTGGGTTCTGATTTAGGCAGTTTCTATTAGTGAGCCTTTATCATATTTGAGGACCCCTACTTAACACTTTTGTTTAGAAGATCTTACAAGAAAACAAAATTTATAGTAACAATTTAAATATATTAAATCTAGAATAAAAGTTATGATTTAATATTTATTCAACATGATATTACTTGTTCCAGGCGTCTCTGGCTAAAGAAGAGCCAGAAGAAATGTCAGAAAAGGCCGATGGTGAGGTGGAGAAAACGGAGCCGATAGAGGTAGACACGGAGGAGGTGAAGCTGGCCTCTGACGACGAGTCCGACGTCGAGGTCCTTGAGGTTAAGGAACCTGTTGTTGAGGCTCTAGAGGTGAGAGCTTAAACTGTTCAAGATGAGGTTAACGATTGAAGATTACATGTATAGTAAAAAATGGCATTTAATTGTTTCGTAATATGTACTTACAGCGAACTTTATAAAACTTACATAACATGAAATTAATTGCTTTGAATTTCATTTAATTTAAGTATGCATTAGTCAAAAACAGCGAAATTGGTCCTTCAAGTCGGATATGTTCAATAAACAGATAGAAGAAGCCTCGTGCTCTGAGTCCGAGGACGACGACGTGGTGCTGAAGACGGAGCCGGTGGAGCAGGTGGTGCTGGAGGACGCGGACACGGATGATGAGACCAGCGAGGCTCGGCGTCAGCGGGACATCGCCGCTGCTGACTTTGCCAACGTGCGCGTCAAACAGGAACCCATTGACCCCGGTCAGTCTGCTCACTGTCACTATGTCAATACATTGTCACCCGTAGCCTAAATGAATGAACTAATTTTGATGAGTGAAGTGTCTTTCGATTCATTTTCTTTCAGTCAGTAGGGGTTTTTAATGAAAAAATAGTGATTTCTTTATAATAATAATAATTTGGTGTTCCCGCAGCTCGTTTGCCCCCTTTTCTTATAAAAAAAATATACTAGTTGAAACCGGTAGCGTACTGCAAGTTATTTAATTAAGCCGGCTTCAATTTTAACTGAACAGTCAAATTATGTAGCCGGTTTAAACACTCTAAATGTTCCTGTTATTCTGAACATTCTAGATCAGGGATCCCCAAACTATTTCGGACAAGTGGACTTTTCCAAAATGAACCGTTACCACAGACTAAATGGCCAAATTACCTACTTTTAAGATCAATTATTGTTATTTTTTTCATATTCATTTATTCACTTATTATCTATATAATATGTAATACATTTTATAAAAAAAAAAAATTAACAAAATATATTATATAAAAAATAGTATACCACCGGCTGCGGAATCCCATAACTCAAACAACCAGTGGTGAGGGCTACAGAGACAGGAACCTCCTCACTATGCGTGCGGTTTCTAAAATAACTGCCTTTTGTATCAGGCCCTTAATCCAACTGTTTAGCGAGAGCTTCTTAAGATGTTGGTCGAAGCTTATTGTTATTATTATTATTATTTTGGGAACCCCTGTTCTAAAAGGTAGAAGAACTTATAATTTTGTGTATTTAACAGATGATGAACCAGTTATAACGGTGGACGAGGATCGTCTTCCCACCACCGTAGAGACAACGCACACGACAGTCACATCTTCTATTGACGGCAACGTGCAATTGGAGACACCAACCGCTGTCATACCTATCGGAGGCATCAGAATCAACATAACTAAAACAATACCAGCCGCTGTCACCCAGGAGCCGTCCCTGGAGGAAATCAGTGCTGATGATGAGCCCCTACCTCCTGGTGAAGAACCGGAGCTTGAATACAAGTTGAAACCTAACTTAGAAGGTATACAGTTCAGTAGACAACCACCGGTCAACAAAGGTAATGAATTATCAGGACTTTGTTCTATTATGTGAAAAATGGTAGCTTTCAATGGGTTGAAATTTTTATTTATTTTGCATTGCATTAATTCAAGAAGTAAAGGTTGGTTTGTTGAAGAAAAAAAATCTTCAAAAATTGTTGATAACAAGCAATTCATTTACAATTAAAGATGTCATAATGTTATTAAAGGTGTCATAGGTTAAGAACATCGATTGAAGAATTGATAATGAAATTATTTTCATTTTCCCTAGATATTGTTTAAATCAAAAATATCGAAGTAAATTACCTAACTTTATACATAATTCTAAGTTGATATTAAGAAAAAAAAATCAAAAAGTCTAGAAAAAGATTATAATGTAAATTCGTAGTATTAAAGCATTGGTTTATTTTTTTATGATTATATAAGTTGATTCAATTTAAAATCAACTAAGTTAATCCAATCAAAAAAATTATAAATCAAAGTAATATTCGTAGATTTTCTTTATTTGTTCCCATTGACATCTCTGTTTACTCCAGAAAATAAAAGGATGTGAAGAACTTTAAAAAAATGATAAAATATTTTATGCTAAAAAAGTTACCAACAAAGAAATTGGTTCATTTTATACAACTTTAATAATTAAAAAAAAGTAAAATTTAATTAAAATAAATGTTAGCATAATTAATGTAACTTAAAAGTATTTATGGCATATTATAAACTGACAAAGTTATCTGACTCTTGGCATAAATCAAACTAAATTAAGATTCACTAACACCCCTCTGTCAATAAGTTATCCAATTTTGTTTTTATATTTTCATCCCTTACATTCTCATTTAAAAATCAGAGACAACATTATATCTAAATACAAGCAATACAGCTGTCGACACTCACAGAGCTGCCATTATGTACTTGTTATGCCCTACTAGCTTTTACCCGGGACTCTGTCCGCGCGGAAAAAAAAATAAAAATTATCCTATGTCCGTTTCCTGGTTCTAAGCTACCTGCCCACCAATTTTCAGTCAAATCGATTCAGCCGTTCTTGAGTTATAAATAGTGTAACTAACACGACTTTCTTTTATATATATAGATTACATTTAAAAATAACTAAAAGGCCCTATTTCACAATGTCCAAGTAAGTTCTGAATAATACACTAAAGTACTAATAAACTACTAAAGTATTACTTAGTACTACTTATTTGTCATATAAAGTCATTGGTAACAATCTTTAAAGGTTTGAAACGCAAACTAACTTTAATGTACTTTAAAATAAGGGAGAAGGATATTTAAAAGTGTTTATGTGACATTTAATTTATTTGTTTCGTGTCACGGGGTTCGAACTTGAACTCCTCCGAAACGGCTTGACCGATTCTCATGAAATTTTGTGAGCATATTCAGTAGGTCTGAGAACCGGCCAACATTTATTTTTCATACCCCCCCCATTTTGTTTTTTTTTAACTGCGCGCGGACGGAGTCGCGGGCGACAGCTAGTTTTATATATAAGATTATCCTGCAGTTTACTTGGACATTGTGATTGTCCTTAATGTGAAATTGAAACGAAATAATGATTGACAAATGATTACTAAAAAAAAAATAATGATTTGTAAATAAAGATTATCTATGGCTTGTTATAATAAATTGTGATATTAAATTTAAGGTTATGTAAGATTTTCTTGTGTTCTTAACAGGATTAATATAAGGTTTGTATAAATTTAAACATTATATAGTCATCATTGTATATAAATGTGACATTGTATTTAAAATGTATTAAAAAAAAAAGAAATGTAAGAAATTTTGTACACAACAAAACACATTTTTACCAATAATTTTAGTATGTTTATTATATAGAGAAATAATGATTGACAAATTTAAGGCTTGTATTAATCTTTATATATTTGCCTATGTACTAAATATGATTGTACATAAGTTACACAAGTATGTATATATCTTTTAATCTTTCTATTTTAGGTAATTTGCTAATGTAAAGAGAAGAATCTCTTTTAATTTTTCCAAAAAAAAAAACGTCTTTTTTTCTTTCTCTCTATGGATTTCTTTTTTTCATATTAAAGATAAATTTAAGTTGTAATTGTAAATAGTGTTATGTCACAATATGTGATCTTCAGCAGGTTTTGTAGCGTTTCAGTTTTGTTTGTGTTTATTTTCACAATTTTGATGTTTAGGGAATAATATAAGTTGAATAAATATTTTTAAAACAATTAATATTTTGTTATTTTTATTCAGTTCCATGAGTAAATTGAATTATTTCCGTGCATAAATATAAAAATTAATTTTATCAGTCAGGATTTAAAAAGAAAACACGAATCACTTGTTTTGGTAGCAGTTTATTATATTTTAATTTAAAAATTCAAGGTGCCGAAGGCCTAATTTTAGTATTTTCCTTCCCATCCTTTGCTTATAAGGAAAGGTTGGGAAGGGGAAGTGAATTTGATGGAGGATGCACAGGAAGGCGCAATATTTTCTTTCTGTGTGTCTCCTATGTCATAAAAGGTTGGCAACGCATCTGCAATTGCGGACGTTTATGGGTAGCAGTCGCTGCGTCATTTCGGCGAATTCAGGTGGCCATTTGCTTGTTTGCCACCTTATATAAAAAAAAATCTACTTAAAACCTACATATCACAGTTGTGCGGCCATCTTGGGAATGGCAAGGTATCTTTTATATTGGGTACACTGCAGAGTACTTGTAATAAACGCTCCAAACCCAATCCGTATCCACCAGTTGGTATGTTCCCAAATTTCCTCAACTCTAAGTACCAATTTAAAGCTTCGGATGGTAATTTCAATTTTAATTTTTTGTAATCATCTTCTCTAAGACTACCACCAACTATTTCTCCAGTTATTGGTGCTAAAAGATCTAATGCCTCAACCTGAAACAAAAAAAAAATCCATAAAATATTTTATGCCTTCTTTCAATTGCAGATGGTTAAATAAGCCAAGGAGATATCCCATAACTAATTCTAAAATTATATTCTACTTATTACTTTGTATTATATAAAATAGCAGAATTTTTATCTACAGTCCAAACTGGATAATTGAGAGACACCAAGTGACTGCAATATTTGTCTTGTTTATAAAGATTTCTTTCCAACAAGTTTTTCAGTTATAGGAGTCACGAAGCCCACCAAACAAACAAGAGCCCAAAGCACACCTAAAGACATCTGGGCACAACCAAAATCACAGACCAAGCTCTATGACTGGATTTTGGCGAAATCAAAAAAGACCGCCATTATAAAAGAATAATCTAGTTATGGGGGTTGTCGAGTTTACTTATGCAGTTTCAACTGTATATCAGATTTCTTGCCACAACTTTTTTATACTGAACATCTAATTGAACTGTCACCATAATGTTCTAAATAAAGCTTACTTTTGTATTGTCTTGCGACTCCTTCATATAAAAAGATTTCTGTTCCTTTGGCCATCTTATAATGAATACTGGAACATTATCACAATGAGCAACTAATGCAAGCTCTTGTTCTTTATTTATTCCATCCTCTGTATCCGGTAAGCCTTTTCTTTTCAGTATATCTTTTGCCTCTGTGTATGTTATTGTAATAAACTTTTTATCCAACCAAGTGGGAGGTTTATTTTTTTCTTTATCTATCAAATATAAATCATCTTCATTTGTATTTCTTGTTTCAATAAAAATATATTTTAATAAATCCTCAATAGAACTTTGTAAGTCTTCCAAATTCTCACAGAAAGCTAGTTCTGCTTCTAACATGTAGAATTCAGATAAATGCAATCGGGATCTTGAATTTTCTGCTCGGAATGTTGGACCTAATGTGTACACATTACCTAGACCTCTACACATAGCTTCTAAATGCAGTTGTCCAGATACTGTCAAAAATGTTTTCGAACCAAAGTAAACATTATCAACATTCTTATCTTGCTGCATCATTGCTTTTATTGTATCTTTATTATCAGGTAACACTTTAAATACTTCTCCAGCCCCTTCGCAATCATTTGATGTTAAAATAGGTGTGTGAATGTGTAGATAATTTTTAATATCAAAATAATTATGAATATGTTTAGATACTGCATTACGTATCCTTAATAATGCTGAAATGTAATTAGTTCTACAACGTAAATGCAAATATTGACGAATGTATTCAGCAGAGTGTGTAGTTCTTGGATTGAATGGGTATCCATCTAAGACAACACACTCTCCTAATACTTTTACATCCTCTGCAGCCAACTCTAACTGACCCCTAGGGCTCTTAGATAGTTTGCCAATAACACGTACCGAACTCCCGTAAGTCAACTCATCGGTTTTTAAGTTCTTTGGAATAACAATTTGCAATTTCTTCGCGCATGAACCGTCGCTTATGTCGGCAAATACAAGTTCTTTTTGAACTCGCAAGTTTTTCACCCATCCCTGTTTAGAATATAAACTGTTAGTATATTATGAAGTAATTCGTAAATGTAATTTTTCATTCCTTAAATATTTATTAACCTTAACTTCAGTTACTTCACCAACATTTGCCTCTTTAATGACAGAAGCGATTACACTATATCTCCGATAAATGCGATCAGCATTGAAATAAAACTTAATATTATTTTTCCGCATAAAATGACTAGCCATTTTAGTTAGCATTTTATAAAATGTTTATTTTAAAATTTGTGTGCATTGTTTTATGAATGAAAATGACAGATAAGGAAAATTGTCAATGTCAAATGTCATTTCGTTCGTTGTCATTAGCGCTCGGAAATCTAACCATAACAATGAAGTGCAATATATTAAATTAAATATTCTCATTAACTTGTTTAATTTATGATCATTATTTTATAATAATTTAGAACTATTTTTGTCTCATCCTAAAGAATTGTATGTAACAAATAAAAAGTTGTTTTGTCTGTAACAGAATACAGTTTTTTATTTCTCCTTGTCATTTGACAATCTGGGCAAATCATGTTTCACTTTCATGTTTGTTCGTGATTTCGTGGTCAACGTTGAATTGTGTTATTGAAATTGTAAAAATATTATTTTACATCGGTGGATTTTGTTCCATAATTCAGTGTAAGTATTAAATTATATTAAATTTTTCAATTCTCATAATAATCCAATTGACACGAATTATCAATATGTGTACTTTACTAATTTTTGTAATTTTTAACACAATTATCCCCGAAAACAAGTTTTTCTTCGTCATAATATGGTAAAGTTCCAATAACATCTTGTTTTATGAAGGTTAATATCAGTTGGATTTGTAAAGATTGTTAGCGCCAACTAATCGGTTTTGAAAAAGTAATAATTACAATCATAATCCCAGTATTTCTCATTTGCATTTAATTAGCTTTAATAGCACGTTTTACGACACACGTCCGATAAAGATACGCAACATTTTGTGTAGTGAAATTATTGGGAAACCTGGTTAGTATTCCAAAATTTTCGTATTATCAGTAAAAGTCTTATCTGATAAAATGACTTACCAGCAATGTCTATAAACCTCGAGTTTTATAGTATTTGGTTAACTTTTGAGTTAAATATTCCATGGCGTAGTTACTGCAAAATTAGAAAGTGAAAGTACAAAACTTTCTTTGCCATTTATAACTATTTGCAGATGAATTCAAAAGTAGTACATTAATGTCAAACTCATGTCATCATTTTCTTGTAACAAAGATTAAAGCAAGTTGTTAAAATAATAAAAAATGAATGCTAAAAAACATAAACATAATTTCCATTTTGTAAAGCGCATATAAAGATTTTATTTTTGGTTTTTGTATTATTTACAGTACTTATGGTTCCTGAAAACCATCTCTTTGATGAAAAAAGTCTGCGCCAAAATTAAATCTACAATCTCTGACCTGCAATTTTTTTTTTTTAGTATATGTACTGCTAAAGCAAGTACAGTGACCTACTATTTGGTTTACATTGTGTGTTGTGTTACATTCTCCAGAGTTTTTTCTCCACAGAATATGGCAGATCAAAACACACCAGGGGGTGAAGGAGGCCCTCCCAAAGGCCTACCAGCTCTGAAAGCTCATGTTATAGCAAACAAAGTAGATGTAGCACTCTGGGGCATCCGACTTCTTACAGTTTTGTGCACAATAGGATATTTATTGCCTATATTTAACAAGTAAGTAGTTAAATTTAGAAATAATTATTCAAGTTAAAATTACTAAACTTTATAGTTAGTTTGGTGTAGGAACTAGTTCTGAGCTTGGAGAAACTTAATCAGGATGAGAATTGGATAATAATCCACAACTTCTGTATATTTTTATTAACTAAAGGAGTACTAAAACATGCTAGGACCCACAGTTCTTTTTTTAAGCTATTATAGTATGTTGTGTGAAACAATTTTTTTTTAATTAATAAGGCTAATTGTATTTATTATTTTAAACAATATAATTCCCACAATATTCAACCATTATTGTGTATTATTTAACATTGAAGTTGAGTAATTTTTTATTTAAATATGTCCCACTTATTTTAATTAAAAATATATAAACACCTTGACTGCCGGCCACACACCAAAGTAAACATTGATACAAAAATATTGTAACAAGGAATGTAATAATTTTAAACCTTTCAAAATGAAAGCTACGGTTAAAGTGATTCATGTCAGTAATATTAAACTTAAGTTCAAGTGAGATGTACTTTTGATATAAAGATGTGAAAGCACTGCATGAGATGGCATAAATTTAACAATTCGTTTCAGTACAGCGTAATATTTGTAGCGTAAGTGAAAGTAAAAACTCGTTCACCGTAGCATTCGTACCATTTTAAGATATTGCGTTCTGGTCTTAATCGAGATGGCGAAATACATTTGCAAGTTATAAAATTAATATGCTAATGTAAAGACTGAAAGCATCTATTAATATAGATGATGCTTTCAGTCTTTGTCAGATGGTAAGAAATCATATAAGCATTGAATTATCAATGCTTGTACGATTTCTTACCATGAAAGTAAATTCAAAAGAGCAGACTTGGATCCTTAGAAACAATCAGCCCAATATGAAACACCTCACTAATACTGAAATACCACAAACTTTAAAATAAGCGTAAAATAGAAGTAATTACGATATGTCTTTTAAAGTGAGTCGAGTTTTCTGTTTTTGCTAACAAACGTTTATCTCTTGCTCAATCGTTCACGCGTCGTAAACGCGGTGATACCGCGGCATATCGAACTTAACAGTTTCTATTCGTCTTCCAGCCCAGTATCAGCGTTCTACAAGGCTCTCCTAGCGAATGCAGCAACATCAGCTCTGCGTCTACACCAGCGTATCCCACCGCGGGAGATCGCGTTATCTCGGGAGTTCCTCGCCCGCTTCCTGCTGGAAGACAGCGCGCATTATCTCTTCTACTCACTCATATTTATGAATGTTGTACCCAATATATGTATCCTTTTTAAATCATCAAAAAATCAAACTTTAAAATAAGAGCCAAGGATTGGGATTGGGATGAACGGAGATGGATGTTTGTTCGAAGGTATCTCCATAACGGTTGCATTTTTCTTGATGACATTTGTCACAGATGTAGAACATAGACTGGTAGAACACATAGGCCTCTATTTATGTTTTTTTATTTCGTGCAGACGGAGTTGCGGGCGACAGCTAGTAAAATATAATCTTTACTAAATAAGTTTTCACTTATGTACAGTATAATATTCTCATTTATATAACGAGTTACAATTTGAATCACATGAATATTACATTTTTGTGTAGCTTCACAACTCACGTCAAGGTCACGAAAAAAAAAATTAACTAAATTAACTCATCGTGTATAAATGTGAAATATAACTGACCTTTAAATTATGATATTTATAAATTACTAGCTGTCGCCCGCGAATCCATCCGCAAGCAGTTAAAAATTGGGGTGGGGGGTTATGAAAAATAGATGTTGCCGATTCTCAGACTTACTGAATATGCTCACAAAATTTCATGAGAATCGGTCAAGCCGTTTCGGAGGAGTACGGGAACGAAAACTGTGACACGAGAATTTTATATATTAGATGTAGCCCACGAATCCATCACTGTCAGACAACCTTTGGGTAGAAATTAAGCTAAGGAAACCAAATCGGTAGGGTGCACACGAACAGTGATAAGAAATAATAATAAAAATACAATATTTCAGGTATTCTACTAATATAATATCCAGACTAGATTTTATATCTGTGCCAAATTTCATCAAGATCTGTTGGGTCGTTCCGGAGATAACTTCAAACAAACATCCATCTAAACATTCGCATTTATAATATTAGTAAGTTAACACTTTCAGTGCCATGCGAGTTTAATTATGTACGTAATAATAGTAGTGGCAATTAATGTGTTAAATAACTGTCATAAAATAGTCTGGACAAGGTGATCAAGTAAATTGACATTGACAACTCGTTAACAGATTAAACATACGTCATTATGGCCTTTGTGGTTACTAAAAACCGGTTTAAATATAAATTTTGTTAAATAAATATAATAGTAGCTGAAACAATTAAAAATTAATTTTAATGTTTTATTTCTCATTAAATTCTTTATCCGCAATTGAAGATAATATTAATTATGTATGTATTTATTTCAATTTGTATAAATTCAATGGAAATTAGAAATTATTAGAAACTTGTCAATATAATTTGGTTTATCGATTTTTTATTTTTTTCGATTTTGACGAGACTTGGACGGAATAGTAGCTGAAGCATGCAAGCAAAAAAAAATGCCCGCATGTTTTATTTTCTTCGCTAAGTAAGTCGCAGGCGACCGCTAGTAGGCAGTGAAATAAAAGATATTTAACATAAAAACTTTACCAACATTTAAGTATCTAATACTAGCTTTTACCCGCGACTCCGTCCGCGTGGAAAAAAAATGCACACAAGATAAAAAAGTTCCTATGTCCGTCTCCTAGTTCTAAGCTACCTCCTCATAAATTTTCAGCTAAATCAGTTCAACCGATCTTGAGTTATAAATAGTGTAACTAACACGGCTTTCTTTTATATATATAAGATAGATATAGATGATTAATTTAATATAGTTAGGGATGCTGATTATTTTTAAATATTTTTTTTAATATAAATTTGTTCCTTAACCGTTTGTTCAGTGATATTGACCCCGATCTTCTTGTTCGCGTTGCTCCACGCTGCTTCATACTCTCTCACAATACTTGATGTAAGTGTAACATTTTACTTATATACGATAATGAATCTAATTTCTATAGTGGTAAGGTTTCATTTAGAATTTATAAAGTCAATTTGGGAAATTCACTGGTATTTTTTTTTAAAATATAGTTTTGCTATAATTAAATAAAATTATAATTTTATTTCTTTCTAATTGATCTTTTATAAGTAATTGTTTTATAATTTTAAAGTCTATAATACAGTTCTTTCTTGTAAGTTTTCAGATGTTGGTTTGGTCTCTTAAACTATATAAAAATGATAACCATGTTTGGTTTCCACTTCAGACTTTAGGTCAGAACTCGATGTGGGTAGCTCGGCTGCTGATCTCTCTGGTGGAGTTTCAATCTCGCAACATTCTGCGCGCAGCCGCACTCGCTGAGATCGTTTTGTTCCCACTAGTAGTGTTTATGGCGCTCTTGTAAGTATGATTTCTTAAGTTATTTACAGATCTTTAAGAAAAGGTGTACAGTAATGGAGAGTATTCTAAAGTAGTCTAGATTAGTATTATACCTTCTAGATTACGACTCAAATGTAACAAAAACGCCAATGTGCCCTCCGAAAATGCACACAGGAGATAGTGTGACGTCACATACAGACTTTTTTTTTCCAATATATCAATATATCATAATATATCAATCAGCTCACTATATGTCTCCACTGAGGGGCTCGGAGCCTACCCTAAGTTAGCAGCATCACGATGTTTCCCATCATCATAAGAACGTTGGATAAATGTACATATGTAAATCGAAAAACACATTATGTACCAATGATCGGATTCGAACTCAGGACCTGCAGATTGCAAGTCAAGTACTTAACCCCAGAGTCACTGACGCTACTAAATGAGTAGGTTGTATCATATTACAGTAGTTACTGCGGTCTGATGACACCATTTGTGTACTATTACTTCCTGACGTGGCGTTACACGTCACGCCGCAATCCATACACTCGTAACACATTCCGCGAGCTGCGTGTTGCGGCTGAGCGCGCGGCCAGCTCCCCCTCTGCGCCTGCGCCGCTCTCCCGCACACTGCGCAGCGCAGTCGGCCTCGTCTGCAGGATGGCACCTCCTGGAGAACATGTGCAGTAAGTACTTGTCTGCCTACACCACGAAACTCCTCCTCCTTCACCTCACCTTCTCCTTAATAGTTTCCTCATCTATACATGTAATAAAATTGGTGTGTCTATATGTGATGTCGAAATAAAAAATATATATTTTTGTCTGTCCGCAAGCCGTGTTTGTTCTGAATAATCTACGGAACTTTCACAAATTTTGACGGGACTTTAACTTAAAGGTAGCTTAAGTGTGCGGGAATATTGTAGATTACTTTTTCTTTTCTTAATTTTGTTGATGAAGTCGCGGGAGAATGCTAGTAGATAAATATATCTGGATGGCTCTCAATCTTGACTCGAATATCGCTTTAGTCGATGTTTAATTAATTTGTGACGTCATTAACGGAATCGATGAAAAATATCGAACGATTCAAAAGTTCCCGCTTAATTTTCAAAGTCACCGAGCGCGCGCAGCGGCCGCGACTTCCACATAGCTGTCTCGCTCCCACTCAAGGGTTTGCAACATTGATTGCTTGCTCATCGGTATGTCTCTCTCTAACTTCAAGAAAGTGTTGACTCGTAAAGAGTAGTCATATGTAGTTATAGATGTATACGAATTCAATTTAATTTGTAAGAAAAATCTGATATTGTAGTGTTTTTATAAATCAAATAGTAATAATTTTTAATGTTTGAGAAAATTTTATATAGAAATTTGTTTTTTTTTTGTACTTTTTAATTTCTATAATAATCTCGTAAATTTTTTTTTCATTGAATAAATTGAAAATTAATTTCTTTAGCTCAACTTAACCGTAAAAGTATTGTATAAAGTAGAATGTTATTTAGTCCATCTTTAGTTTTTCTTTCATACTTTTAAAATCTTGCGAAACCTCACGATGAAAAAAAAATAAGATGCTTTAAATCACATCTATCCACATTATCCCTTTAAAAAAAAATTAATGCATTCAAAAAGTCTTATGCTTTTTTTATATCAATGTGGCAAACGAGCGAGCTGCCAACTGAATTCGCCGAAATAGCAAAACAACGGTTCTCATAGACATCTGCTATCAAATGCTTTGCCCATTTTAATCGACGGAGGAGGGGACGTACAGAAAAAGGGTATTTCCACTTCATATGCGTCCCCATCTATCAAATCCACTTCCCATTCCAAACCTTTCCTTATATGTAAAGATTGGAAAAGAAAGGGGACTGAAATTAATAAAATTCAATAAAAAAACAGCTTTAATAGTGTATAGTACAAGAAAATTTAAGTTATTGAAAATTTACTTTGTCATTGTTTTTGTGAATATTTTATGGCACTCACTTATCTTCAATATTTTTTTCAGATAACGCTCGCAAATTTAACACAATTGAATGAATGCCATTGGATTGGTTTCATTCGGTCACATGAAGATCCTTATGGTTGTATGAAGGAAAGACCAAGATTTAATTCTGTCCAAAATATAATTCATTTTTTTAACTTCACTGACCAACATCCGATATTAATTTTTACATAATCAATAAACTAAATGTTATTCAACAAAAATTTTCTTCAATTTTTATCACATAGGCTCATATTTTATGTATTCGCGTATATATTGTTAATAGGTTGTTTTTTTATCACTTGTTAATTTAAAAAAAAATTATAACTACACCGAGGTTGCTTCTTAATATCAGATTATTTCATATATTATATAAAATGGTTAATATCTTTGGTTTACTCCACTTGGTGTCTTGTTTGCTTTAGAATTATTTACAGTCGAAGACGTTTATTACCTACCCATTACATATTCAATGCAATTTAATAGAACATTTATAATAGTAATTTTGGTTGCTTTATGATATACGATTCTAAGTGGGTAATGAATTTAAATCTTTGACTACATAAAATATATTGCAGAAGATGATCAATTTGGTGTTGGATTTTTTATTAGCTGGATGAATTTTGGCACTTTTATTTGGAACCAAGTGGAACATACCCTTGACAGCTGTCATTGAAGCGGTTTCTGTAGAACTAAATAAAGGTATTGATAATAATTAAGTTTAATTTAAGTACGAGAGTTGAACAATATTTTTTTTTTTAAATTCATAATTATCGTTTAGTTTAGTCAGATTGTAATCATGAATTTGTTAATAATGACATGAAGATTGTTGGCGAAAGTATATTTATTTAAGTTTATTCGATATAGTGTTGCCACTCTTATATAAAAATTTTACCACAAGTATAAAAGCTCATTAATATGCATTTAATTTTGATTCGTTCGATTATATTCTATTATATTAACAATATGTGGAGTATTGGGTACACATTTTGTATTTTATGATGATATACGGCACCTGGTTTGGGATGAATGTAGTCATGAAGTTTTTAATTAAATTATTGACAATAAAATGTGTTTATTTCTTTATTTATTCCTTGACAAAATTACAAATTAACAAAGAAAGACATAGGACAGACAGGGCGTCTCAAATCTTGGAATTGCAGTCTCCTATAACCCTGTCAAACCTTCCAAAGGTATGGTAAAAAAGAGGGCCTTTTGAAATCTCGTGGAAGGTGCTAAAAGAGATCTAAAACCGTTACTGATGACTACTTTTTAATTTTGTCTTACTGCTTAACAAAGCCATAAATCAGAATATCAAGAATTGGATACATCCTTTAATCATCATCTCCCTGGCCTTTTACCACTCACGTGGGGTGGCAGACAAGCTTTTACAAACCTTAAAGTTTTGGCTTAATTTTTTACGGCCGGCCGCCTGCCTGTCAACAACCCTACTTGGGAGGAATATCTTAAAATGAAACATAGTGGGTATGTTCCGATATGCACTGCGAGCACTGGCACAGTACTATCACTGTAGAAAAATTCGTTCCGATATGGACTGCTAGTATACTGCCACAGTACCCTAGGAAAATATATGACGTCATAAATCGCCGCCATATTCTACTGTGAGCACTGGCGTTTTCGAGGTAAGGTACTTGCAGTACCTTGATCACGTGATCAGTCAAAACCACTCGAGTGCCTAACGTCTAATAAACAAAGCTACAGTTTAATCAGAAAATTTTAAAGTTCTACTAGAAAACTTGAATACACTCATTTGAATGCTGCGTCAAAAATGCGGCTGACAGTATACGGGATTGCGTTCCGTTTTAAATCGTAACCATTATAACTGGCTATAAAGGAACGGCTTCACAGTATACTGAATTGACGTCACACTGTACAGTAGTCGCAGTGCATATCGGAACATACCCAGTATAAACTAAATAATTATAGCTCAATAGCTAATTTAAAAATAATTCAGTATTGATCATTTCTCTGGATACATCCTCTATAAATAAATTAAGTATATCTAATTTGTGATCTACGTAATATTATATACAACTAGCTGTCGCCCTGGCCTGGCCATGTTGGCCGATTCTCAGACCTACTGAATATGCTCACAAAATTTCATAAGAATCGGTCAAGCCGTTTCGGAGGAGTACGGGAACGAAAACTGTGACACGAGATTTTATGTATTAGATAATTAATTCGAATGGTTCAATTTCATTAACAATCTAATGTTTTATAGTGAGACTGGTAATTTTTAAAATTATGTTTTGGACAATGTAAAAATAATTTGTAGCAAAAAAAATTTGCAATGATGGAGATCATTAATTAAAAATTTCAAACATATAACGGAACGCTACATTGTTTGACATTGACGTTTGTGGATCTGTGTTCTTCTGTCTTTTTGAGTTTTCTCAGCCCCCGTTGCAATCATGGCGGTGAACAACATTTCTAAAAAGCGCAAAGTATGTTATTTTTTAGAAGGTTACTATTCTAAATAAATCTGCCAAATTGTTGTGTGGGGATATTTATGTCCACAAATGAAAAGTTCTAATTATAAGTGTTAGTGTAAATCGTGATGTTAACGGATGTCAAAAAGTTGTGATTGTATTTTCAACTTAAAATTAACCTTGCAACTTTATTTTCTAATTGTTAAAAGATAAGAAGTAGTTTGAAATTGATTTAAATAATTTCCAGTGACGTGTAAACAAAGGTACGTCTTTATCTGAAACATAAGAAAACATAACCTCCGTGTGATATTTTCAGTTCGTCGGCGACGGTGTGTTTAAGGCTGAACTGAATGAGTTCTTAACTAGAGAATTGGCTGAGGATGGGTACTCCGGCGTGGAGGTGCGGGTCACCCCGATACGGTCAGAAATCATCATTATGGCGACGAGAACACAAAGCGTGCTTGGTGAAAAGGGACGCAGGATTCGCGAGTTGACCTCGGTTGTACAGAAGAGGTTCAACATTCCTGAACAGTCTGTGGAACTGTACGCAGAGAAGGTAGCCACTCGTGGTCTATGCGCTATTGCTCAGGCTGAATCTTTGAGATACAAACTCATTGGAGGTTAGTAATTACTATATTGCTTGCACTAAATTAACTTGATACAGTGTCTACACTAAAGAAAATTACAATTCTGTGAGATCAATTTATAAGAACATCATTTTCAGTTTCATTTCATTAGTTCTGTGGACACTTAATCAAAAACAAAAATATGTTTTATATGATTAGCTAAATTGTCTAAATAAAAAATGACTGTCCTATTGTAAGAAGTAACCACCAATAAACAAATCTGAATAAAATCTAAAAATTGTAAGATGCTGTTCTGCACCCCAGTAATAAAAAGCAATTTTTAAAACATGGTATTTCTACCTCTGCAATGGGTAAAGTTACTACATGGCATATCCATAAGATGAAATTATATTTGTTGATGGGGTCAATCAGTGTTATTTTTATTGTCATATTTCAACTAATTTTCAATGATTTTAAGACATCTTACTTAATTACTACAATCATATAAAAATAATCAAATTATCCTTTCAGGATTAGCTGTGCGTCGTGCATGCTATGGTGTTCTCCGATTCATTATGGAGTCAGGAGCACGAGGCTGTGAGGTGGTTGTATCTGGCAAGCTGCGTGGTCAGCGTGCTAAGTCCATGAAGTTTGTTGACGGCCTCATGATTCACTCTGGTGACCCATGCAATGATTATGTTAACACAGCTACCCGACATGTTTTGTTACGTCAAGGAGTACTTGGTATCAAGGTAAGTTTCAATAGTTAATTATATTTTAAAGATAAACACTAGTGATTAGATGTGATGTATGTTTTACTCAATATGTTTTAATTTCATAAAAAATTTTGGTTGACTATCAACCTATTAAATTATAGGTACATTTTCAGTTTTGCAATAAGTTAGAAATTAGACAAATCCCTTCAACATATAAAGAGGTTGTGTACCTCTCCTTTCTGTTTCATTCTTATATTCTTTTAGGTTTGCTCTGCTTTATTTTTATCTTGTGAAATGCTCTTATAATTTATTACAGTGATTTTTTAATTATAAGGCTTAAGTGATTTAGAAAAGATTACTTTTTAAAATTCGTGGTAGCCACACAATCAGGGATTGCAAGCCTCCTGCAGCTTGTGGTCTAATTTGTTGTGGTAAAGTAACTTGACCTGTTTATTGGAGGGTTCATTCTATATGAGCTCTTGTACGGTGCAGGTCAAACAAATTACATATAATTATTAAAAACTTTATGGATTGTGTGAGAGAGTAGATGCATATATAAAAAGGGACTGAATTCAGATATGACAGCTAATAAAGATGTATGAGAGAACATACATACTGTGCCAACTCTCTGTAGGAAAAAGAGCAGGATGATGGATGAGCTTCATTCTAAAACCATTGATACTTCCAAGTTTTTGTAGTCAATGACAATTTAAAGATCACAAACTCCTCGTTCTCAGGTTAAGATCATGTTGCCATGGGACCAGCAGGGCAAGAACGGCCCCAAGAAGCCACAGCCAGACCACATCCTGGTGACGGAGCCCAAAGACGAGCCCATCCCCACGGAGCCGACGAGCGATGTGCGCTCCATCGCACCTACCACACTGCCTCCACCGCCCGTCGCAGCCGTCGCTTAGCTTATAAGCTATACTTAATAAAAAAATTAATTAAATACATGTTTTATTTTCATGCATTCCCGAATATCTCAGGCTATAAAGTAGAGCCTTGTTTGGTCAGGGGGTTAATCACTTGACTTGCAATCTGCAGGTCCTAAGTCCGAGTCCAGCCATGTACCAATAAGTTTATCGATTTACATATGTACACTATCAGACGTTCCTACAGAAATCCAAAGATGTGTGTGAAGTCAAACAACCCGCATTGGGTCAGCGTGGTTGACTATGGCCTAGTCACTCCTGACAGGGTAGGCTCCGGCCCCTTAGTAGGGACGTGTAAGAAGCTGATGATGACATTGCAATCTTTACGCCTCTTTTTATGGGAGTGTTTGCACAAACGAATCCACCCTTTGTTACAATACGTAGCTCCGCCAATAGATCTTGTAAACAAAGCATATATACCTTTTTCAATAACCAGGTTTAGAGAGCTTAAATGTCAAATTGATTCGTTCAGACGAAGATGTGAAACGAATGGAATTGTAGTAGCAAATACACGAAGTTTCGGACGAAACTTCGTTTTTCGTTGAATTTGAGTAGACCCCCAGGAGAAATAATACAAACTAATTTAATCAATGCAATTTATTTATTACTTTAAGACCTTTTCGTAACTTACAAACGCACCATACACTTAGCAAAAATGAAACATTATAAAGAGTTACGCTCAAGTGAGAATACATTAAAAAAATTGTGTTCAAATGAAATATAATAAAGGTCATTAGTAATTCACACATTAAATTTTCGTCAAAAAGCATGTGCATATAGACGTTATATTAAAGAATGTGACATAATATTTTTAATAATATCTATTGAAATAAAAAATCTAGTATTGGGCTCGAAGTTATAAATTCAGAAAATACAAAATTAAAGTATTGCGTAGTAATTATAAAAATGCCCAAATAAACCTATGTTATTTAAAAATATATGCAATCAATTTTGCTAAACACAAACGCGACAGTTTCGCAATTTATTTTTTTGTCAATTATTATCTTTTCTCTTTCACTTTTCAACGTTAAAATTCAAAATACCTTCTGGAATACTTCATACTGGTCGACGGTAAATTACTGTGCAATAGACATTTTGTTTTTTTTTCAACTTTAGGCTTGGTACACACAATCTCCGTAGACCAGTTATTTTTCAATTAAGTGAATAAAAATTAGTCAGAATGACTACAATTGTTTGTAACATATTATACTTATTTCATTAGTCTGACTATTAAACTTTCATATAAAATAATACATTAATAAATTTAACAAATCAAATTTCACTATGTATTATAACACTAAGCAGTTGTAACTTCAAATAATTTATAAATAAAAACTCCATAAAAGTAACTATTAATACCAAAAAATCAAAGATAATTTGGAAATTACAGTTGTTATTTTGTAAAACAGTGTTACACGCAAAATCCAACGAGTAAAACAACTTCATTTACGCAAAATGTCCCACTAAACTATATCTACGCATCTACATGTCTACATATTATTCTAACCTAGTTTAATTCACTATAATACGTTCAACAACATTTTCATAATATTGAATTACTATTATCTAAACAAGACGTTTTATTAGTTGGCGAAGGCAGTACATTAAACCTTAATATGTAAGGAAAGCCTATAGTACTATTCTAAAGAAAGGGTGAAAGAAGCACTCGTCAATTTATTGCGCATGCTGAGTGTATGTGCTGTTTGCAACATTGTCTAACATAGCAGTGTTGCCAGACATTAATTATGAATTTATTATTTTAAAATTAGTAAGCCTTAAAATTTTATAAGATGGTTATGTAACTTCTATTAAATGCAAAAGCCGATCGGCGATGTTTTAAGTTTAGTAACGTTTTAATATATGATGGTCACAACTCGGTTAAATAATTATGATTATTAGATCTTAGCGTTAAAGAATTTTTGTGTATGAATCACGTTCAGCTTATGTCTAAATGGACAGGACAGCGAATTCAATATACAAGTGTTGCCTTATTCTAATGGAATAAAAAAGTTAATTTAATTTAATTTTAAATTTCGTATCTTAAAATTATCTTACCGTTAATGGACAGAATTGCGTGTAGCGTGTTTTTTTTAGCGTGCTGCGTGTTTCTGTGCTTAGATTTTTTGAATGGATTTATTTAGTATAAGAATAAGATTTATTAATGTTTTTCTTTTAATAAATTATTCCGAGAGAAGCCTAGACACTAATTTATGTAAACCATTTTAAAGGAATTGCATTCTAAAGACATATTTAAGGTAAATCAAAAGTAGGTTTGAGAAAAAGGTGAAAGATTAATTTTTAACTAGTTAGTACTAGCTATAAATTTAGCAATTAGGATCTAAGAAACTACAGTGGGACGTGAGAGATTAAGGGTTTCAAGATTTATTTGTACAATTCACTAGAAGACATTAGTCGCTATTAAGGTTACCGACAAGAATTTTCTACAGTTTTTTTTAGTGAGATTTCTAACCTAATCTAAGGGAAAGCATTAGAGTCAAGTAAGGGGTTGGTGTTGCTGTACTATTGGTTACTAATAGCATGTTCATACAACTGTTCTCTACATTATCTGTAAGTTACAATATTTTTGGCACAGAGAGTAGGAAAAGATAGTTTTTATTTTTTTTCTTTATTTTTATGTCTAAGAGTGCATATTTAAAGCCTAAATCACAGAACGGAAGGAGCGGTGCAGGTGTAGTGATGCAAAAATATAGCTTTCAATTGAATTTACAATAAATTACAATGGTCGCGTAAAAAACTATTTTTGGTTATGGTCTGTCAGCCGTAACACAACTTTAATATGTGCCTTAAATAGATTTAATATTACAAATATCTATTCATTGTCTACACGTTATATTATTGACATAGTTTATTAGCGAAAATAATTATTTGATATTTTCGCGTTTATGTTCTATCTTAAATTCTTACATTAAGTAAATTAGATTAATAACTCTTGTAAGATAAGACCCATTTATATGGTCAATGCATCGATGAACTTAGTGGCTTTTTCCACTAGAGGCTAGCCGTGCACTTAGACTTTAAGTGGCATCGGGGTCTTATAATTGAGTACCAATATGAAAATAGAAAAAGTAAATGAATAAAAATAATTAAAAAAAATACAAAAATGTCAATAAAACCGTTTAATAAAAATCAAAAAATATAATTACAAGTGATTTTACACATATTAAATACCTAAGCTACCCATCACCAAAGTAATATAAAAAAAAAATTCATGAAATAAAAATAATAATTTATGAAAAGAAATCTAAAAATAGAATATTTTCAATTAAATTGTGGTCGAGTAAAATATTTTCAAAATATTGCACGATGTTACGAATTTTGTTAAGTACAGAAATGGACGTTTTCTTGATACGAGAGATCAAAACAACTTACACACATGCAGTCAATACTTTACCTATGGCACTAAAATTAAATAAAAACCTATATTGATTTAATAACAATTTCCAATTAATTAATACTAACAATAATATAAAATAAATGGAATGTTTGGAATGTCAAAAAGAATAATACTGCTTAGAAATAAAAACATAAGTACTTGTCCGCCTCTGAAATTAATATACACAAATCTTGTTTAATTTTCTACATGCGATGCTTCCCTTCATATTAATTAACTCTACTAAGATTGGCCAATGTTGCTAGATTTAAAAACAAAAAAAAAAATGAACAATAGTAGAAGAGAAATAATATAAATCAGCTAGAAGTCTTCTGTTAGATGGGTAAATGAAAAATAAAAAATAAAAAATTTTTGGCTGTTTTATCTAAAAAATGCACCAAAGTAATTTTTATAAAGCTAATTTTGCAACACTGGCCAAACTAGTAAGGAGCATAGCAAACTATCAATTTCTAACGCTTATCAAAGCAGTTTAGGTGTCTTACGCTGATCTAGCTTCTAAAGGTCACTAACAGTTTAGGATCATCAAAAGTATTTTCAAACGAAATTAAATAAAACTTACGTATTGATGTTTCTAAACTTATAGCACGTACCATAACATGGTAACACTGACAGTAACTGACATCTGTCAATATCAATTGACATTTTTATGACACAAAACTGTAATTTTAAAAATGTTCGAGAGACATTGAGTCAGTATTTAGCAGTGAAAGTGCGCGTAGGGCGCGGATCAGTACCGCTGTTGGTACTCATGGTGCCATCTGTTGAAGTCTATGTGGAATACAACAAGCGAGCCGTTTTCGAGACCCGCCAAAAGGAATCTGAAATGTCAAAGTAAAATATTACAATTTTAACGCTGATTTTCAGAACTTTGTATAAGTAGGCGGGAAAATGTAGGAAGTCTAATAAGACACTTGCGAACATAGTATCTTGGTCAAGATATCTACTTTAAGGGTTCTGTAACAGCACTTTCTTGAAAAGATCATTAATGAGATAAATAAGATGAGGGACATCGAGATGTGTCCGTACTTCTGATCGTGCGAGAGCGCGAGGCTGCAGACGGGCGCGCCGGCTGGCGGGAAGGCGTACAGCGGCGCCAGAGTGAAGGCGCGCCACACCTCCACCACACCCGCGTCACCTCCACACACCAGGTACTCCCCACATCGTGACAGCACCAGGCACTGCTCACACACACATACAACATGTATACATAAAGGTACAGTGATCTGGTACATTATAGGAGATAAAATAATTTTGATTTTTACTAAAACAAAGTTCGTCAGAAGCGGTATTCTTGGGAGCTCTTGATATAAAAGGTTATATACTTCGAACTTCATCCTTGAGTTTTTTCAAGGAAGTTATATATGCTAAAATAAGCATAGATAGTACTATTATTGGTAGGCATTACTTTTCACAACACTATACAGTCAAAACCGTTTATAGCGACATCGTTTAGAACAACATACCGGTTAAATTGACCAAAATCAAAGGTCCTGGCTGAATGTTATTACATATCTTTCCTATTAATACCTGTCACCGGTTGTTACAACTATCGGTTTTTACGACTCAATATGAGTAGTCCCTTCGATGTCGTTATAACAGATTTTGACTGTATGTTCAAACTTAACGTTGACTTTTGATGAGACTGTATAATGTCTGCGAAGCTGCATTACCTGGAAGTTATCATTATGCGTCTCGTGCCGGAGTCGCCGTCCGTTGAGTGTGTATGCGGCGAGATGTCCGCGCGCGTACCCCACCACCAGCACCCCCTCGCGCGCCAGAGCCAGCTGCTGCGGCGCCGCGCCCCCCGGACCCCCCGCACTCCCCGCACCCGGCAGCGCGCGCAGCATCTCCCCGAACGTCGTGTGGATCAACACCGGACCGTCTGAGGAAGTGTAGAAAATTACCAACTGAACTGGGTCCGATTACGTTGTAATTGTCTCTTGTTTTGAGTTAAGCATAGCGTCAAAAATTTCTGCAACGGAAGTCTTATCCAAGACGATGTAGACCGGGTGATTTCATGTCGTATCGCTTGATAATAGATAGATTCTAACGAAATGAATGTCAGTATACTGACTGATGGATGAAGAGACGACGAGGCCGAGCTCCGCGGAGACGAGCACCGCGTTGAGCGGCGCGTCGTGTCCGGAGAGCGTGGCGCGCGGCGCCGGCGTCTCGCCCTCGCCCACCACACCGCCGTGTCGCGCTGACCTGCGCCGCGGGGAAACATGTCACCGAATTAAACCACGACCAAATTAAACTATAGCGTAAACTCTGGTATTGCCACCTTGGTGTTCCCGCTGCTCGTTTGCCCCCTTCTCTTATAAAAAAAAAAATCATAAGAACGCGTCGGTGGCTCAGGGGTTAAGCACTTGACTTGCAATCTGCAGGTCCTGGGTTCGAATCCCGTCATGTACCAATGTGTTTTTCGATTTTCGATTTACATATGTACATTTATCCGACGTTCTTACGGTGAAGGAAAACATCGTGATGCTGCACATATCTGAGAAGATATTCAATGATATGTGTGAAGTCAACCCGCACTTGGCCATCGTGATTGACTGTGACCTAGTCACCCCTAACATGGGGTAGGGTCCGAGCCCCTTAGTGGGGATGTATAGTGAGCTGATGATGATGATGTAAATCATAAACAATACATAAAATCATCATAAGAGGAATTGAAATTCTAAATCTTGTCTATGATATTCATTCATTACTATTCATTAATAGGTTATAAAATGACGATCCTAAAAATTGACCATACTATAATTTTTTATCTCTATATATATTTATCTAGTGGTCGTAAGTGTGATCAGTAGTAGTTACCAGTGCCACAGCAGCACGGTGCAGTCCTCGGAGCCTGAGGCGATGTAGCAGTCGGAGGTGATGTTGCACTCGGAGCGAGACACGCACGTCACCACGCCGTAGTGACCGAAGATTATCTGAACTATCTTAGCTGCAATGCAAATACGACCTTACAGCTTACCACATACAACACAAGGTATCTCATTGATCCGACTTGAAGGACCGAATACTTAAATTGTATTTAATTACAATTACAATCGCTGATTAGGTTAGTTTTATATTTTTTTTTATTTAACATATTTTAAAAGCAATCTTAATTTTTTGGCACTCAAGGATTTTTAGTATTCGATTATTTAGTATTTAAAAAAGTTATAATTTCTCACCGGTTTCTGTAGAGAATACTCTAAAGCTGTTGTCCCAGAATCCGGCGGCTATGAGGAAGCGCGAGTCGACAGTGGTGACGAAGCAGTTGCTGCGCGCCTTCACGCGCTGAGAGAAGTTGTCGCCCAGCTGTCGCCGCGACAGTGCGCCCGCGGCACCGCCCGCTGGACACACACAAATATATTTATTTACATCTGATGAAAAGAGTTTATTTCCATCTCTTCATTGAAAGATCCCTTAAATAACACATACAGGAAACAGCCGCATTAGGAGCTGTAATTGTGCTGCTATGAGAAGTTTTCGATTTACATAAATGCATTGTGAGCGTTAAATAACATTTCATCGAAATGGGAACAGTATGAACATTTCTAGTACAGAGTTAATCAAATGGGCATTGAATCGTTATTTTCCAAGTCGTATTTTTAGTAATACAGACCCCACACGGGATCCATGAGCAAGGGGTGGTGGTGATGCGGCGCGTGGTGGGGGGCGAGGTCAGCTCGGGCGGCAGAATGCGCGCAGCCGCCCCCGGCCCAGCGATGTGCTGCGAACGCACGCGCCGCACTCACCTGCACACACAGATTGCTTCAATTAGAAAAATGAAAAGAGGAAAGTCCTTAATACAGTATTAGTAAAGACATCTAAAATTGACTACTCAGTTCGCTCTAATTTATACCGACTAGTTATTTATATAGTACAAGGAAACATTGAAGTAATGCAGCAGTTACCGTGACGGCGGTGGGCATGGCGAGCTGGGGGTAGGTGTTGGCGGAGACGTGCACGACGGCGGCGTTGGAGGGCAGCTTGAGGCGCATGCACACGTCGTCGGGCGGCGCCGCGAACATGAGCGGCGCCAGGTGCAGGCTGGAGGCGCGCGGCGGGTGCGGCTCACTCAACAGCTGCGCCGGAGTCTGTCCGAAGCTGCGGATCTGGTCCTCCACCGCGGTCCTCGTCACCGGATCCGTGATTTGGTCCAGCCGGACTCCGCCCTCGTACGTCAGGTAGTAGAACACGTTCGTAGCGCGCACCGCCTCCGGCCCTGGTGACATATGGATTGCTAATTTTGTACCCGCCCGACGATGACAGACGTTTATTAAGAGATCTCATATGAATTACTACCAGGTTGCAATTTTGTAGAAAATTATTCCGTCAAAACGACGTACCTCTCTGCTTGTATCCAAATATAAGATCAATCCATTGATGCAGCTGGCAGCTGACGAACTCTGACTCGAGCGCCATGCGGTTGATGCGCACAAACTCCTCGGCGGAGGAGGCCCACGGCGGCAGCAACACGTCGCCCGAGGGAGAGTCCGGGATGCCCAGCTTATAGCCGCCGCTGTTTACCAGCATCTCCGGCAGGAAGAACAGCTCCGGGATCAGTTCCTGGAGGACCACAACGATTGTAACATGAATCCTGGTATCCTTAAGAGCTATGCAACCACCATCCACAGGAGATGTAATTTCGTCAGATTAACGCACGTTGCAGGCCTCGTCTACTTAAATTTGGAAGTTATTATTTGACAGACGTGTATACCTTAACATCGGAGGTATCCCTCTGGCAGTTCTTCCAGGAGGAGGCGATGGATGAGAACAGCCTGTTGGGGTGGTCGAACTTGCCGCCATGCAGCGCCAGGAACATTGTCGTCATCGGCTCCTGATATGGAGCACAGAAATAATGAAACATCCAATTTAAATACAACTTTTAGAGACTGTCATGTTATATAAGGGCAAAGATATGAAAGTTAAACTGTTATACAGGATCATAATTTCCTTACAAAAACTATGAGGACTGTCGTTAGAAGCGCAATTGTTCAGGTGTGTCAAACATGCAGGTGCGTCGAACTAGACTTGTTAAAACATAGTGGTTGCTGTCTCTATTGATGTATTATGTTAAATTTCTTCGTCCTAATGATGTTTGTTGAACTTTGAGATGTTTTCGTTCTCTACATTTCAAGGTTGACTCATTTCCCATTAAGATATGTTTAGATAACGATCAATCAAAGCTTGGCAATTTCACGCGCGATGTCGCCCTTCAACAATAAAAAATAACCATTCTATTTTCGATTCGACCAAAACGGTCAATGGGCTTTTAAGTTTTTTTACCTTTTACGACTCTTGTCACAATCAATTATATCATAGGGTTGGTAGTTTCAAGTTATTAAATATTTTTTCTTATTTTCTATGCCATAATATATATCAAAAATATTGTTTCAATTATTTGTCTCAAGTTATTCTAAAATTTTATAACATTTTAATAAAATAAACGTTAAAAAAAATTTAAATTTTTTGGACTTTGCATTAAACGATTATTTTTAATCAATTAGCCGTTAAAATTTGATAAAATAAAGTTTATTACAAATTAAATAAGAATATTAATTTTAAATAATTAAGAAACACATTAGTGGCAACCCTATTCAAAACTGTCATCTGTCGCTGGGCATTGCGCATGAGTTCCGTAATTGCGGTGACATCTCACTTCCCCGCGCGGCGCTACTGTATCCTACAATTACATTGATTTCCATCCTTTTCTGTTTATTTTGATGACTGACTGACAGACTGTAACTTTTTAATTATATAACTTGGTTGATATAGACATTTATTAAATTTTATTTCTGTATTTGTAACAATTACCTACTAGTCTCTTACAGCTATTATTAACCCATTTCAGAATAGGCAGTTTTTCTTTTTTTGTATAATTGATTTTCATTGAATTCTTCTGGTAATACTATTTTAAAGATTTCGTTTTATTCCTAAGTAATATTAATTATAGATTTCCTTGAGCTGTGTAAATAAGAGCTTAGTTCTACACTAACAATGCGATATCAGTTAGTTATTGAATTTGTTTATATATTTAAATAAATATAGTTATCATACAATATATCAGTTACAATTAGCAATTAGTTCAAGGCTGTGGTCAAGCCTAAGTTTACTTCAAATGCTTTGTTATTTTACTTAACCTATAAAGATTATAAGATTAGTGTCTTAAGTAACCTTCCATGAATTCTTTGTTCCATTTTCAAATAGACTGTATGATTAATTTATTCTTTGACGTTGGACACTAATGTTTGGACAGACGGAATATAATTTTCTTCATAAAGAAAAGGAATCTTACTAATATAAATGCGAATGTTTAGATGGATGGATGTTTGTTTGAAGATATCTCCGAAACGGCTCAACGGATCTTGACGAAATTTGGCACAGATGTAGAACATAGTCTGGAAGAACACATAGGCTACTTATTACGTTTTTATTTTAAATTCCGCACGGACGGAGTCGCGGGCGACAACTAGTAAGAAATAAAAGAAAGAGTATAAAGAAATGAAAGTTGTAGAGAGTATTGTAGGTATAGTTGAAGTCCGCAGTAGTCGTAGAGTTGTGGTAAACTAAAGCTCTTCGTAAACAAGGCGATGTAAATTTTCGAAAATAGTTTTAGTCGCTAAACAACTTACGCAGCAAATGACGTAGAAGTTCGTACACAGGCACGCGTCGTCGATATGTCTGTCATTGCTAAAGCTAGCCGCTTGTTGCCTATTTTTCAAGTTCTTCGTGGGAAAAGCTAAGCAAATCTTTACACTTTAGTCGCTATACCAGTAATGACCAGGCGACACGCGTCAGTGATGCATTTTTGTGCACGGAGCGAGCGCAACGCGTTACTCGCGACACCATTATACAATATAAGTTTTGAAGATTTACGTAGCCTTGTGTACGAAGTGGCTAAGCCTCTAGTGAACTATTGATGTACTCACGATGCGGACGAGCCAGTTGAGCACGAAGGCGCCGGTGGAGTAGTGTGTACCATAGTGGAAGGGCGGTGTGGAGTCGTGCTCCCACGTGCTGTACCGCTCCTCGAAGTACGCACGACGGCTTGGGTTAAGCGCGCCGATAGGCTACACAAAAGACACACTCAGTAACTGCTGGAATTGTCGTTATTTTAAGAGTGAAGACTCTTGTTCACATAGAGAGGCTCCAAACGTAGTTGTACACTAAAACTCAAGACGAGGAATTACTATCTCGTAAAATACATTTACAGTATTTCCATACTCAGACACCCAGACCCTTAGTATTGATCTATATTAAGGGAATGCCGAGTATGGCAGTTACATAACGTTTTAAAGCCTACTATCCTTATGAGTTTATACATTACTTTTATCAAATACCTTGGATAGATCCCTGTAGTTTGAAGGCTGGCTGAGATCCAGCTCCTCGCTCTCGTAGTTTGTTAGGACCCAGGGGAACACGGGATACTGGTTCAGGTCGTTATACGTGCGCCCTGAGGACAACATTGTGATATGACATCATTACGACTCACTAAAATGTAGTCTCATCTTTTGATCGACGTCATCATTTGCAAACTTAACTGTCACATGACGTTAAGTGGTAACTTAAATATTAACATTTAGTTTCTATATCGCTGGCATGTCTGTGGTTTAAAACTTTATTATCTCGAATGCATTTAATCTGACAATTTTATTTTTATGTTCTAACAATCTTTATGTAGAGTCTTGTAACTTAACCTTATTAATCTTACTATTTTACTAATATTATAAATGCGAATGTTAAGATGTTTAGATGGATGGATGTTTGTTAGAAGGTATCTTCAGGACAGTAAAATCACGATATCACGAATTACGATAACGAATCACGCTGAAGAACTAGTAATTAAGTTAGTAGGCTACTAATTAAGTTTTTTTCTAATACCGCGCGGACGGAGTCACCGGTGACAGCTAGTAAATTAATAAAAAAATCTATAATTAAATAAAACTGACACGCCAATCCTAACACAATACAAATTTAAGAAAGATCTAGAATTGTCCTCCGATTATAGGACTTTATTGCTACATGAGTACGTGTCTTAGTACCTACTTAAAATATCGTCATAGAAACAGACTACATATATCGACGTGTGATAACACGATATGTCCTGTCACATGACGCAGTGTCTTCTCTTGAGTAATACTACGATAAGGCACTATTGTTTGATACAATGTATTATTGTATTTAAAATTATTAATAAATAGCTGTTGCCCTTAAATTCTGTCGCGTGAAAAAGGAAACTATAGTCGTATATGTTTTCAGATTGTAATCTCTATATGTTACAAATTATATGTAGATCCGTTCAGTCGTAGATGAGTTACGTGGTACCAAGCATTCATACATCTATCACAATTTTCGCATTTATAATATTAATAAGATGTCTTTGCTGAGGACAACTTGGAGTATTGCTCGTAAAACTGCTATTCCTGTTCTGTTATCCTGATATATATCATGAGTTCTAAGGAATCTTAGATATATTTAAATATGGAACAAACCCATGGTAATTTCATTCAATAAAAATGTCCCTAATTTTCGCAACAAATTTTGAAGCTATATTCAAAATCTACTAGTCTTCTAGTTATTTAAAAAACAAAAAACAAAAAAATGGGACCCATCTGCAAGCACTTCCTTTCGATTAAAATAATTTTTATCAAAATCGGACCACCAGGAGCGGAAATTCGCAGTAACACACATAAAAAAAAAAGTCAGTCGAATTGATAACCTCCTTATTTTTGAAGTCGGCTAAAAATAAAACTTAATAGAAATTGGTTTAGACTACTTATTTTTTTTATCGCGGTGTGTCATTAGAAATGAGTTCTTCAACCCTAATGTTAACACTAAACAATGCATCTGTATGTACGTGTCTATGATGAAACAGCACGCGTCGGCACGTATGATGCCAGTTTCACACAAGGGAAGTACAGTGAGGCAGAACATTGCAGTACTGCTATTGTTGGAACGCACATTCTGGCAGAACAGTACTATGTTACCTCGGTGATGGGCTATCAAACAAATAAGAGTACTGTTCTGTCCTAATGCTCTGTGATGACCTCGTGTGTAAGATGCTTATTGCATCTAGTTACACGCATTGCTGAACGATTATTGTTGCATAGATAAATACAAATCACGCTTCATCAAACTGATTGTTTGTCCTTCTAACTTCTTTGGAAATACAGAATAAATTTGTTTTCATGAAGGTATCTAATATTCATTCTTACGTATTATTTACGGCTAAGTACGTTCGATTGCGGCAACCTTTGTTATTAAGAAATCTATTTTATGTTACCAGATAAAAAAAAAATTAGCGCACCATTAACACACCAGTAACTATTGCTAAAAAGTGGTAACATTTCAATACTATTAAGGTCGGTTGAGTAACTTTAGTGCGGCAAGCTAATCTGAGCTAGTAAAAGGTTAATTCCATCAGAAAGAAGGTAAAACCTACAGGGGTATATAAAATATCATAAAAGAAAATCACGACATGACAGCTATAGTACGAAAGAAATTGTGTGACACTCTTTTGACATTCACAGGGGGGCGTTAGCGAGTTGTAATAATTAAGTTTGACTTGCCCACCGGGTCAGATGAATTTGTCTGTTTATAATAATACTATTGTAAGAACTGTTTAACTTTTTTTTTATTCGGATGTCGTACACGACTCTCTCCGGCAATGGCCTGTTAAACAGTGACCTTAATGCTCAGTCATGGAGAAACTTGTGTTACAATTTAACTTTTTTATAGCTTAGATTATACAAGTAATAGTTTCTTTTTATCAAGGACTTCCCATATTAAATAAATGCTATACATAAGTACAATCGGGGAAAATGGCGGTATTGCACCTTAAAAGCGACAGTCGTTTGAACTTTCTTACCCATTTAGACGGCGACACGGAACAATTTTTATATGTTGGTATATAAAAAAGGTTGGTCAGTGCTACACGACTAATTGCTTTTTACTAATAAGTCGTTTGCACATCTCGCTGCTATCTTACAGATTATTTTGTAAAAAGGATCGTTGCAAGAAATAAGCCAATTTTTCTGAAAGTGGAACACTGCCAAATTTCCTGATTATACTTAGGTATTTAAAGATACTTGATAGTTTATTAGTTTTCAACAAACGCTACAATATTTGTGAACCGGCAAATCTGCATTGTTTGATTGGTAGAAAGACTTCTAACATCTTGAATTTTGCAACAAATATTAAATTGTAATAACTTACAGCGCAGTTATACTTTTACTAGTTTATTATCACAACATAATAATAAACCCTAAATACGTTATTTACTTTTAAAAGATAGTAATATAATATATTTTATCTTGAAGTTACATGAATGTAGAGATAAAAGTGTAAACATTGAATATATGTAACATACATATAACATAAAGCTAAATGGGTATATGTTATATACCTAGTATATATAGACCTATATATACATCGAATGCAAACGGCCTACGATCTTTGACCCTATCGATACTAATCTTTGACTTAAGAGACAGGAACTACCGAGCGCGCGCATTCGCTTCTGTCAAATAAAATGAACAATAACTTCTAAACCGTTCGTTTAGTGTCGGGATGTAAATTGAATCAGTATGTGTTCAAAATGACGCTTCAATTTTGAGTGTAATTGCTTTACCTGACCGCCCGCAAAAATGACAGAATTTAATACTGCGGCTCTTTGCCTAGTCCGGTTCTGTATTATCAAAGATATTAATAGACAGTAATATTGACAAGTGCAATCGAGAGAGGTCACTTTATCTGTGTACATCGTACAGTGGTGCTATTGTAGCCACGTGACAATTTGACATCTGGCTGCCGAAGCGGCATTCGTCAAAACGATGCCAACTTTCGCACACGACACTACAAAATACGAATCAGATTCGTGCAAAATACGAAGAGAGAGTTTATTTTGTGTGATACGGTGGAATTAGTTTTCAGTTGTACTCCGTAAGTGACGTCGAAAAGTGACGTTTCGTTTCGCGCGCAATTCGTAGTTATCAAACAATAGTGGTGAAAGTTATGCTGTTATTAAGTGTTGTGATATTTTAAGATTTCGTATAATGGAAATAATAAAAAGGTAGGATTTACGTTTCTTCATAACTTTTTTATGAAACTATATCTTAAATGTATTTTTAATACATATTATGTAATATAAAATTAACAAAACAAGAAATTATAATCACGAATGTCGTAAAACTGTAATTAAAAAAGTAAAGAGGACAGAAAGTATAATTTTTATAATGAAGAATTATAATAGAAAAAGTATTACTTCCTCATAAAATACCAGCAAGAAATACTTAATATTCTTACTTTATTAACTTATGAATAAGGTATCTCAGCTATCAAAATAATATAGCATTGTTTAATATCATTAAAAAAAATGAAAAACTTGCAGATATTTTTTTTAGGTTAGAAAAAAAATGCCAAGCAAGTCAATCATGATTTCTGAATAATAGTTTAAAAACGCATCAAGAATAAACATTAATTTTTTTATTAAGTAAATAGAAATGTACATAAATACAAAAAGTAAAAAAAGATATCAAAACACTTCGCTATAAATAGGCATCATATTGTAAAAATTACACCAAGAAGGTGAAAGAAAAAGATAAAACAATGGATAGTAGATAAAGTTGACTATCAAAATAAACATTAAATGTTACATAAATTTAGTTTTTATCACGTTTATGTTTAAACTCAACATAAACGAATAGTTAACGTAAAATATTGTTGTCACTTCTTTAGCAAAGATAATAAATGGGATGAAAACACTTATACAATTGTCACGACAGTGGAAAGCAATTGTAATAATTTTCTAAACAAATTCAATATCGATTTTATAGCTAAACACAAGTGCCTATAAATGATTACGTTTTTTTTATAACTGCCAGTAATTTTCAGTTAAATGTCGAAAGTAGTGTTGAACTGGTTTCGCTTTATTATGTAAAAGCGTAATAAAGTAGTTCCTCGTTACTAAAGCATTGCAAAAATTGCTTGCAAAATGTAATAGAGCAAGTCACTGGTTCTCAAACTAACGAACAAAATGACAAAATTAATACAAATTCAGTCCAAATCTATGAAAATAGACTTCAAAAATATGACACATCATCTTTGTAATCTCACTTCTTACTTACATTATAAATCGAAAAGATTAGATGGATGGATGTTTGAATTGATTTCAAGGTATCTTCGGAATGGTTCAACGGGTCTTGATGAAATTTGGCGCAGATTTTGGAAGAACACATAGGCTACATATTAAGTTTATACATATCGAAATAAAACAATTGAACACAGGAAGTAAATTAAAAAAAATACAATGTGTCGTATTACATTTCAGTTGCTGTTTCATCCTAATGAAATCAACTAAGTTACTAAGGTAACGATTTATTAACTAATATCATTTCATTGTATCATAATTTACTATATAGGTAAATATTTTGTTTCCTTTAAAAAATATGAATTATTATTAATAATTTAAAAAAATGATTATTTGAAAATAACAATTTCAACCAACGGATGGTTCACAACAGTGGAATGGCGGGATCGAACAAACGACCATTTTATTATATGTCCTAACCATTGGAGTAAATTCAATTTTGTAGAAAGCTCTGAGTTTTGTTTTTTTTTTATAAGTTGGCAAATGACCAAGCTGCCAAATGAATACGCCTAACGAAGCGATCGCTGCCCATAGATATCCGCAATACAGATGCGTTGTTTACCTTTAATCGACAGAGGAGGGGACGCACAGAAAGATTAAATATCCACCGTCAAATCCACTTCGATTTCCCATCCATTTCTTATAAGAAAAGGGTGGGAAGGGATAGGGGCCTAAAATTAGGTCTGCGGCACGCTAATAAGTGTCGTTTTTTTTTGTTTAGCAAGTTAAGGTTTTCATTTAGAATAAATAATATTAAATTTTACTAATGTTATAAATGCGAATGTTTGGATGGATGGATGGATGTTTGTTTGAAGGTATCTCCAGAACGGCGCAACCGATATCGATGAATGTTGGCATATGTAGATAATAGTATGAAAGAAAACATAGGCTACTTAGTATGTGTTTTTTTTTAATTCCGCGCGGAAGGAGTTGCGGGCGACAGCTAGTAGGAATATAAAAAATATTTGTAAAGGGTTACTCAGTTCTACGACTATTAGATTACAATTCATTCGGTGAGTTACTGTGTTATTAAATTACGAATATTCATTACTAGCTAGTAAGTTGTTAGTAAGTTGATATACAAATAAGGTATAATATCAAATATATTTTCAATTTGTTAATTAAATAGCAAAACATCTGGGTCAGTAATTTGATCATGCCTTCACTAACTTGTTTTACCGTGGGTTTCTGAGTTAAAAATCACTGTTTTAAAACATATTGTTCTCTGTGTTGAAGTGAAGTGACAGTTGCCCATAGACATCTGCATTAGTAGATGCGTTTCGTACCATTAATCGACAGAGAGGGAGGGACGCACAGAAAGAGGATATTTCACCTTCAAATCCGCTACCCTTTCCAATCTTTTCCTTATAAGAAAAGGTTGGGAATGGAAGAGGACTTAAAGTAGGCCTTCTGCACGCAAATAATAGCTTTGGGTTGTAAATTAAATTATTGCTATCGGTGCACAGATGATAAAATATTGTAGAATTATTCAAGTTGATTGATAAAAAAATGTTTTACAATTTGTTCCAACTCTTGTGTATTTCTGAGGTTATTTCAATAGCGTTTCATAATAAATTATTTAAGTAAGGTTTAACTCATGTATGATCGTCCGGTGACGGCACCGACTAGTTTCAAACCCGTTGGAGGTCCATCTTTAGGGCGAAAGTTTATTTTGAGAACTTGTGCCCCCATCGGGTCCGAAACTAGTCGGTGCCATCACCGGACGAGACGTGAGTTAAGTCGTTCTTAATTAATAAGGTTAGTTTATCTGGAGTTCTAAAGCGAAATGTATCAGGTAAATCTGTTTTACAATCTTAATAATCCATTTTATAATCTAGATAACAATATGTTAATGCAAATAGAAGCAATATGGTTATTGTCTTTGAATTGTAATTGACAATGTAAACAGATACATAATTACTGTAACCATAAAGAGTAAATTGTTCATGATCCGATTATAACTGATACATAATTACTTTTATGATGGAATATTTACTCTTTATACTCGTATATATAATAAAATCGAAGTGTCTGTCTGTATCGATCAAAAATTTCGTTCACTTTATTTATTAGCGTTGCTGAAAATTAAAAAATAAAGTTATCTGTCTACTTGTCTGTTCGTAAGCCGCGTTTATTCCGAGTAATCTCCGAAACAGCTGGGTCGATTTTGATGTGATTATGACGGGAAGGTAGCTGATGTATGCGGGAATATGAGGCTCCTTTATTGATAATTGATAGGGAATTGATATTGATAATCCTTAATTGATAAAAACTGCCACAATTTATTTGTGGTTTTGAAGCTGTCTCGTCATATCTTGCTTAGTGTTATTTATTCCTTTGTATTTATAAACATTTAAAGGTCTATTTTATTCATTTTATTTTCGTATTATTACAAAATATATTTTAAAATGTTAGACATGTTAAAGGCCCACGGCCCAATTCGGGTCACTGCGTCACCCTAGTCAGTTAATAATTTTAAGGAATAAAAATGTTTATTTCATATTGTTACGTAGAAGAAGTTCCTCACAATTCGGATGTTGCAGAAATTATACGACCTCGATTGTAGGTCATTACACTCTTTTATTAAAGCTATACCAGCGCTTCTCAAACTTATACAAATTATTTCAAATTTAATTTTTGTACCTTATCTTTTAAATTTTCTTGATTTCCCCCTTACTATCTTTTTAATCACGACTTCTTAATATACCTATTAAAATAAGGAAAGAAAATATAATAAAAGTCTGAGAAAATGTTTGTACAGCTTGCTAGAAATTATTTCATTGAACAAATGAATATTGAACAATAAACACCGTTTTTCAGACATTGAGATTTAGGTTTTGAGGTTACTTTTGTGGTTCCTTATAATATATCAATAAAATATACATAAATCAGCATATATTACTTGTTTAGAATTGATACCTTTCTGAGTACACACAATTAGATGTATGACTTCCTTGAAAATTAACGATTACCAGCTGAATTTACACAGAAAACGTATATTGAAGTACCAGCACTTCCTCTCTACAATCATTATAGTACAATGCATTTCCTTTAGCAAATTCATCGTGCAATCAATTGGGTTACAGTTTTATGATTACCTGTCGCCTGCGACTCTGCGCGGAATTAAAAAAAAAAACTTAATAGCCTATGTGTTCTTCCAGACTATGTTCAACATCTGTTCCTTTCATCGAGATCCGTTGTGCAGTTCTAAAGAGCTCTATCCATCCATCTAAACATTCGTATTTATAATATTAGTAAGATTCATTAAACACAAGGTTATCTACATTATATATCACACTGTTTTGAATGTAATTTTTTTTGTACAATGTACGTTAGTTCTATTGCGACTTATTTATCATAATAGTTTTTATAACAGTGCGAAATTATAAAACTGACAGAATTACTGACTGACAAAAGGTAATGTTTTTCGCGGTATTGTAAGGCGAGACCACCTGTAGCCTAAACCGTTGAACCGTTTTTGACAAGCGAGGTGTCACTCGCGTCGTTTTTTCCCCAGAGTGTTGACTTACATCTAGTTTATTTAATATCACCGATTTTTTTTTACCACAGTGTCAATTAAATTTCAATTACAGTGAAGTTTAGACAATCTTAGCTTACTAATGTCAAATTTCAGATGGATGGATGTTTGTTTGAAGATATCTTCGGAACGGTTCAACAAATTTTGATGAAATTTGTCACAGATGTAGAACATAGTCTGGAAAAACACATAGCCTCCTATTTAAGTTTTTTTTTTAATTCCGTGCGGACATAGTTGCGGGCGACAGCTAGTGTTAAATACACGGTTACTGTGACCGACATCTAACAGACTATATGTTATTATATATATGGAATTAAAATTGTTTTTAACTGCTACTGAACAGTCCATTCATCTCATCTGCCAAAAGAGAATCAACTCAAAAACAACAATTTGCTATGTTTAAAATTAATGTTATCATATTTGGTCATGTAAAGTCAGGATATATCGCTAGTTTTAATATTATTACTTTGTTTCACACTTCAAGAAGCACAGAACGGAATTACATCTTTTTAGTAACATCATATTAGAAACTTGCTGTCGCCCGTAATTCCGTCCGCGCGGAATTGAAAAAAATAATTAATTAGTAGCCTATGTGTTTTTCCAGACTCTGTTCTACATCTTTGCCAAATTTCAACAAGATCCGTTGAGCATTCATAATATTAGTAAGATTGCTGAAGCTATCAAGCGAGATCTATAGGTTAGCCAGCGATACACAACGAAAGAAGTTCTGTCACAAGAAACGGACGTAGCGGGTTGTTTGTTCAACTTCAGAAAATTGGACTTTATTTTGAAGAGCATAAAGTAAAATTTGTTTTTACGCGTAGACTCTGAGTCATCGGGTTGGTTTGCCTTCAGTATCACGTGCTATCAAGAATTGGCACAGACTAATGTGGAGGAAGAAGATAGTTTAGAGCACAACGATTTATACGTGATAATGTCTTTCATTTGAGTTACTTGCGCTCTGTAATACGAAACCTATGTCATTGAATGACAAAGTGTAAAAGAAAGAAACCTTTGACATAACCAATAACCATTGGTTTCTGAGATTAGAATCCCTGTTTAAAACATATTGTTATCTCTATTTTGTCAATAATAATGACAGGGATGTCGATATGTTTTATACAGAGAAACGGTGAGTCGCGCACATGGCCCTAAATTTATAACTAACTAACTAACTAGGGTGACGCAGTGACCCAAAGTGGGCCTTGGCCTCCGACAACAAAAGTCTCCACTTTCTCCAATCCCGCGCCGTCCCGACCCAATCTCGGACCTGTAGGTCCCGAAGATCCCTATCTACCTCATCCATCCAGCGATATTTGGGACGGCCAACTGGACGCCGACCACTCGGTCGTCCCATATATGCGCGTTTGACACCACGAACATCATCCATTCTTTCTAAGTGGCCGAACCAGCGGAGTCGTTGGGCCCTAAATTTATATTGTTTTTTAATTGCATACTTTGCCTATCCCCGTAATGTGATTGAATGTGGATGGCTATAAAGGTAGAGGAAGACCAAAGAAAGTATGGATGGATTGTATGAAAGAGGATATGCGTAAGAAAGGGGTAAATTCAGATATGACGGCTGATAGAGATATATGGAGGAGTAGTACATACTGTGCCGACCCTACATAGGGATAAGGGTAGGTTGATGACTATCATGATGATGACTTTGCCAATCCCCATTTGGCAATCCCCGTTATTGTCTACGGTTTAATTACTTCTAATTTAGAAGTTCGTATCTTTTGGCGGGGACGTAAATACAAACTGTAATCAAGCACAGAAGTAGAAGTTATGTTTTGTAGGAATTCCAAAAAAAAATTCAAGATTTGTACCGACAAATAATCTTAGTAACTTAATGTTCATGCAATTTTTAACCTAGATAACATATTCCACAACAGATATATATTAGCGAAGGTTTTCATGCAACTAAATATGGTGCGTAACAATTTCTACGGAGGTCGACAATGTAACATTTGTTGACATTACCAATTACACTGTATTTCTAAAGCAAGTGCTAACAAATATCGTATATAATGCTAGTACATAACACTTATGTAACACGTTATATAATAACATATCAGTTAGCACTACGTTCCAATATTAACGAGACAAACCAACCGAAGACCGCTGCATTACGTTGCGGTACACTGCAACCGACAGTGTGGTTATACTTAGAATTAATTAACTTGTATCCAAATGTTTATATAATAAGTATCCGATAATTGTTTTTTTTTTTAACAAGATGACCAAATGAAATCTCAAAACACCACCCACCCCTATGTCTCTGTATCACCCCTTCCATTCTCTATGAAAAATAAGAGACAACAGTACGCTAATGGAGCACTTACCTGATATCGTGTTGAGGAACATAAGGTACTCGAAGTTTGATATCTCTCGTCTCTGCCATTTCTGTGTCATATTGGAGTTACGCATCAGTTGCCGGGGCGACATCATTGACGCGCGTCTGTAACAAAGTACGAAAACTGTGAAGTTATTGAAACTGTTATGGAATAGAGAGATACATGTCCTTTTGATCTTCTTATATCTTACTAATATTATAAATGCGAATGTTTAGATGGATGGATTAGTTTGAAGACATCTCCAGAACGACTTGATGAAATTTGGTACACATGTAGAACATAGTCTGGAAGAACACATAGGCTATTTATTAAGTTTACTTTTAATTCTAACTTTTAACGTGAACGGAGTCGCGGACGAGAGCTAGTGTAGAAATAAAGAACATAAAAGAATCCTAAGTAATTTAAAATTCTATACAATCAAACTGTTTAAAATGTTCAACACGTTTCAATACAGACTTCTAAGAAGAATAATGTGTTTGTTTATAACTTTAGACTAAAGTAGATAAAAAAAAAACAATCGTTTCCTTTAAAATATTTATTTAAATATATTTTTCACTTCAATTGTTATTTAAACATCTGTTTTGTTACCACGTATCTTTTATGTGTTTAATTTAGAACGATTTGTATGGAATTTGCAATTCATATAATAATAGTAGACAGATAAAAAATGATCGGAAGTGTTAAAAAAGTATTTAAATTGCCAACATTAATATGGTAAAAAACAAGCATATCGTAGAGAGCGTCGGTGGCTCAGGAGTTAAGCACTTCACTTGCAATTTGCATGTCCTGGGTTCAAATCCCGCCATGTACCAATGTGTTTTTCGATTTACATATGTACATTTATCCAACATTCTCACGATGAAGGAAAACATCGTGATGCTGCACATATCTAAGAAGAAATTCAATGATATGTGTGAAGTCAACCAACCCGCACTGGACCAGCGTGGTTGACTATGGCCTAGTCACCCCCTAACTTAGGGTAGGCTTCTAGCCCCTCGGTGGGGACGTATAGTGAGCTGATGATGATATCGTAGAGATTTACTGTACTTAGGGACATTAGAGATACTATTTCTATAGTTTATTCCAACTCAACACTTAATTTGTAAATAAAATTTAGTTTCTTGAAACATTTTGTTTGCGTTGCGTTGTATTCATTACTTTCCAATGAAAAGTTGCAAATATGTTGATAAAAAATGTTAACCAAGTATTTTATCATTAAAATACTTAAAGTATTTTCAAAAATCATTAATTAACCTTCAATTAAAAGTAATGATTGTTGTATAATGTATTCGGAATCAACATGCAATTTAATGATTATAGCGTTTCGTATTACTGGAATATTTTTTTTGTATGAAACTTGCCCATTAATAACGACACTATTCAAACTTATATGCCAAGATTTGAATTAAGACTATAAGTTATTTCATATGCATTACTGTATAGAAAGCGATATATCTATGGATCCTATTTAAATTTGTTAATTGATGATTTTTTCTTTTTTTATGTTAAAAAAATACACATTTACAGGTGTAAATGTTATTTACTTCTTATTTTCCTATATAGTTTAAACTTTAAGCCTCTCCTGTAAAGTTGTCAATTTGCATATTGACCCTTATTCGTAGAAGCCACACGTATTGGGACAGGCGTTTGCGCAGAAGTGACACATTGAGCAAGAATTGCCGTAATTTTTAATTCATAGTATCAAAATCCTCTTCAGGGTTGTTGCTTATATATTTTAATATACGTTATATAGGAAGTGATTGTCTGTTAGTATAAACAAGTAAAGGTGTGCAATAGTTTCCGGCACGAGTCATTACAATATCGTAAATTTTTTATATTTACAATTTTAAAAATAAGATTGATGTACATTTTTACTGCAATTTTAACTAAATACAGTAATAATATCTTTATTCAACGCATCTAAGGTTATATAGGCAAGATTAATTACATATCCTTTCTAATAGTAAATACTGAAAAGATCTAGTGCGAAAAACTTTACTGAAACCCAGTTAGCAAATGTTAAACTAACATAGCTCACAAGCACCCCCTGTAGAAATCTGCAGCAAAACCTTCACAAGATCTTTGTCAAACTGTAGCTATTTTGTCATTTTTTCTATGAATTTTCGTTATGTATTGTCACGTCGTTGCCATGGTGAAGTAGACGTTAAAGTGTCGTGACAACTTTTCGTAAGAATTTTTTCCGTCTAGACCCCTTTCACAACGCGCGATAAGGAACTTCGTTCCAAAAACTTAAAAGCGTCACTCTTACCGGGCCAAATAAGTTTCTGATCTACTTTTTAAACTAACGTGTCCTTTCTGAAACAAAATACTTGTTCAAAAAACATGAATTATTTCTATTTCCTTTATATTGCAGTGTAATAACCTTTGAAAGTTGACGTCATCTTGAGGTCGAGGACGTTATGAACATAACAGCGATTACCGAAGGCAAATAATCACATTTAAAATTTTATCGATTGTCATAAACGTAAATAAGTTTGCTTATGTTAATCTTCCGCGAGTCGCGCTCGGCCGGCGGGTGGGTATTGATGTCAGGGTCGCGCGGTCGCTGCCCGATACTTGGCCGACAAACTTGTTTGTTTTTATTTATAATTGTATCATTGATTTGATGAATTAGTAAACACGATACTAATTATGTCATTATGACGCAAATTGTCTTGGGAATTGTGTCAAAGTATTTAAGTAAAATCATTTAATAGAAGAAAGCTGACTATTTATGTTGCGATAATCGTCATTTGACAGTCACTGACAAACTAATTCATGATAATCGGTAGCTTAACTATTATCTTTATATATTGACTAGTTTTTACCCGAGCGAGGAATTAAAAAACCGTAATTAGTAATCTATGTGTTCTTCCAGACTATGTATTAGTAAGAAGTAACATATAACATATTAACTACATATATGTGGAAGTAACTATTACTAACACCGGAACAAAATACGACCTCGAACGATATATGTATAGTTTGTCTATGTATAGTTATATATCACTAGGAAATACTCGTTAATTTATATCTAAATTTTCTATGAATAATTCAATATGTTACAGAAAATATAACGTATTGTTTATATTTAGGAGAGAACAAGGATTTGCACTTGAATCCTACGCACATCCATTTATGGTATATAAATTTGCAGTTGATCGTTTCCTTATTTTATCATTTTAATACAATATAAACCATGTAAGTGCTTACGTTTGAACAATTATTGTATTACAATTGAAAACAAAATCTAGGGTCGTAGTATCCCATCAAGGCAGAGATGTCAAACTCAATTTTGCAGAGGGCCGCAGACGCATGTATATTAAATTTCGAATTCGTAGATTGGCCAGATTTATAATAAAATGAACTGAATTATTATAACATTTTATTTTTTTCTCTAAAAAACATGATTCTTCTTTCTGTGACACATTGCGATCGCGAGCCGTATCTTTGACATGACTATACTAAAGCATGATTTTTCATTTAAACCTTTGTCAAAAATTGCATTAAAAAGTACAAATGTAATTAGTTGTTTAAGCTTATCTCTTGTCAAAGTCTTTAGAAATATTGATTTAGTTTTTATTGCCTGATAAAGAATTAAGAAATCTTACTAATAAATTGAGAAAGTTTGGATGGATGGATACATAATGTAATGTACATAATGACGTAACGTAACTATAAAATTCGGAACACACACATACATAAATTACACACTGAAATGACACATAGGCTACTAAGTTTTTTTTTTAATACATGGACAAGGTTGCGTGCGACAGTTAGCTGACAATAAATCACCAAAGTACAAAAGTGTGTACAGTTCTTTACAACATTACTATTGGTCATACAAGATCAGTAAGCGACCCTCACGTCCAGTAGACATTGATATTGAACTGAGAGTACAGTCGCTGACTGAAGTGATAAAGTATTGAAATTACTGTAAAACTTCACTGCACTGACATTTGTCATGCATATTGTTATCCCTTTTATTATCTTTGAAAAAACAGAGACAACAATAAAAGTGCCACGGTTGTCGAAGCCCATCGTTATGGGAAACAATAAGTTGATGGGCAATTTTTTGATTTCTTACCAAAATAATTTAATTTTTAAATTATTTAATTTTGTAATAAAATGGATTCAAATTATAAAATTGTTAATTATTATTTTCAGAAATGAATGGTTTAAATTTTTGTCTGTGACTGTACATTGAATCATTTTGCAAACTCCACATCATTATTCACAACCAGGTCAATATATGAATTTAAGATAACACATAAGAATTTATAATTCAATTAATATAAATAAATATAAAGTTTTTTCATCGTCTTAAGAATTAAGACGTGTTATATGTTAAGCCAATATTGGATAGATTGATCCTAATCCATTGTTACTTTGTAAATGGTGATTAAATAAGTATATGCATAGTAATGTAAACAAAGCATTTAGTTCAACTTTTTCTGTAAACAAAAGATCCAAGAAGTTCGAGAACATTCTTCAAGCAATTCAACTGATAAGTGAACGATCTTCTTTAGTTTAAACGATGGGAAAAACTAAATAACTTTATCAATATTTGTATTCATTTTCCCTGTAAAAAATAAGTTACTAAAATGTGTTAATACATGTTTCGTGTAGTAATAATTTGCGTGTAGAATTAAAACGCTATTCTGGTAGCAAACGTAAATACAGCAAAGGTTAGAAGACGTCGTCCTTATTATTGAAAAAAATGGAAATGCGTCAATGATTAGCAAGTATTTTCATAAACTATCAAACAACTAGCTGTAGCCCGCGACTACGTCCGCGCGGAATTAAAAAAAAAGCGTAATAATCCTATGTTCCAGACTATTTTCTACATCTATGCCGTATTTTATCAAGATCCGTTCAGCCGTTCCGGAGATACCGTCAAACAAACATCCATCCATCCATCTAAACATTCGCATTTATAATATTAGAAAGATGTATACTACGGTCTACGTATGTAGGAGGAAAAAACGCAGTTTACCCAATATAAGCTTTAAAATTTTCGTATTTACCATATCAATTATAAAGTCATCGTAGATTGACCTTAGAGGATTTCAGGTATTTGAGTAAGCTTACCGCAGACCGCAGTCGTGGCACATACTGATGAGTGTGACTAATCTGGTACACATTGACAATATATTATAAGGAAAATTTGGAAAAACCCAGTGTTATCACTTCCAAGTGATTTGATACAAAGAATAGTAAGGTTTTTTTCCTCACATATTTTTTTTAACAAATATATTTTTACGGCATTTTTGAATTGAGAAACTCTTCCTCTTTGAAGTCGGTTAAAAAGAACCATTACATTATAGTAAGACCTAACCTTAAAGCAAGAAGCTAGGAAAATTAATAAAATGCATTAAGTTCAAGGTTTGGTAAATAAACAATATTTAAAAATTAATATTTTATTTTATTTTAGTATATAAAATGGTGGTTTACTCATGTACATTAAAATATGTACAAACTCAAAAACTACTAACTAAAACTACTTGTCAGATTAAGAGTACCGACTTCACAAGTGATAGCTTTCGTTTATAGAACATAACGTTTAAAGAACATATAGGCTACTATTTTTATTTTATATCCACAAGGAGTCGCGGGCAACAGCTAGTTTACTAATAATTTTGTCAACATTCTAACGAAGCATGTGCTAGGATTCACAACAGTCGAATGATGCGAATCGAACCAACGACAACGTAATAGGACATGCTTTAACCACAGGTGGGCACAGTTAATCGAAAAGTTAACTTCGTTAATCGTTAATTCGTTAAATAAAAATTTAACTTCGTTAATCGTTAAAGCGTTAAATTCTGGAAAATTTAACGCAAGTTAAAGTTAATCGTTAACAGTTAACCATACCAAAATTATACATACTACTTTCACACTTATGGTGGCGACACTTGTTTAAAATATTAATTTGATTATTTTAACTATGAAAATTATTTTTTATTAATATAAAAATTAATCTTAATTCTATAAAACATTAGTATTGGAGACAAGTATGGATGCATTATAGTATATTTTATTACGAGTGCGGAAAGCCTGTCATTGCAAAGTGTTCCGACAAATGTCTACCCGAGCCGAGGCGCAGCCGAAGGTGAGGGTTGACAGTTGGCACAAGTTGTAATGACAGTTCCGCTCATGTACTAAACAACTATTTTTAATACAGTTGCGAAAAATGAAGCAATTTAATATAATAATAAAAACACAATAAAATCAACTAACTAAAATGTTTGGAAATTGGCGCCAACCGTAAAAGAAGAACAGAGATTTTTTTTTGTTTTCTTCATCCATTCTGGGTATGCGTAGCGAACTATGCCCAAACAGCGAAGTCTTCGGTAGATTATTTTTATTAATATGAAATGAAAATGAAATTTAATGAGATGAAATAAAATGAAACCAATCTAATTCATTGAATCAAATCATTAAATCTGATATTGTAATAAATTAGGAGCTTCTTTTTAGAAATATTTGCATGAATTATAAAAACTTCGTGGTTGGTTTTTTCTTTTTAATAGACATTATTTTGACAGTTGGGAAAGAGAACGCACGAGTTTGGAAAAGCTAAAGAAAAAGCACGAGTAAAAAAGTGTTTTTAATACAGTTGCTCAAAAAGTGGCGTATTGCAGGGACGAAGAGCGTTCGGAATGTGGGCTATTACATACTCGTGCTTTTATAGACTCGTTATGAAATATACTATTTCGAACCTTCTTTTGATTTTGTCCTGTTGGTCACGTCTTTCCCGGACGCTCTGATGCATCACACTTGCACGCAATCTTCACATATATCAGTTATCAACTCGTTCGTTCACCATTCGAGTCGCTGACAGTTGCCCAACGTAGTTGAACTTACGAGCGTGGTGTGGCGCGTAATTTAAACAAAATGACAGCACGTCTCCAAGTTTCCTATTTAACGATTAACGGACTTTTATTAACGGAAGTTGAGTTTAACGGAAGTTAACAAAAGCGTTAACACTTTTTGAAGTTAACTTAAAAGTTAATCCGTTAAGCAAAATGTTAACTTCGTTAATTAACGATTAACGGATTAACGAGTTAATGCCCAGCTCTGGCTTTAACCATAAAGGCTACCTCTATGTTTCGTATATAAACTGGTGCATACAAGTCCTCGGGTTTTCCCTACTTTATGCACTTTTGCGATAATGCACCGTCACTCTTTCGACATTAATTAAGTCACCTGCCTCGGCCTAGCTAACGGTGAGTCTCCGCTGCTCTGACATTTGTTTGACACATACTGTTGTCACTGTTTTTTTCATTGAGAATGTTTGAGACGACATCGTGTAAGGTAATACACATAATATAGGAGTGTCTGTATGTAATATCAAAAAAAAAAAAAATCCGTACACATGATGTATTTGCGTTGTTAATAACGAAAAACTAATTTTAATTTTTTCTGTCTGTGTGTCCGCAAGACCGCGTTTCTACGGTCCGGCTGACCTATATTGACGGGACTTTGACGGAAAAGTAGCTGATACAGATGGAATATTATGTGCTATTTTTTTGCGCTGAGCATGACACAGGCGATCGCTAGTTATGAATAAGTTAACTTACTTATTGATTTTTTTTTATATCGTAAGGTGGCAAACTAGCTAGCGGCCAAATACGTCTAAATAGCGAAGCGACCGCTGCCCATACACATTCGAAACTATAGGTGCGTTGCCTATCTTTAATCGACAGAAGAAGACACATAGAAAGAGGATATATTCTATTCTTATACTCCCCCTCTTCCGGCAAATCCTTCTTTATTTGAAAAGGGTGGGAAGGAATAGGAGACTAAGATTAGACCTTAATGTCTGAGTTTTTAATTCAATGACAGAAATTTAAAGATCAGTGATGCACAACACATAAAAAAACAATGAGATCTTCTCTCTAATTACGAGTAATGTTTAAAATAAGAGATGAAAAAATTGTTATCACTATATACCTATAATTTAATCCATGGAAAGTTTATGTTATTTAGTAGTATGACGTCACTAGTTGTGGACGGTAATGCTGTGTAATTGTATCACACGTAATTAACTTCGTCGCCAACAATCATTTCAGTATACAACCGTGTAACTATAACCAACAACCAGTTTAATGTGAGAGTAATAATAATAACGTACACAGTTATAACTGAATTACTAATGACAACTTGTATGGATATCAATAAACCCATCGATAATTTTTAACCCATTTGTTTACTAATATTATAAATGCGAATGTTTAGATGGATGGATGTTTGTTTCAAGGTATCTCCACAACGGTTCAACGGATCTCGACGAAATTTGGCGTAGATGTAGATCATAGACTGGAAGAACACATAGGCTTTTTTTTTTTTTTATTCCGCGCGAACGGAGTCGCGGGCGACAGCTAGTTATCGTAATACCAATCGAAAACTATGCTCAATTGTTTAGAGGTCGATCGAATAATTTTTGTACTCCTTTCATATGAAGTTAATAAAATAATTTTCGGATCGATCTCAAGTATTCAATATTGATTTTGGCCGTATGTTTAAAACAAGAAGGAATAACTTTGATAGTGCAATGCATGATGTATATTGATAAAGTTCTTAGGATGATTTGTTTTTTAATATTTTATTCCAAAAGTTAAAGGTTAATGACGTCAAATAACACACTACTATGTAATAATATTGATAAACTAAAAATGTTTAGATTTAATAGTTTCATTGAACTGCGTACTGTTTGTGTTGATTTTTATTATGATACAGTTCCTCTGGGTACGAATCTAAAACCTGACCGAACATTATTTCTTATATATTTGAAGTTGCAATTTTTGTTTTATTTGGGTTAATTATATTATCGAACTGCGTCTTCAAAGTAGTAGAGCATAAGAAAGAAAACAATATTCCATCAAAGAGTTCATGTTATGAACATACTTCTGTAATATTTGGTCATGTTACAACTCTTGCTCTCTGTCTACCCTTCTGGGTGACTGGCGTGAGTTATATGGTTGTTACCACTAAATTCAAAGAAACGTCTGGGTGCAGTCCAAATTATTATTGGAAATAAAAAAAAGAAACATTATTTTTTTCCTTATAAAGGTGACTTACGATTGACCTATCACTGAAAACTTCTTTGAAACCATTTTTATTACTTCTTTATAAAAGGCAAGTTGTATATAAATATAATCAATATCCTTCCTCAACTTTTGTGACACTGATTTATAAGAAATATGAAATCAAAAATAAAATACATCACATTAATTGATCGAAAAGTATTTAATTATTTAATTTTACTAAAAATTAACGTAGGAGCATCATTATAAAACGATAGATTTCTTCTCACGTTTTTATACAGCTCATTCATTCATTCATTCATTTTCATTTAAAAAAATGGTCCAAAAATAGCAACACTGAAGCACTAATCAAGACGAGGATATGTCGCTAGTTATACAATTAAAAATATAACAAATTCATACAGAATTATATAAGACAGAAACTTTCCAAATACAATAAGCTAGCAAATTATTTCCAACAATTATCAGATAACATCAGTAAATTGATAATTTTATTTAACTTACAAGTCGAAGATTACGCCCACACTCTAACGGAGATTTACTACGACATCAAATCGCAGACATTTGCACACAAAGGAATTGTGTTATTGAATATATTTTGCGACTGATGACCGCTTTCTCTGACACTTGGGCTAACATAATATTCCTGATAAAAAACATTTTATCAACGCATACCATAATATCAAAGTTAGATTGGTGATTGTTAGCTCCTAAGACATGAGAATTTGTTCACTGTTTTCCATCGTCATTATTCGATTTTTTCATATTACAAGGTGGCAAACGAGCAAGTGGCCACATGAATTCGCCGAAATGGCAATGCGACCGCTGCCCATAGACATTCGCAATTGCAGATGCGTTGCCTACCCTTAATCGACGAAGGAGGAGACGCACAGGAAGAAAATATTTAACCTTCCTATGCATCTCCTCCTGCATCAAATCCGGGGAGGTGGATTCCCATTCTTTCCTTATAAGAAAAGGGTGGGAAGGGAAAGAGGACTAAAATTAGGCCTCCGGCACCACACTCATCAGACGAAACGCGGAATTACTTCAACTTGACGCCTGTCTTCTATGTGGTCGTGGTATTTCACCGGGCGAGCCGGTCAATTCATGCAACGGATGTTGTTGTTGCTGGCGTCTACCACTGTTCTGAGGAAGTCCTTAAATATGTTACATACCTTAATCGTTTAGGCAACTAATGAATTACAATGCAAACATGTCACTTTGTTATTTAATGATCATTTCACCTGTTTGCATGAGATTGAATATGTAGAAAAAAAAATTATCGCTTCAATTGCGCATGTCTTCAAAACGCGGTCGAAGTCCACAATTGGTCTTTACTCGATAAGTGGGAAATTGACAAACGTTTTCTGTACCGTTTATGTACTTGGGTAGGAAGTTGTCATACAACGTAATTGCTTGCATAAGCAGAAATGTCTTTTGCCCTTCACAAAGGCGCGGGATTCATGTCCTTGTGACGTCACAATATTTAAAATTTAATTTACTATCTACATTATTTTTATTTAATTAAAACATTTTATAGGCAAATTATAAAAACAGTCATAAGTTTTTTTTATAATTTATCACATAAATAAAAATTCATTTAGTTCTTTAGGAAGTATACAACATTTTTTAATTAATATTGATGTTTTCAATATAAATGTCATATTTATAGGCCATAAATACTGTGCTAGGCGTTAATCTGATAATTGTAACATTCGGTCTAAAAAGGAAACTAGCTCGTCAAAAATGTTTCCGATGTTCTATTGTTATATTGTAAAATAAATTTTGCTAATGCTTACTTCCGAATGATTAACAGTGGGTTTGTAATACCGAAGTTATTGTACCATTCACCACCATATATGTATACATACACCATATATTGTCAACATTCTCCTCGAGAAAAAAAGAAAAAATAGTAATATTTTTTTTGGTTTTTTACAGGTATTTCGGTAGACGGTTATAAAGATGTATAATCGGGTGCTATTTTATCAAATATTTAATTACTTATTATATAAAGAGTTTTAAGTTTTAGGAATAGCAATTTTCATAGATTAAATTTTAAATAATTACTTGAGTAGGATGCACAGAAAATAAAGATCGTATTGTCTACGGTTGCAACGTGTTGAACATAGAGTTTTTTAATTAAAAATTGTAATCGGGATAAAGTTACGGTAACACGTGCATAGATAAGAAAAAAAACCTTCAGAAGAAAAAATACATATATTCTCTTATCTGTAAAATATTACGTTTGTCAACAACTGTTTAGCAATAGTACTAGTTAAAATGGGGCAGGTTTTTAGTTAATAGACCGTTTGATCAGAAAATATTAAAACTAAGGATAAATTAGCAGTAATTTTAACAAGATAGAACTAAGACTAGTATAATTTGATAAATAAATAAAACTTTTACTTATAATTTGTTAAATGCTTGGGCGTTAATACAATAAAATTAAGTATCTCTGTTTTATTTTGTGTTAAATTGTAAAAAAGAATATTACCAAGTTATTAAAAAATATTATTATTGTATTTATAAAACACTTGTGAGAATGCAACCTATTCGAATTTTTGTTACAGTAATATTTTTCACTTTACTTTTCCTAAAACTACAAACGTCTCTGCCTGCTGCGTCCCGATGCACGCATACAAACGCAGAGCGCAGAAAGTTATGACAAACAATGGTGCGTTTATAAAATACGCGGCGTACACGAAAAACTGCTTCAGTTGATCGCAGAATACCGCAAGGTCAAGAGTAAAGGCTCTCGGCAGTCTGCCGCGGATCCCGACGCTGATGTGACTTTTGCCTCGGATCATCAGAAAAAAAAATATCAACCAAGACAAATGTCAAAAATTGGCGCGCGTTTACGTGTTTGAATTTTGTACTTGTGTTTAATTTTTTTTTGTGAATATATTTAATATTAATATTAAACATTTTAATTTATATATGTTTATGTTATGTGATAGTAAATAGCAAATTGGAAGACCATCAAAATAAACTTGAGTGAGTAAAAATATTTCCTATTATTCTTAACATGATTCAAGACACAATTATTAAATCGTATTTATTTTATTGTTTTTAAGATAATTCCTATCACTGTCAATATTAATGCAAATAATGCAAGGGATCTGTAATTAACACATGCACCAAAAATTTCCCTCGTGTGTTTTCATAACAACCAAAGAGATTGTATTATGAAACATTCAATGCAATGTGAAAACGAAAAAAGCAAGATTATAAAATTAACACGTGATCGAACCTCGTGGGATTTAGTACAAGAATTGTTGTTCGTCTCAGAGTTATAAATAGTGATATTGGGTCTGACTTATAAATAAAACGTACAATTGGCAATGCTTCCATGGGCCGTGGTAAATATTTACACGTGGGGGAAAAAAATTGTCGTATCAAATAATTGAAATGTAGTCAAATTACTTTACCTCGTTTTTATAAGAAATGAAAATGTCTTTAGATTTTTACTTTCACACTGGGTTTCATAATATACGTTCAAAAATATTTTTAAATTTTTTTGTTTAATGTCAAACTGTTACAAAAGAGACATCAAGAATTGGCATACGATAAAGCTAGAGTGAACATTTTAAAGACCACTAGGTTAGGTCGTATTCACCTCTGTGGAAAACTGCCGCGCTCATTAAGGTTCGTATTTTTGTTTTATTATGTTGTCATTATAAACTATAAAAATGATTACACTAATAAGTGTAGTATATATTTCGAAATCGAAATTATTAATGCGGACATTAGCGGTTTTAACTTAATGCTTTCTTAATTTCTTATAAATGTAATAAATTATTACAAATTGAACAAAATTTTTAATCTTAATTGAATCACAGTTTGTTGTTAAGAGACATTTTATTTTAAAAGAATAACAAAACGGCAAGGAATAAAATGTAAAAATGAATTGATATATCTTGTTAATTTATCAAAAAAAAAATTAGCTATTTTTAATCTACGATTTTGAACTATGGTTGAATTTCGAAAAATGGGCGACTAACAGTTTTAATAAATGCTTGGAGCCTGACATTGCATTAATGTGTTAAGCCACGTGTTTATTATTCGATCATCATTTAGCCATCATCTCAGGAACAGCTAAACGTATGTGATAGACAGTAATTTAGGTGATGTACAGTCAGCTACATAAATATATATACAAAAAAGCTCCAAAACTACGTACACAACTTTAAAAACATATTTTTAAAACCGTATACTTATTTATGCACTTGACTGTACAAAACAAAACAATGCTACTAAATAACTGTATAGTACGCCATTTTTGTATCGTTGATACGCATCGTTCAAAATGTAAGGAAACCATTCATTTCGCATTAAAAAAATATTAATTGATTATTGTTTTATGCTAAAATGAAACAACCGTACTGACAACCCGACTTTGCTTTGTTATACAATATGGAAATAAAAAAAATCTGCTTTATTGTACACGAAGATTACTGATCATGGAAACTGAAAATATTCTAGTTTTTATTGATAAAAACATTCATTAGTTTTTCTATTTCAGGAAAGCAATCAAACCTTTTTCTATTTATTACTAAATAATTATACATCTTTTCCTTCATGCGATCTACGGAGATGTTAACAAAAACAACCTTTAAAAAGGTCAATAAAAGTGAACAATAGTTATTATCAATAAATTTTATTGATAAATATTTTAATGCTATTTAGGTTTATGAAACAATACTGTTGTACATATCGGTAGTTGATACGTACAAGTAGACGACAATGGACGCGAGACCGCTCCGTATGATAACGTATGAGTAATGGCTTTTGAATTAAGAGTCTATCGTTGGGACTAAATATGTCGGCTATTTATATATCTTAACAAATATTTTTATAGATATTGACTATGTGATTAGTATACTGAATTTTACATAGGTTAAAATGTTTGCAACAAAAAATATACATGATAAACGAATTTGATACACATGATAGTGAAGCACATTCTTATATACATGTAATATATAAAATTCTCGTGTCACAGTTTTCGTCACCGTACTCCTCCAAAACGGCTTGACCGATTTTGATGAAATTTTTTGTGCTTATCCGGTATCTATGAGAATCGGCCAACATCTATTTTTCATACCCCCCCCCCATTTTTTAACTGCGCGCGGACGGAGTCTCGGGCGACAGCTAGTATTTATATAGAACTAAAGTTTAAAATAACCTTGGATTTCTGAATCCAAAATCTCAGTTTTAAACATATTGCTATCTCTATGTTTTCAAAGATAATAACAGGGATGACGGTTTGTTTTATATTTTTTTTTTTTTTTTGTGACTGAGTAGTCACTGTTTGCCTTGAGGAGGCATTTACAGTTTCACCGGGCTTGAGGTGGCCGGGCGCAGATGGCGCTTAGCCTAAACCTCGTTTATGAGTAACTGGGCTCGAGGGCTCCCTCAGGAGCCTCGGATCGGGCTGTTACTTCGTTATTATTACCGGATTGGGAGGTCACCGAGCTCTTAGGTCGCTTCGGTGGACGCTCCATGGAGTGACTGGGCGCAAGGGCCCCCGAGAGGGGACCTCGGCTTGGGCTGTCACTCATTACGCGTTTAGCATTCCGATTCAAGGGTGCCCGAGAGGGCCGAACCTCGGCTTGATCGGTTGCTATTATCTGATTGCTATTATTAATACAGCTAACATTACTACCACTTCGGAAAGCGTTAGCGCTGGGAGAAGAAGTGGCGGAAGAAACTCCAGCAACGCTTCTACTATTAATAGGTGAAAACCTGCCTGCTATGAGGCCGTATCGCGAGAATGATTGTCGCAGCCGACAGCGACTGCGACGTGTGATCTGTCTGTGATGTTTAGCCTTAGTCTGAGCTATAGTTATTGCATCGTCTTGAAAGTCAAGAACGTGCCTAGGTCTACGATAATCCCGACGAAACTTACCGAGCGCGATTGGATTGTAGGTGGCGGCACCTACAACAAGCGGATTAGGATGACCGACAGCAGAGTCAAAATAACGACGCGACGCCAACTTCAGGTGTTGGGCAATGGTGGGCAAGTCCAAATCTATATGAAGATTGCTGTTGCGCATGTACCACGGGGCCCCCGTGGCTCTACGCAAGAATCTATTCTGAATCACCTGAAGTCGATGTATTTGTTTTGGGGCGATGTGCGCGAATACCGGACTAGCATATGTCATGACGGGACGAACTACTGATTTATAGAGTGTCACCTTGTTCCGAAGGGACATTTTACTCTTTCTATTAATCAACGCTTGTTTTATAAAAATTAAATTGCGTTTTTTAAATCTTATCACGACCGAATATCTTTAGTAACTTCTATCTTTGTCTAATTGTATAGACTAGTACGAGAAGGCTTGTTATTTCTTGTACTTGTAGTTGGTTTAAGAATCTCGGCTTAGCCAATACTTGTCTCAAATTGCGTTATGCTTCGATTGCATTTTATGCACAACCAATAATTGTAACATGTAATTTTAAATGAAGGAAGTTCAATTAAATTGCATTTACATATTTATCGCCTACAAAAGGTTAATCTTTTAACAAACCGGTTTGTGTAAACTAAACTTTATAATAAGAAGTTTACTAGCTGAAACGCGCGACTTCGTTCAAGAGAAATTTTCTTAAATTTGTGTTGTTTTTCTTTTTGAGTTCTTAGAAATGAAATGTTTGTTGTTTCTATGAATTGAGATTTAGTATCGACTACTTTACAATGTAAGTCAGATTGTTTCATGCTTTTGGCACGTTAGCAATAAGCAGGCGTGCGCGTGATGAATCGACGGCAATGCAATCAGCTCGCTGCAGTTCTAGGGACGTGACGGAACATCGATAACTAACATGTTATCGATATCGATAGTTTTATAGTCTACAGCACTAGTTGATTCATATGTTTTTTTTGTATAATCATTTAAGATATTCAAATTTAGATGTATTTCAATATGTAGATGGTATCAGTAATTCTATTATTACTTTATATTACAAGTTTTTCCTCCAAAAAATCTAAGAATTTAAACCATTTAGGTAAATGGGGGAAGGGGAGGGATTGATGTAATGTGAAACATAAAAGAAGTTTAATTTTGTAAAGCTGCAAATTATTTTATTTATTTATCCTGTAAGAATATGTTTTCCTATTAAATAACGAAGCTAAAATTCCTTATAGTCTACGTATTATGACATATATGTAAGTATTAAACGCGTTGATACGCTATCAGCCCTCACATAAATCACATCTGACTCAAGAACAGCGGTTATCAGTACAAGAGAAATAATTGATTTTTCTTTGGTTATACATATATAACAATAATTTTGTGAAGAAAAACTCTATATATATTTATGGTAACGTCACAAAAAACCATTTTGTTTTATTTGCTATGCAACTGGTTAAAAAATTTTTTTCTTAATTTTTGATACTAATAGTAAATGTTTATAAAGAGTATGGATATGGTGTTAAAGAATAGCATATATTGTTTATTTAAAACTTTCTTTTTACATTTATGATATATGTTAAACAAGTTGGTAATATTAGATGATGAATAATTTTTTTGCTGCGATAATAAAATAAATAAAACCGAAACAAAGTTAAAACAAAGGCAACAAACAAATAATAAATCATACCTTTGTATTCAATCTTTCGAGAATTAAACACAAGATTTATAGATTCAGTCAATCAATATGGTCGCATTATGGTTTGTGAGCTCTGACTTTTATCACAAGTTTTTCTAGTTTGTACGCTGCTGCAGCGTGCAACAACGCGTACAACAAACCAAATATGCATATTTGGGTTACGGATTTGACATCAAAATCTCTTTGGGTCAGAGTGGTTAGTGTGAAACAGTATGTAGTTGGTTTTTAACAAATTCAGGGTTAACATATCACATGTTTTTATCACCAGTGTTTATTGAAAGTTGACAACCCTAGTCACATATCACTGGGTTGCTATTATGTGACAGCTTGCAAATCACTGTCGCTGTGTTGTGTACTAAAACCTGTTCTAAACTATGTAATGGTTAATTAAATTATAATTTATCGTTATGTAATAAAGTGAGAAGGAGATGGGGCGTACTTTATGTACATAATGCATCTTTTCTTATCCTTGTTTACGGACAACTTTTATCACAACACTTGATAAGTCGAGATATATCAAATGTGATGTAGACAACACAATGTCATTGATCCCAAGATATGAATGTCCTTTTGATAATATGAGCATAATATAAAATCATCAGCATCGATGAGTATCTACTGCGATCTGTTATTAATGTCAATAATAACCGAGCAATGTATTTCAGGAGGTTTGCAGCAGCGCGAGTGGGTCAGCGGCGCGCGCGCACAATGCTCGTCACCATCAAAGGCTTCTGGAAGGTCTGCCGTTATGGCGACCTCTACATGGTAACTACACATTAAGCTACAACTATTACTACTACTAAGGTACTCCCTTGTAGTTTGTTTTGACACCTTTATCTAAAATAAATATGTATAAAATCTAAAAAAAAAATTGTCTATCGGGCACTTAAATAGTACAAGCAAGGTTTCACAAGTAGTATTTAAACTTTAAGCGTTACTATACAATACCTATAAGTGAAGTATTCAAATTGAGTTTGGAGCTTTATAATTAAGTTGTGTAATTGAAGGTGTCAATCCTTCCTCAAACTAAATATCAGACGTATAAATAAACGAATTCAAATTCCATACTTAAAATAAATCATATATTTTAACGAAGCTAACTCAAACGCAAGCAATGCAATCTGGATAAAAAAACCACGACCTTACTTATCGATACCGTTGTAGATTTTTTATTAAGTATTTAACAAGTTTATTACAACAATTGTACTTAAAGTAACAGTTTTAAAGATATTTATAAATAAAATAGGCGTTATTTTTTTTCGATTTTCTTTTTATAAATTCTTCTCAATTTATTATTTTATATGAAAAACATTTTAAGACACGCTACAGTGAAAACGGTGAAGGAAAACATCGTCATGCAACCTTCACATATCTGCGAAGAAATTCAGAGATATGTGTGAAGTCAATCCGCACTGGGTCAGCGTGGTTGACTATGGACGAGTCACCTCTAATTTGGATAGACTCTGAGCCCCGAGTGTGGGGACATATATGAGCTACCGAGGACGGTGCACAGAAATATTGGTTACTCTAATTTGATTGTTTAAAGCGTTCGTTAGACGCTCAAACTATTTTTTTTTTCAATTTTACGTTTTTCAAATAATTTGATATTGTGCAGTTCGTTCGTATCGTTTAACATTCAATATAGAAGCTAGTAATTACTACTTTCTACTTTATAATTACGACATCATTTAATTTTACTTGTTAATATTATATTTTCTTTATTCTTAAAACTGAATATGTTTCAATATTGTAGACTGTATTGCTTGCACAATAAATGAGCGATTGTTCTCTCCTAAAAATAAAACTAGGGCAAAGGTGTATTGTGTTTTTCGAACTGACAAAGATATTCTTAAAACTAGTGATAAATACAACAGTTTGTGATAAGTACAATTCTTAAATCAAGTACGTCACCGATTTTACTTTATTTGTACACTTCGATATCTTATAATTTTAGGTTATAAATGGTTAAAGAACTTATTTGTTATATGTACAATCTATATAATACATTTTAAAATCTTACTAATATTATAAATGCGAATGTTTAGATGGATGGATGTTTGAAGACATCTCCGGAACGGCTCAACAGATCTTGATCAAATTCGGCATAAATGTAGAGCATAGTTTGGAAGAATTCATAAGCTACTAATACAGTTTTTTTAATTCCGAGCTGACGGAGTCGCAGGCGACAGCTAGTCATCACGTAAATATATAAAAGACATCTACATTTATAATCCATGACAATGGATTTACGAAAACATCAAGCACGAAGCACTCCACGTGTTGCTTAGCTATTATATTCCTATTACACGTTTAAAGAGACTCTTGTAAGAAAAAAATCAAGTGAAACAGAAACATGCAACTTTACTTTTCCTGCGTTTACCATGATTACCACAATTAAGGCATTATCAACGAAACATCGAACAATTTCTTGTGACAATATTTACAATCTTTCTTACAATGTACAAAGTAAGAAATTTGCTTACACGATCACAATAGCAAGGAAGCTGTTATTATTTATAATTATAAAATATTTAACCTCGATACTGTCTATATAAGGAACCGTACAGTTTGTACATAACGATGTTATTTATAACCTCAGCTCACCTTACAATAGCAATACGAAATAATATTTATTTTATAACAAAGTTGATTACAACATAAAGAATACTTTCTTTTTATTTTATGTAAATGAATAATAAATAAAGTGACATATAAGGTGGCATATGAACAAGAGAGCGCCTGAATTCGTCGAAATAGTGAAGCGGCCGGTGCCAAATAAATAGAAAATCCAATCAATCCTATCTACCCCTTTATGCATTGTGTATTTTGTAATTAAGACGACCTGTAAATCTTACAAATGTTATAAATGCGAATATTTAGATTATGGATGGATGTTTGTTAGAAGGTATTTCCGGAACGGCTCAACGGATCTGATTAGGCATAGATGTAGAACATAGATTAGAATAGCACATAGGCTACTAATTAAGTTTTTTTTTAATTTCGAGCGGATGGAGTGGTGGGCGGCAATTAGTTGAGTATAAATAAAGGAAGAGATTTTACTGAGAATCGTATCTCAGAGACCAGGTCATGATCAAACTCTCAATCACTGCGCTATAACAGTTTGAATTAATGAGGTAAAAATCTGAATCACATGTTATTTATACATTTTAATTGTTTTTAGGTAATATGAATATTCTATTACATAGCTCGTTAAGAAGTCACGGTGAAGGTCATATAACCAGGCAAAGGAACATTAAATATTTTTAAATTTTAATATTATGTATTAAATCTTTAATATTTTCAAGTGACAGTAAAGTATAAATATATTAAAGGAAACCTGATTTTTTGACCTATCAGCCGTAACTACTGGAAATGAGGAACTGAAATTTCATTGCTTTTTAAATGTAAATCGAGAATAAGTTTTTTTTTTTTTTTTGGAAATTGAAACCAATGAATAGTAAAAAATAAAAATGGTGTGTGTTTTTCATTGTTAAAATGTGACTAAAGACACAAGAATAAGGGAGATTTTAATTAAACATAGCAACTATATTTTAAAATTACCTACATGTGTTACATAACATTTAATTAAAAAGAACAAACCGTCCGTTGCTCGTTTGTCCCCTTCTCCTATAAAAAAAACTAACAACAATATTTTCTACTAGTATTGAAATATTCATAAACTATGTAATATCTTTCCATAATTTAAACTTTAAGTAAGAGTCGTGATAAATGCAAATTGCAAATTTTACGCGCGAACTAACTTGTCAACATAAACTATCGTAAAAAAAATGATGATTCGATCATTACCATGTTCACTGTAATAATAGTACCGATGTTGTTATGCTTCGTTCAGAATCAACGGCAAAAAATAATGTAAATTGGTTATAAATCATTCAAGTTATAATAGAGTAATAACATTTTTTGATGAGTTGTTGCCAAATTGCTGGCTTTTAGATGTCGCATTTATTTTAAACTATCAAAATAAATACCCTCTATATAATTACGGGAATAATAACTTTGAACGTAAATAAGTGGGAATAGTCACTTGTTACTTGTGTTTCAATTCTTGCAATAAGATGTTAAATAGTTACGATTGGCTTAAAAACAAGATCGATTCAATTATCCGCGCGGAATGAAGAATTAACTTAATTAGTAGCCTGTGTTCTTTCAGGATATATTCTACGTTTATGCCAAATTTCATCGAGATGCAGTCGTTCTAGAGATACATTCAAACAAACCATCCATCCATCCAAACATTCGCATTTATAATATTAGTAAGATATACAACATCTAAAAAAAAACGCATCTCTATATTTTCAGACCGGCACATTTGTTCTAAAGTAGTCAACACACAAGTTTCTCAGTATATTATAATCTAGTAGTTGAGCTAGTACTATCGCGGTGGGAACGTGGCACCGGATGATGTTACATGCAACTTTAGAGCTAAACAAAGTGCGACATTGAACTTGAACTGGTCGAGGCTGGCGGCGAGTCAGCCACCGTTCAAGTTTGCTTGACCGTCGTCTTTATATAGCATACTGTTAACAACGTTAATTTGAACCGTATTTTGAGTTAGTATTCCTTCCCGGAGTATCATATCAGTTGGGATTTTTTGTTTTTTAAGTAACAAGTCTTGCTATTACCAAGCCTTTATGCCATTAAGCCTTCATGGTACCTGTACCTTACGGCGTAGATCATCCCTAACTCCATCTATTTGATGTAACTTTCTTTGATATTAACTTTTTGTAAAAAATAACTGAATACTTGCATTGTTAAATAAATATTAATGATTTAAACTCTACATATGCAATATTAAATTCTAGATAATTTTATTTCTAAACAAACTCAGCAGCCATTATTATTTTAATAATTTCAAAAACAATTAAAAACATGCACACAGATACATTGACTTTGTTATAGTACGACTAAGTTAGTAGATATATTCGATTTGAAGAATTTAAAATGGAAACATCTAGAAGGGTTCTTCATAAAGGAGTATAAGTCGGTACCAGACACTGCAACGTTTTTGCTCTAAAGGATTTTACTTAACTCGTTCTGTTTGTTTTTTTATATTATAAAGCAAACGAGCAAGCGGCCACCTGAATTCGCCAAAAAAGCGAAGCGACCGTTACCCTTAGACATTTGCGATTGCAGATGCTTTGGCTATCTTTAGTTAACGGAGAAGGAAAAGCAAGGAAAGAGTTTCTTTGCCAAATCCACTTTCCCTACCCATTATTTACTTTTAAGAAAAAGATGGGAAGGGAACGTGGACTAAAATAAGCATTCAGCAAGCACACTCATCAGACAAAACGCAGAATTACTCCCAGTTTATGTCTGTCTTCTGTGTGGTAGTGGTACCGGTCGACTCAGCCCATTCGTGCCTTCAACAAATATAGTTATTACGGTATCTACCTTAGTTAAAAATATATATAATCAATGTGTGAAGCCTTTTGAGTGATATATTTTACCAACAACTGGAATAGGTTTAATATGATAATTTTCCATTTACTTTCCCTCTTCAAAGTAAACTGCAACGATAAACTAATTTTAGTAAGTTAACAAGGTAAAAAAGTTTTCAATTTAAACTTTTACCAACCTTCCGACTGTTACAGAACACATAAAAGAGTTCATTTAGTAGATAAAGTATTCAAAATAGGATCTAAGTGACAACATGATGTTTTTGCAATATTTTCTGTCTGTGTGTATGTCTGTGAGGTATTTTTGCACACAACATGCCATGGAAACATTTGGAGTAATGACGCACGAAATTAAATTCTTTGATAAACATTGCACAATGTTACTTCAGATTTAATTAATTCCCATGGACGGATTTTTATTACTTTTTAGAGTGCATTATTAATGCATACATTCGTCAGATAAATCCTATCAATGTGAAAAAAATAATTGATTGCTTTTAAAGATTTAGTGAATCATAACAAGACATTTAACAAACCAAAGAATAATCAGTGAATTTACATGATATTGTATGGATAAAGATGTTATATAAGGAAAAGTTGATTTCCACGTGACGACAAAAGATTTAATATAATTGTGGTTAATAAGTGGTCATTAGATGATCGGCGGAGTGTATCCGTCGAGGTGTAGCATATACCGAGAATGCAACGGTTCGCTACTTCCTGTCTCTATATTTATACTATTATATATTACATAACGATTAAGTAAGACTACTTAAGCCAAAACTTTAAGGTTTATAAAACTCTGTGTAAAACACAAGTTTATGCAATTTTTAAATTGAATTTCACTCCCTATTTCATAAAGTTAATTATTTTTGTGGAATGAAATAATTAACTCCTAATTTATGGAGCTCTGATGATGTCATAAATGCAGATAATATCAGAATTTATTAGATGTTAAATATTTTCATTGTTGCAATAATAAACTCAGAGTACACTTATGAACTCAATTTTTAATTACAGTAACAAAATCCTATTCTTATTTTATTACTACACTTTTCTTCTTTTCTATAAGATAATTTAATAATAAAAAAAAAAAAACGTGACAGTAAAATTATAACAAAATAGTAAACCGGTATCTTTTTTAGATAAGCAAGTAATTAATTAAAAATGTATTAAAAGTAATACCTATATAAAGACGGAACAGTACTTTCGAGAAATGTTACGAAAACCAGTTGGATAGCGGCTGCGGTCACTTCATTAATATTAACAAGCTGTGTTAAGAAAAATCGCTGTTACCAACAACAAAGTGACTCAACAAGAAAATCCTTTAATTTTAATGTTGCTAAGATTAAGTGTGAAATTTATCGTTAGCGAAAGAATTGCGAAAACGAACAAAAGATTCCTCCTAAAATATTAATGCTAGAGGTTACCATAGCAAACTAAATTTAAGATTGTTTAAGTTATTGGTAAAAATAGTCCTTCGTTTTTTTTTTCTTTAGAAAACTTCTAAGTTACAAAAAATAATTATGAAATTTTCGATAGAACGTTTTTTAATTCGTAATTCCACCTTTAACACGTACGTAGTATATTCGTTAGTTCTGTGTTAACCAGTTATAATTATTAGATGTTACGTAATAAAAATATATGTGACAAATTTAGATATTTTTACTTCTCGTGCGTGGAACATCACTATTAACACGCGATAAGGTTTTGCTTTGTAAGCGAAGTATCCCCAATTTGCATATATGAATGCACCTGGTGCTCTGAAGATGTTTCTAGAAGATCTTCGGCTTATTTTAAAATAATACAAGTATTTGTTTTGCATCGCTTACCCGGCGCCGGCCGTCGGCGTGCGTCGCAAAAACTTTAATGACGCTCCGTTAGCGAGAGAAACATCGGATTTGCATATACAATTATTTTATTCTAACACTAGCTGTTTCCTAAGACTTCGTCCATGTGGTGTTTAAAAATCATAATTAAACCTTGAAACACAATTAATTGTTGTCAATTTTCATGTAATTTTATTGAAGGAAAAATATTGCTCCATACAAACTATCGCCTTAGAAATTTAGTGGATGAATTGGGTTAAATCTTTTCTTAGTTCTTGTCTATTAGTAACAGAAATTTCTATGGAAAACTAAAACTCGAGGTTCAGTAGTTTCTGCTGTTTCATCAGTCACCGTTGTTTTCTTATACTAGAATCTCTATATAAAACATCTCCGGAAACCCATGAGCAGTCGTGCAATCAGTCAGTAGATCAGTTTACACTTTTATATATGTAAATTCAAACATAGAATAAACATAAAAACTTTTATGTCGCAATAATTACTATAGACACCAAATAAACACTTGTTGTGTGTCCTTTTTGAAATGCATTTATAGTGCATCGAAAAGACGTCATACTCGAAGAATTTTGAAAAAAAAACCTCAAAAGGACATGTTTTTGTTGATGCCGACATAAATGTAGATCAATTTTTGCGTCAATCACATACATATATATAATTTCGAAAAATATAATTATATTAATAAAACTGGCTATCTACTACATTGACATTTTTTAAATTGTTTTTTTAATAAATACTTTTTGTTAAAAAAAAAAAGATCGACTGTAGAACAAAAGACAGTGGAAGAATACAAATTACACCATAGTTTTCAAAATGGATCAAGCAGTTAAGGTCACTATTAAAGATATACACACTGATAAATATTCATCATCATCATCAGCTCACTATACGTCCCCACCGAGGGGCTCGAAGCCTACCCCAAGTTAGGGGTGACTAGGCCATAGTCAACCACGCTGGCCAAGTGCGGGTTGGTTGACTTCACACATATCATTGAACTTCTTCTCAGATATGTGCAGGTTGCATCACGATGTTTTCCTTCACCGTAAGAACGTCGGATAAATGTACATATGTAAATCGAAAATCGAAAAACACATTGGTACATGGCGGGATTCGAACCCAGGACCTGCCGATTGCAAGTCAAGTGCTTAACCCCTGAGCCACCGACGCTCTTATAAATATTACTCACCTGCAATCTAGCAAGATAGAAGACGTCAAGTTCCAAATATACAATTTTTTTTTCATGCTCGTGCATGCAATGTAAAAATGAGCAATAGTCAGAATAGTGGTAGATTTTAATTTGAAATTAAGCTGTTAATGTTTTTGAGTCACTGCCGAAACACAGTTTGAAACATGTTGTTATCTCTGTTTTTTTTTTTTCAAAGAGAGAGCAAAGGATGGTCAGATGGTGGAAAGCATTTTGTACAAATCTATCGCCAGTGAAAACAGTAGTTATCTGATAATAAGACATCATGTTTAATTTTGCCATTTTTCTTTATGTTACTATTAATTGCTTGTTATCAACTAAAAGTTGTTTTGCCGCTTAACATTAAATAGACCAGTTCAGCTAGTCTGGGGAGCGCAAAAAATTAGCATCCATAGAAATTACTAGAACATCGATGCGGGATTTATTTTTAGGACTGACGGCGGGTAACGTATACCCGATAAAGTATGTCAATATGTTTGTATGATTGTGGGTTTGTATGCATGTCTGTTCCACTGAAAACACTGATTTAGAACACTGTGTTGTTTTTAGATAGTTTCCTAGAGTCAGAGTCGGGCTTCTTGTGTTGTTATTTTCCACCCAGTTGGTAATTCAAATATACATATAGATTTATGTCATTTTTTATAAAAAAAACTAACAATATCGATAACATTTGTGAGTCCCAATTAGGTTTGGCGAGTCAGGCGGACGGTCGTAAAAATTAAGCCAAAACATGAAGGTTAACCTTGTGCGCCGATCCTAAGTGAGTTGGATAAGTACAGAGAGACGATGATAGGTAACATCTACTAAGTTATTACAAAACTAGGATAATAAAAATCTCATACTCTTTCCCAACTCTGTTATTTAGTAACACATTTATTATTGATAGAGAGTGGTGAAAATTAATATTTAAGTCTTCATAAATTAAACATTCAACTATATTTAAATTGCATATAAACTATATAATTTTTTAAAAGATATTGTTAATTGCGGAGGTTCAAATTAATTGATAGGCTTTTTATTTAAATCATTTCAGAATTTTAAATAAAAAAACAACATCGTTGACTCACGGAGTTACTCGTATAAATCATATTTTGAAATTGGATACAAAATTGTCATCTCGTCTCGAATGATAAAATTATTTTTTAACCGACTTCAAAAAAGGAGGATATTCTTAATACGTTTTTATTTTATTTTTTCTCTCTTTGAGCTTCGGCTAAACGCACAGCCTGTGTGAACTAAATAAAACTATAAGCTGTCGCCTGCGACTCCGTCCACGCGGTATTATATACACAAAAAACCTAATTAGTAGCCTATTTATTCTTCCAGACTATGTTGACCAAATGTCAGTGAGATCCATGCAGCCGTTCTGGAGATACCTTCAAACAAACATCCATCCGTCTAAACATTCATATTTATAATATTAGTTAGATAGTTTCATAAAAAATATAACATCTGTCGCACATTAATAGTATTAGTTAAGTCCATTAATTATCATTCGAGTACAGTGCATTAGACAAGTGTATTGTGACAAGGTCATGTCGCTCGGTACCCATTCCTTCCGTTTGCAAACCTAGGAATTGTTTATTTTCCTCTACAACCGGTTCATATAATAGTGTTCTATTTAATTATATATTTTTTTAGCGCGACTGTACCAGGAAGGGAAGTATAGGAAATAAAAGCAACATCAATAATTATGAAAATAAATGTACAGTGAGAGGCAGGACTATTTATAAATCTGAATTTAAACAGTCGAAAAAAATAATATTTTAAATACAAAACTGGTAAAGATTTAACCAGCAATTAAATTTAAGTGACATTTACCAAATAAAAAAAACATTAAAAACATAGTAATTAACAAATTAAAATGGCTTTCAAAGATGTACGACTTTCAGAACCAAATGAATTTCACAAGGATTTTTAACAATTAAGCCAGTGGTTTTTATTTCAAACAACCAATGGTATTTAAAAAGATCTCTTAGAATTTGGTAGAAAAAAGGAAAAGTTAGATGCAATTATAATATCGGAGCAAAAAGAAAAGGGAAAGATCGAGCAAAACTAAGTACTTATTAAATTAACTTTCATAGAAATAAACGGCGCGATAAAAACATAGGACAAAGTTACTTTATCTATAATAGTCATAAATCTACAAGAAACGATCTGCAAACTCGTGATTTGTTATTAGGTTAAAGCAAGTAAATACTAGAGATCTAATCGTTTTCTAGAAATCTTAATTTAGATATATTATATATTTGATAGATATTACATAGAAATGCCGCACGACGACGGAGAAAAAACACACGTGTCCTTACGTTCACTCGTGTAGGTAACGGAATTAAAGAAACTGGATGTGGCAGGAGAGCGCGAGATTAGTTAAAATCAAAGCGCGGTTGTATAAAAGAGAAAGTTGCCTGGCGTGTGCGACTTTTCTAGATGTTACGAGCAATTGGTTTTAGGACGATTAACAGACATTGAAACAAAAATAAATAAAGGAAAGATGTATAAAAAGAAAACATTATAACAAGTTGATTAATATAAAATTATTAATAAAAAAATCGTTTTGTTTATAAGTAGAGGAGAGGAGTTTTTTACATAGAAAAGTGTATATATTTTATTGTTCTGTATTAAAGTTTTTACTATGAATATAAAACTTAACAAATTTGTTTGTCGCCACGCATTTTTTCATTCTACTGACTCTATTGATGTAGAGGAGAGAGGCTAAGATTATATCACGTAATATCTTGTACACGCGTGAAAAACAACAAATACATTTAGGTTTAAAGCTCGCGAAATATAACTACTTAAATAATTGTAACACGTTTAATATACACATAAAGTAGAACGCAAATTGAAACATATACTTTAAGTTCCCTTAATCCCAATTCCGTCAACGCAACACATCACTGTATGAAACTATTGTGAACAAGAATAAACATATTGCATTGACATAACGTTTTAAAACTGGCAATAGATTAATGTTTAATTGAAAACGAAACTTGTTACACATGGGTGTATATAGTACATACGACCTTTATATATTTCCTGAGCGGTCTCTTTTAGTGTCGTTGTTTTCGTGTAGAACCCATAACCTTTGGTATATGAGTGAGTGCGCGTGCGCAAGCAGCCACTGTGTCGTGACATACCTCGCAGGACGCACGTTGGGATGCAGAGGACGAAAAGTTTGCTCGATCTCTACGAATCTATAGGTTTTAATTTGACTGTAAGTAGAGTGACCTTTTTTAATTATTAATCTTATAAAATATTTTGAATAGAGTAGTCCTAAACATAATTATCATCAATTCGATAGGTTTATCCTATTTGTTTTTAAAACAATAATCAAGGTGGAAAAACAATGTAACTGATAAGTAATAAAAAAACACAAACTACTACTTTACAAAGTATTGCTTATTAATAAATTATTAAATCCATTGTTTTCCTTTTTAGTTAGTGAGAAATTATAACAAACTTGGTATAATTAGGCAGAATTATTATTGCATAAGAAAATAAAAAAGTCTTTAAAACTTTGATTATATTTTAAGACAAAGGTAAAAAGTACTGGACTAACTTAATCAATGTAATTACTTTCTTATTCTCCTGCGAAGTGGCGTGTTATCAAAATGTACTAAATCATCGGATATAACGAGAGCTGAGACGACAGTTGTTATGACACGGATCGTTTGACTTCCGTTCCGCTGGTTGATCGCTATTATTTTAAAATTACCACAAACACACCGTTTTTTATCATGCATAATCTGAATGTTCAATCTGAAGTGGAAAATTCGCGAAAAGTTATTATTGTTTAACACATACCAATCACAGACGTTCTCTTTAAAAAAAAAAGAAACGAAAATTAGTTTTTACAGTTTGGAATTTTACAGCAATAGAGAATTTTAATTTTACAAATCTTTAAAAGTTGTAACTGCCTTTATTAATTAGTAATAAATAACGCGACTAAATAAATAAAAATATTTAATTAGTCGCGTTATTTTAAAAAGACAAAAAAATTTTTTTGTTCTACAAAAAGTCGGAAGTAGACCGCGGAACTATTTAGCATGATCTTTTCCTGTATACGATTAATAATTAATTCAGTAAAAGTAGGAAATACACATATGAGCAATATATCAAGTTAGCTACATGTATATCACGAACTTGAACTTTTAAGTCGTAAGTTGGCAGTCATTACGCGATCAGACGCGGTCGTGTTAACACCATTTGCTAATTATAATGTCACTCGATGTAACATGCTCCAACGTCTCGTATAGGTTTTAATTTTTTTAATGACGATTTTATAAAGGAAATAAACGATAAATTACAAAAACACCTAATTTAAGTTTACTTTTTCTTAAGCTTATTATTTTATATTTATAAACTAGTCTTGATCTTAATCTTTCGTACAAGTTGAAATTATTTGATTGAAATATATACATTTATTTAATTTATTTTTCTGGAAAATCGAAAGGTTAAATGGTTACTGTTCATTTTCACTACCGAAAAGCAAATACAAAATTAAAAATTACTTGCTAAAAAAAAAAAAAAATACAGACAATAACTTTTTTTTTGTATTTAGACAACGGAAATTCATAGCTAATGAATAAAACAGGATGGAAACATACTTGAAAACAAATGTTTGGCCGCGAAACAACTATTTATGTTTGTTTTCATTTCGTTGCGTGAAAGCGACCGGTCAAAGCTGGCTTATTATAGACCAGGTGTAGGCGGGCGGGATAGAGGGCGCGCGTGCGCACGCTGGCTGTGATGTCACACTACCTGTGTCAAATGTCAATGCACTCTTTGTAAACAATCATTCGGACCGTTGTCATCATGTTTTCAGTCCAAATTATATTTAACAAGCTTCGTATATTTAATTTTATAGATATAGTGAAATAAAAAGATAAGATAATTATTTAAAATTAGCTGTCGCCCGCGACTCTGTCCTCGCGGAATTAAAAAAAACGTAACTTATGTTTTCTTCCAGACTATGTTCTACATCTTTGCCAAATTTCATCAAGATTCGTTGAGCCGTTTCGGAGATACCTTTAAACAAACATCCACCATCTAAATAATCGCATTTATAATATTAGTAAGACATAATTATTTTCAAACCTCATTCTTATTTAAATCTCCTCAAAATAATTTTTTATTGTCTTACATAAATCTTTAACACGAGTAATGTATTATTATTTATTAAATCAAAAGAAGTCAAAAATAATAAACAAACATTTAAATTAACATACAAAAACGATGTGTAAAAATTGATTCAACGGCTTGTCAGTTTCAATGCAAATCGGTCACGCTTTCCTCGTGCGATACATAATATGTGCGATACATGACTCATATACGTAAAAAAGTTAATAATATAAACGAGTTTAATGTTACGTAACAAGTTGAAAAACAACAATTATGTGATCTTTAAGGAAAATTATAATAAATAAAATATAATGAACTGTGGGAAAATGCATTGATGCATTTATAAATAAATAAACTAGATTTATGTAATTATTATGGGTTATATAAAGAGATTAACAAATCAAGCTTTGGTTCACGTACATATTTATCGACATATTAAGCTTATAATTGATGAATCTTATGAAGATTACTCATAGAGTCATAGAGACTCACGAGCGCAGCACCGTTCCTAACCCAACAGCAGCAATCATAACCTACTACTAAAGATCTAACAACGGCAATTCTAACCTAACACTTGTGTGTGAAGGTGCTGGCGGCATTGGCCGCGCAGTCCATCAACATCTCGGTGGGCTTCTGCCAGGGCTTCTCCGCGGTGCTCTTGCCGCAGTACACGCACGAGCACCCCAATATCACATACGAACAGAGCTCATGGATTGGTAAGAAAAATATAGTCTAATTGTTTATTAATACAAGGAATTTGTGCAAAAATGTTGTTTGATTTACGTAATGTAATTTTACGTAGTGAGTTAATGATTTTTGTGCGGCTTTATTACAGAATCAATTAAATTCTTGATGATAGCTCTGTTTTTTAACTGGGATAGCCTATATAGCCTATATATATATTTCTAATATTGGCAGAGAGATTTGTTGGTTAATGTTGATCGATCACATTAAAAATGACTGAATTGATTTTAGAGAAATACTTTCGTCATTTTACTTGTAGTAAATATTACAATGTATTTTTCATTCTGGTTGTGTAGCGAGTCTGGGCGTGATCTCGAACCCGGTGGGCGCGCTGCTGGGCGGCATGATGGTGGACGTCCTAGGCCGGCGGTTGCTGCTGCAGTCCATCGTGCTGCCCAACCTGTTGGGATGGCTCGTCATCGCCTTCTCCGACACATACCTCTTCCTATGCGTGGGGAGATTCGTCACCGGATTCACTATTGGTACGCTAGTAATACATTTCTACGTCATGTTAACTGAATGTGGTCAAAAATGGAACTGAATGGAAGATATCTAAACAGAATTGATTGTGGATAGTCTAATGAATCTTGTCTAATTTCAGGTATGTCAACGGTGTCCTACATTTACGTGGCGGAAATAACAACACCTGAAAAACGAGGAGTATTGAGCGCTCTCGGACCCGGCCTGGTGTCTACTGGGATTTTCGTCGTCTACTCGCTAGGAGCCTTCATCCATTGGAGGAAAGTCGCAGCTATCTGCGCCGGATTCTCACTTCTCACACCGTTCTTGATGTATTTTGTTCCCGAGTCACCTCTCTGGTTGGCTTCCAAGGGCCAGATGAAGGAGGCTTACAACGCTCTATTCTGGCTGCGACAGAACAACAGCACTGCCCAACAGGAACTGATGGAGTTCACGAAAGACCGAAAGACCAGTGAGAATATGAGCTTGAAACAGAAGCTCGGTCTCTTTAAGCGACGGAACGTTCTAAAACCGTTCGCTTTGCTGATAGTGTTCTTCATATTTCAAGAGATGTCGGGGATCTACGTGATATTGTACTACGCGGTGGACTTCTTCAAGTCGGTCGGCACTAGTGTCAATGAGTTCACAGCTTCCATCATCGTCGGTGGTGTGAGAGTGTTCATGGGTGCGGTGGGTGCTTGTCTGATAAACAGTTTCAGACGGAAGACTTTAGCTGCTGCATCAGGACTGTTGCTAGGTGTGGCAATGCTGGGAGCTGCTGTTTGCGACAGTCTCGACGGGCCGCCATTACTGAAGCTAGCCTGTGTGCTGCTGCACGTGTCTTTCAGTATGGTCGGCTTTTTGCAATTGCCCTGGATAATGTCTGGGGAATTATATCCTCAGGATATCAGAGGCATCATGTCAGGTGCTACGTCTTGCTGTGCGTACATGCTGATATTCTTCAATATAAAAACCTATCCTCAGTTAGAATACTACTTGACGAGTAACGGAACTCTGTATTTGTTCGGTGTTTGCGCGTTGTTCGGGGCGGCGTACTGTCTGCTGTGTCTCCCGGAGACGAAAGGAAAGACTCTATCTGAGATCATGAGACAATTTGAGGAGGAGAAGAAGGATGTCGATCCTGAGATAGGTTGTGATAAGCAGGGTAAAGAGGTACGGACGGGGCAGAGACGACACAGCGCGGGCGCGGCTGTATCGCTGGAGAAGGGCGATGTGTTCACGCCGCGCTGGACTCAAAAGGAGCCAGCAGAGACGGAACACCGCGAATAACGTTCCTAATTAACTTCAGGCGAATTTAAACCTTATTCTATTCTAAAAAAGATATTTATTGTATGCAATATTTAAATTTTTATTAAATTTTAATGCCTACAATTATCAACTTTATCACAATGTTTTAAGGTTGATATTTTATTTATTTTTATTGCCTGATATGAATTGATATAAGGCAGTCTGAGGTTACAGAATTTAGTTCTATATTGTACAGTTATTTGTATTTATTTTAAATGTTTGTGATCAGTATTATAGAATTTCGAGTGAGTATTTTTTATATTAGTATATAATGAACATTCCATAAATATATAAGGTGATGTTAGACCGAATTATTTTTTTTTAAATAATTTTAGCTACAAATAAAGTCTGTTTCGAGTCGTTTGTTGCGACTGAACAAGTCTGAATATTAAAATTTCGTGCCTTAATAATACAAACTTATTATTTAATACAAAATAATTATAATTTAATACTAATTATACGATAGTAAGATATGATTACTGTGATGAATATGATTAGCTTTAGTTTTGTGTGAAATAAAATCGTGTGATGTTTTTTTTAAATATTTGTTTTATTTATTCCTATTAGTCTTAAATTTTCCAGTTGACTGATAAAGATAAGAGAAAATAATGTCATTCGATAAATCGGAGAGGCTTCAAATAGAAGTATTTGACATTTTAGTTACGACACTCTAATTTTTTCACGACAATCTCTCTGTCTCACTTTTAACTTTTATAACTAAGGGTCGCCCGCAACTTTGCCAGCGCAGTATTAAAATATATTAACCTACAATATTTCCATATACATCAGCTACTATTCCGTCAAAGACCGGTCAAAATCGATGCAGTCGTTCAAAAATATTACCCGAAACAAATGCTGCCTTGCGCACAGACATACAAACAAACAAAAATTTAAAAAATTGGTTTTTTGTTAGCAATAAAAACACATCATGAGTACGAAATATGTTGTTCAGGTAATACACACAGACACTCTAATTTTATTATATGTATAGAATAGTTGTCGTCCGCGGCTCCGTCCACCCGGAATTAAAAAAAAATAAGTAGCCTATGTATTCTTCCAGACTATGTTCTAAATTTGTACCAAATTTCATCAAGAATCGTTGAGCCGTTCTTGAGATATTTTCAATCAAACATCTATCTAAACATTCGCATTTATAATATTAGTATTTTTTTATATAGGAGAAAGGGGGCAAACGAGCAACGGACCGCCTAAAATTATTTGATCCGATGTCCATGGACTTCCGCAATGCCAGAGGAATCACAGATGCGTTGCCTTTAAGGAAGGTATACGCTCTTTTCGAGAAGATCCCTAAGTCGTAATTGTTTAGAAATACCGCCGAGGACAGAGTATTCCACAACGCGGCTGCTTATAAATTATTCAAAAAAACTTGTATAAACTAATTTTGAGTAATTGTTAAAGACTTTATATAATTTACTAGCTGTCGCCCGCGACTCCGTCTGCGCGCATTTAAAAAAAAACTTAATAGCGGTATGAAAAATAGATGTTGTCCGATTCTCAGACCTACTCAATATGCTCACAAAATTTCATGAGAATCGGTCAAGCCGTTTCGGAGGAGTTTAACCACAAACACAGCGACACGAGAATTTTATATATTAGATTGAATTTCTATAAATTAATTAGATACCAACAAAAACTAAGATAATGTAACAAACAAAGCCTGGGGAAACCATACATCTTTTTACTAATTAAGCAAAAACAATAATAAGTATTGTGCAATTTCCGTAAACAAAATCAAGTTCCTATTTTTATGAGAAAATATATTAAAGTACAATTATATAAAGTCGGAATTGATTAATTAAGAATTGATTAATTAATGTATAATTATAATTTATGTATAATTAATTATATTTATAATTGGTTAAAAAATATAATTGTTGTTTAGTTTAAATAATATGGTAATTGTGAAAGAAAGACCCATGTCGGTTTTGTGCCTTAAAGATTCCGTTCCGGATTATTGTTACATTGTTTAAATTTTTAAGTTTTCTTTGAGGATTACCGTCTCATTAATTGTTAATATTGATTGAACAAATAAATATATTCTAATTCAATTAGCTCTTTTTACAAAAAACATGGCTTGTGTATATAAATGCCGCGTAATTTTAAATTTGGTTAATCTAATGTGGTTATTAAGTTGGAGTTGTTGAGGTTGAACTTCTTTCATTATTAGACAAATATTAAGAAAGATAGAAAACACTAAGTTCGTACTTCTTGTCTTCACTTTTTAATTTGTAACATTTAAACATACGTGACTACCAAATATTTAAAAAGCTTTATCTTTACAATCATTCAAAGCGCCATCTATTATTTGGAGCACAAAACAAATTATTGTAACAACCGATCAATCTACCATAGTTCATTTTTAGAATCACAGATGGCGTCTTTACTACATTGATAATTTGTAACACTATTGAGAATGCGCTTTTAACTGTAATTGTTTGAAATTAGTAAAGTGTTATAAATAGTCTCTTATCTACAACTTACCGTGTCTGAGGAATGCCGTATTTGATGCCCACGCCCACTCTGGGCAGGGCTTTGATCACTTTCTTGACAGTCGCCTGGTCGGGGAACGCGAAGAAGATTGAAGCTGGAAATTAAAAATGCACACGTAAGTCATGAGAAACGATACTATTTAGTCTTTATAAAATAAAATCTAGTATTAAACCTGAACCTACTATTATAAACCGCTAGTTATCTTGCATAGAAGACGAGTTGTCTTTTTTTGGTAGTGGTATTGTTGAGAAATATGTTTTTCTAGATCATAGGTATGTTAAGACAACGGAAACCTATAGTTATTCGTGCACTAAAGCTTCTAAAATCGCTGAATAGCTGTATAATCCCCCATACTGGTACTATATACAGTATTGAACATACAATGAGCAAATATATACAGTATATGTATACTAACTTCTGCTGGCGAGGAACATCTCGATGGCGACGCTTTGCAGCAGGTAGCGGCGCGAGAAGATGGCGCGTACCTCGCTGAAGTACCATTTGCCGTGCAGATGCTCACAGTACTTCAACACCTGCAACACCACATGCACATCTGTAGCATAATGATGAAGTACTTGAAAAAGAAAGAGAAATATTGTACTTAGGAAACAGAAAATAAAACGAGATAAAACTATTTAACTAATCGTTGTTTTCTGAGACCAAAATCCCTGTGTAAGATATTATCTCTGTTTTGTCTAAAACATTTGAACTAGACAGAAAGCAAATTAAACAATTTTTTTTTTTTATTATAAACTGAGACGAAATAAAACGAACAACATAAGATCGGCGACACAGCGCAGTAAAGCTCTGAGTCGTAAAAGCTTCGTTAGAGCTTTTATTACACGTTAAAACGTGTCTACTATCAAACTATTTGTATTTAGCTTTATTATTAAATATTATATACAGTATTGATCGCCAAGTGGTTAAAACTCAACAGTAATTCCAGTTTTCACATACCTAAATATGTTTGGAAACTTACTTCTCTGGTAAAATAAACTATGTCAAATTTTCACTTTACGTCTGTCTAATAACACCATTAACAATCATTATCAAATGAATTACAGACACATTAAAAAACAAAATAGCACGTGTTTATCTCCCATATACACCCCCACAAAATATTGAATATAAAGGGGACAGTGGGTGGAAATTAGCACAAAGATTGATTAACCGTGGAGTGGGTGTGAGGGCTGTGATTTGTGCTGTTTGTGTGCGGTGTGCAAGTTTGATAGAGCACGTATTGTGTTTAGTGTTTTGTAATAAATTATATTTACCCATTACGGATTAATTTCTAATCTTACTAATATTATAAATGCGAATGTTTAGATGGATGGATATTTGTTCAATGTATCTCAAGAACGACTGCATGGATGTCGATGAAATTTGATACAGATACTAGCTGTCGCCCGCGACTCCGTCCGCGCGCAGTAAAAAAAAAAAATTAAAAATAGATGTTGGCCGATTCTCAGACCTACTGAATATGCTCACAAAATTTCATGAGAATCGGTCAAGCCGTTGGAGGAGTACGGGAACGAAAACTGTGACACGAGAATTTTATATATAAGATTAGATAGAACATAGTCTGGAAAAATACATAGGCTACTAATTAAGTTTTTTAATTCCGCGCGGACGGAGTCGCGGGCAAAAGCTAGTGATTTCATAAACCACTATTTCTAGATTGTTAGATTGTATAATTTTCTAATATTAAACCATGTTTTTGTTTTCAAATTAAACACCGGATTATTATAGCAGGTAATTTAAAAGATACTTTCAATAATTCAATTATTTTCAATTAAATAATGGTTAAAAAGTAGTATTAATTTATTTTAATATTATTTTTGTTTTTAATAGGAATTGTAAAGTAGTAAGTATAAAAGATAAACGTAAGTTATTACACTTAAGTGAGTATTCTTTGTCAAGTATCATTAAAACTCTAGTACCATTGTGTTTGTATCGCAGTGGATAATAGCGGAATAATGCAACCAGCAGACTGATGGTTGTAAGAGGGTTAGCTCTCGGGTGTTGGTATAGGGGACTATAACAAGCGTAACAAAATGACACTCTAGTGTTTTTGTTGTGTAAATAAACAACTTCGAAAAGTTCTTTTAACTGTTAAAAAATAATAATTCATTGAAAAAAAAAACATCTTATCCATTTTCTTAAAAAGGTGTTGATAAATAATAGAGTCGTAGACAACAAATTTAGTGGTTCATACTCTGAGATAGTATGTATGGATCATCATCATCATCATCATCATCGTCAGCTCACTATACGTCCCCATCGAGGGGCTCGGAGCCTACCCCAAGTTAGGGGTGACTAGGCCATAGTCAACCACGCTGGCCAAGTGCGGGTTGGTTGACTTCACACATATCATTGAATTTCTTCTCAGATATGTGCAGTATCACGATGTTTTCCTTCACCGTAAGAACGTCGGATAAATGTACATATGTAAATCGAAAATCACATTGGTACATGGCGGGATTCGAACCCAGGACCTGCAGATTGCAAGTCAAGTACTTAACCTCTGAGCCACCGACGCTCCATGTATGGATAGAATAGTACAACTAGTAAAATAAGCATTTTAGAGATTTTATTTCTTTAGAATGTTAGCTGTATATGTCAGAGGTATTGTAGTAATCATATAATATATATTTTTACTCGTTATATTAGTGTTGATAATAAAATAATCATGCTATTAAGCACAAATACAAGATGAGAGGATTGGGCTCGTATGAACCCCTCATACTAGTGGGGTCGTTGACAAATTGCTGTACAATTGAAGGAGACAAGCCCCGCGGGTATTGAGGGGTCCCTTTCTACTTTATTGTGTTATACTATGATTTTCATTTGTTTTTGCTTGGTCTTTTTGTATGAATTTTTTTTTTGGATTTTGGATGGGTTTGTTTGCGAAACATATTGAGAATTTAAAAGAGACAAATTAACTTTTTAATTTTTATTTCAAAGTAATTAATTACTCTTCATACTTAAATGTTAAGTAATCTAGAATTTTATTTAATAAATCCACTTGCTCTTAGATTGTTAAAGCTTGAAAAACTGTTAAACCCAAACTGTAAACAAACGAGTAACGCTTTCTTTCTCTAATTTTATTTAAGCGTGTTATAAAGCGATAATATTTAATAATCTGTGAGAATTATGTACACACAGCCACTGAACTCTCCCAGCATCCATAGATGTATGAGATAAAGCACGCATTAGATCTGGCCCACACTAATGGGAGGCGGTCACGACACGGCTTGTGTGAACATGCCACGTGTACCTATTGTATTGCTAAGAATTTAGATCATTTCGGTGATTTATTACATTGGCATAGATTGAGTGGATCTGGTTGATAGGAGAGAAGTTCTCTAGTTTTATGTATAGGTAATCTTTATTAGAATATTTTCTGAATTAATATAAAATTTGAATATACACAATCAGTTATCATATTTCTTTAGGCATCATAATAACAGTGGTAGATCCCGCAACAACAATATTTGTTGGGTGCACGAATTGGCCGGGTCGAGCTGTGCAATACCACGACCACACAGATGACAGGCGTGAAGTGGAAGCAATTCCGCGTTTCGTTTGATGAGTGTGGTACCGGAGATCTAATTTTAGTCCTCTTTCCCTTCCCACCCTTTTCTTATAAGGAAAGAAAGGATGGGAAAGAGAAGTGGATTTGGCGGAAGAGGGGACGCATAGAAAGGAGAAATATCTTCTATCTGTGCGTCCCCTTCTCCGTTGATTGAAGGTAGGCAACGCATCAGCATTTGCGGATGTCTATGGGCAACGGTCACCTCGCTATTGCGGCGAATCCAGATGGTCGTTTGCTCGTATGCCACCTTAAGATATAAAAAAAAACAATAGTGCGGTGTGCATTTGCAGAATTATATACCTATAAATTTTTTTATGTTTTGATGAATTAAAAAAAATATCCACTATCTATCTCAGTGCAATCTCTACATAAATGACAATGTGTCAGCAAAATATCAAATGTAAGTGAACGAGAAGCAGGTGATAGGTCGGCTCGCTCGCGATGTCTATCGGAACCGTAAATAACATCAGACAAGTGCGCCCATTAGATACGGACACGACCCGCAGAAAAAAATACAACCCTCACGCACCGACAGCACAGACAGACAAAACAATAAATGCTAACGTATATTCTGTCATTTAGAAGAGATTTCGTTGCTAGTTTATTTTTTATATCTGAAAAAAATTAATTCAAAAATAAGGAAAGATCTAGGGAAATGTACCAGGACCTTAGAAGTCGTAACTCGGGTTTCGGATATTAATATTTATTTTATTTAATTATCTTTAAGTGTTAATATTTTGCAGACCGTACGCAAGGTGTATTCGCGTTGGTAATAATGCGTGGAGAAGTGTCTCCGAGGGCACGAGTGCTGTGAGACATACAAACATTGTACTCCGCCAACGTACGCGCCCGTCACAATAATAGATTAGGGCCGGCCCTAAAGGTGTCGAATTCATTACACTCAATTAAGCAAGTGTTCTATAGTTTCTTTATATGGGTCGTTCTGATGAGTTTTCGGAATAACCTCGCGGCGCGTCGTGTTTTTTACGATAATGTCAACTATTTTAATGTTACTCGACGTCGAACGACGACGTCGACGTAAACATTAACAACAGTTTGTAATCGCGCTCAGTTTAAAATTGAATTAAATTAGTTTATTTGGTTAAAACGCAGTGAAAAGTTGTTATCAGAACTGTTATTTATCTTGGTGATGTGATAGGCTAAACATTATAGTGCTTAATCAGTGCATTAAACTAATATAGACAATTATTACATATAACTTAAAATAAGTGTGAAGTGCATTCGTGTCAATCGTCGTTGTTTACTGAAACGCGTAAGCGACGCGTTTTACACGGCGCTTACGACCTTTAGAACGGAAGAATCCCCTAGCAATAGTGCACTGACGACCTTGTTAAATTACCGTTTGCGCTTCATAACGTTTTTGAATTTACAAAACGAATATGATGAATACCGAAGATAAATGTGCCGCTTGTCTGAGCGAGTTAAAAGATACTTCTGCAATGTATTGCACATGCTGTAAAGATAAGTTTCATTTGTTGTGCCTAAACCTGTCACAGAAAGAATACAATGCTCTCACCGAAGATTCTATAGCAAAGTGGACGTGTGATATGTGCCGCAGCAAGGGCCGCAAGGGCGGGGATAAAACAAACACTCCAGTTCGTGTACGTACTTCTTCGCCTCAGCTCAATTTCGTCACCCAGCGCAATAAGTCGCGACCCGCCCCAAACCCGTCAAACCCGTCAGTTTTATCTGCTAGCGACATACGCGAAATCATGCGCGAAGAGCTTAATTATTTCAGGCAACAAATAAACCCACAGCTCTTGGAAGTCACTAACGCCGTGTCGACCTTGCAAGCCACGATAGCGTCATTTAACAATGAACTTGAGACGTTGAAAGCGGAACACGCTACACAGCTTTCAAAATTACGAGATATGCAGGAAGAAAATTGCTCTTTACGATCTACCGTGCAATCACTTTCAGCACGGCTCGAGCAGATGGACCAAAACTCACGCTCCGCAAACATCGAAATACAATGCGTCCCGGAACATAAGCAGGAGAATCTTGTAAACATGGTGCAGCAACTGGGTAAAGTGATTAAGTGTCCAGTCAATGACACTAACATACATTACTGCACCAGGTTAGCCAAGATGAATAATACGTCGTCTCGGCCGCGTTCCATCTTAGTTAAACTTAGTAGTCCACGACTACGAGATGAGTTTCTCGCAGCTGTCAGTAAATTCAATAAAAACAATCCGGATGATAAACTGAAGTCTAGTCACTTGGGTATCGGTGGAGACAAGAAGGCCATCTTTGTTGCAGAACATCTTACCCCTGCGTTAAAATCATTGCACGCCGCTGCACGTAGCAAAGCGAAGGAACTTAAATACAAATATGTCTGGATCCGCGACGGAAGGATCTACATGCGGAAGAATGATGAATCAAACTTTATCTTTGTCAAAAATATTGAAGTACTACATCGTTTGTCATAATACCGCTAAATTTGCTTATTTTTACTTAAGGGCATGTTAACAATTTACTATCAAAATGTCAGAGGTTTGAGAACAAAAACTCAGGATACATTTAATAACGTTATTTGTAACGATTTTGATATTATAGTTTTTACTGAAACATGGCTGAACAGTAGTATTTCTGACAATGAGTTGTTTGATAGTCGATATGTTGTCTACAGACGCGATCGTGAAAGTAGCGGGTTCCACAATAAAAAAGGAGGAGGTGGCGTTTTAATAGCAGTCTCAAAGCGACTAACGTCTGTCCGAATGCGTGCTTACGAGTCCGATTGCGAGGATCTTTGGATACAAATTGAGCTACCAAACAGTAAAGGTAAAATCGAGAATTTTTACATATGCGGCATTTATATTCCCCCTCCTGTTCAAAAACATATCTTAGAACATTTCATAAATAATTCAAACTGTATCATTGAGAAACATGAGAGCAACACAATAGTCGTCGGTGACTTTAACTTTAGCAACGTAGCTTGGAAAAAGATGGATAGTGGTAAAGTCATACCTGTAATGTCTAATAGCTTTATGTATAATACGCTGATAGACTTTATGTCTGTTAACAGGCTCTCTCAATATAACTATTACTTAAACAACAAAGATAATATTCTTGATCTAATACTCAGTACTGTCACAATTTCTCAACTAAATATATCCGCAGATCCTCTCTCAATCACCGACCCCTCGCATCCCCCCCTTGAATTTTGTATAACACTAGAGTCTCAAGATAAGCTGCTCTCAACTTCTGAACCTAGATATTACTTTCATAAGGCAAATTATGTAGAAATCACGAACGAATTGCATAATATTCCTTGGGAAGAAGAATTGTCTAAATGCCTAAATGTTGACGAGATGGTTGCGGTCTTCTACAAACATCTAAGGCTAGTCATAGCTAAGCACGTGCCTAAACGTTCACCTCGTAATCATAAATATCCTATATGGTTCTCCACTCCATTAATTAAAATATTAAAAGAGAAATTTAAATTTAGACAAAAGTTTCGTAAATATGGTAATCCTCGCGACTTGCTGACCTTCCAATTACTTAGAGAGAGAAGTAACAAAATTTACAAATTAAATTACAACAAATACTTGCAGCAGCTAGAATCATCTTTGACATCGAACCCAAAATATATATGGACATTTCTCAAACATAAAAGAAAAGGCAGTTGCACTTTTCCAGCCTTAATGACCGCTGGGGATAGAATCGCAACCGGTGGACCCGATATTTGTGACCTCTTCGCAAAGCAATTCTCGTCAGTTTACGCCCCCAATACTCCCATAAACGTTCCTAGTAAAAACGAATTCTGTACGCCTACCGTCTCAAACTATTTCTCGTCCCTATCCGTAACCAGAGATCATGTCTACAGAGTTTTAAAAAGACTTGATTCTAAGAAGGGAGCTGGATCCGATGGGATACCGGCTGTCTTTCTCGTAAACTGTGCTAGTGCATTGGCTTTCCCTCTCTGTTTAATTTTTAATAAATCCCTTACATCTGGAGTTTTTCCAACAGCATGGAAAAGTTCTTTGGTTATTCCGCTCTTAAAAAGTGGCGATGCTAGCTGTGTCGGAAATTATAGGCCTATATCGTTACTCACTGTATTTGCTAAGGTATTCGAACAGATCATTTATCCATCACTATCGTGGCATCTAAAACAGTTAATTGCTCCTGAACAACATGGCTTCTTTAAAGGAAGATCCACTTCTACAAATTTGTTATCTTTTGTGGAGGACCTTGCCGAAGGTATTGACGCTGGTAAATCTTTTGATGCAATATATACAGACCTCAGTAAGGCCTTCGACAGTGTAAATCACGATATACTTCTGAATAAGCTCCTGTCGTTTGGTGTATCTGGGAATATGCTGCGTTGGTTCAAATCTTATCTTCAAAACAGAACGTCGGTAGTTGTAATTGGGGGATATAAATCTAAGTCGTTTACCGCGTCCTCAGGCGTTCCGCAAGGCTCCCATTTAGGCCCTTTATTATTCAATTTATTTTTTAACGACGTAACCAAGTGCTTTAGCAACTCCAGGGTCCTTATGTACGCGGACGATCTAAAATTCTTCAGAGAGGTAAACTCATTTGCAGACAGATCGCTATTACAGAGTGATCTGGACCAACTATCTGAGTGGTGTAGAAGTAACGCCATGTCGTTGAATGTAAGCAAATGTTCGTCGGTCCATTTTTCGAGAACAAAAAGTTCCATTTCACACACGTATAATATTAATGGCACGCTACTGAATGTCGCTGACCATATTAATGACTTAGGTGTAATACTTGACAGTAAGTTGCAGTTTAACGCTCACATCGATGACATAACTAAAAAATGTCTTAAAACTTTAGGCTTCGTATTACGAAACTGTAAAGAGTTTAAAGCTCGTACAAAAATAAGTCTGTACTCGTCTTTAGTTCGCAGCCGCCTGGAGTATTGCAGCGTCGTGTGGAATCCGCACTATGATACATATATCAAGCGCTTAGAGAGAGTCCAAAAAAGATTTCTAGCGCATTTATCGTTTAGGACTAACTTAGGTAATAAACTTTCGAGTTATGACGACCGTTTAAAACACTTTGGGATGGAATCGCTTTACCAGCGAAGAAAATATCTGGACGCCATGTTTCTGTACAAACTGATTAATGGTTACACCGACGCTTCTAACTTATTATCAAAATTGTCCATCTCTGTACCTTCTAGACTACCTAGATATAAAAAATATAAGCCGTTTCTCACTAAGGCAGCTCGAACAAACTTAGGCTTATATTCACCAATTAACAGACTAATGACTACATACAATGTATGGCATAATTCTTGTGTAATAGAAGATCCTAAACAAGATCCTGGTAGTCCAAATATCGCACAATCCATAAATGATGCGCCTCAAATTGATATCTTCTCTAACAAATTGTCTAGATTTAAAAAATATCTTCGAGAAGTTATGATTTGATTTTAGTTGTTCCTCTTTTTTATTACATAATTAGCTTCATCACATATATCTTACTAATTTAGTTTATATAAAGTTTTGGCGTTTCCGTTTGTTGCTTTATTATACTTGTATGATGTGTACACCTATCATTTGGATAAATTATTACTCCGTTTTAATTTACTTTTGTTATATAAGTTATTGTGCATGTGTTATAATTTACCTGTTGGTGTATCTAAATAAATAAATAAATAAAATAAATACTCGACTTTGTTTTTGTTCAATTAATTAAATATCAAATTGATTGTAATCTATACAAAGAATTATTTGAAGGAATGTTTTAATGAAGTAATTATTGTTTTATTTATTACTGTATGAGAAGCCAATTAGCTTTACTATAACGTGAAAGTAGTAATACGTGGTGTTTAAAGTAAATATCTTAAAACAAAATGTGAAACTTTTCGGATCTCGTTGAAATTTGAAAGAACACTATTAAGTTTATTTTTAATTCCGCGCATTCGGAGTCGCGGGTGACAGCTAGTGAACTATAAAAAAGTGCTTTTTAAAGGAGGTAAACATATTGTTTACAATTTAAGTTAAATTGTAATTTATTTAATAATTTCAAACAATTTAAAGCCTTTTATAAACACAACTTATAAAGGGTACTAAATAATCATTTAGTGAAACAAAAAGTGTTCCTGTCTTTGTTTCCACGTGGGAGTGGGTTCTGTGGTGACGTTAGTCCGACCTGATTGTGGTGGGTGGCATACATGTTGTTTACGACCATCTCACCATATTTAAATGACACTTAAGTGTCAATGTTTATGGTCATTATTGCTTAATAATACATGTATATTATTGTTTCCTGTAATCCTTAATAATTTATACTTATTTAAGGTTAACATTGGACAAATACCGTTACAAATTGTTCCCCTATGAAGTTACATTAGAATATGTCCAACAAATGCTGTTGGAGTGTGATGAAACAGACAGAGCTGTTGTTCGCAGGGCTAAAAGTTGATCCGATTGATGTTGGCCTGATTTTTACAATCTTGTAAGACCCGGCTTCAATCGAGGCGGTACGATTTTGCCAGCTCGTTTCAGCAGCAGCGTTTATTAAACAATAAAGAACACTATGGGATTGTCAAGGGGTGGTCCTGATCTACACAGGAACTAGTCGTTGAGGAGCTGGTCTTAAGTCCTCGACACTATGTCCTCTCCCTAACACTATAGACAACTGACTGTGTTCGAAAAACTATTCTGAAAAAAAAAAAAAACTTTGGGATTGTCATGTCCGATAAGGACGAAAATCCCAAAAAAAAAAAAAAAATTAAATCAAGTTTCACTTATATTCGTTTTGAGTACTTATTGTATAGTACCATCTGCAATTCGCCGTGTCTGTATTAGCTTAGGCAAATTAACAAACAGTCTGTGTTCACAATTTTGCACCGACAGATGCCAAAATATAGGATGTGTCTTTTGTAACTTTTGATAGACAACTATTATGATATAAACTAGATATAAATCAGTTTCCAACCACAGTATTTCATGTCTAACGTCAAGCATGTTAGTTAACTCGAGATGTATTTATGTGGGATCGATGTTGCGGGTTTGATTCCACGAAGTCCTGAGGGACTCCTATTCTCCTTGCGCACGTCCTGTCGTTGACTGCGCGACGCTTCATTTGAATAACATATATAAATTAGACTTAATCCCTGAGGAGATCGTATTGTTTCAAGATACCTAACGGTCTAAAGATGTATAGCTTGGGATTTGTTGTTGTCAATGCGTTTAGAAACAATTAAAAGAAAAAATAAAAACGTAATAATTACTGAATAATTATGGTAAAAATTAATAATATCGTCTTCGATGGCATTCAAGTTAATTTCGAATAAACGAACGTTAATAAATCGCCTATTCTTATACATTTTGAGTTGGTGAATTACCGCACAAATGCAAAGACGGTAATGAAAATCTCAGTGAAGCACACAAAAGCAAACAAACAATTAATGCGTGCGCTTAAACTAATTCCAGTAAACTGTGCGCCGGAGGGAAGTCCTAATTAAAACGCCATACATCACGCGCGCTCGGGTATACAGCCCCCTACCTCTATTACAGGAGATTATTACTACGGTTTCTCGATTCAAAGTCACTTCGGATCCAAAAGTGATGAAATATTTAATATTTTTATAAATTGTAATGATAATAATAATAAAACATAGATATTCATAGCTACATAAATAAAAACCTAGTAATTAATAATCTAATGCATATACAATTACTGTATTTTCCTCTGTTAACTTATTTTAGCAGTATACCTAAAAAGATAATACGATTTAAATAATCGAAACCGATTTAGTCAGTAAAATATAATTGAATGAGAATAATCTATCTCTATATATATAAAATAAAGTCGTGTTAGTTACACTATTTATAACTCAAGAACGGCTGAATCGATTTGACTGAAAATTGGTGGGCAGGTACCTTAGAACCAGGAAACGGACATAGGATAATTTTTACCCCGTTTTCTATTTTTTATTCCGTGCGGACGGAGTCGCGGGTAAAAGCTATTTTTCATAAAGTTTCTTTTAACAGCTTAAATCTTATATATTTTAATAAAAAAGTAATTGCAACATACAATGAATCTCACAAATTTATCACCTCGAATGGATATCAGATTCGAGTGAGAACAAATGGTAGTGTCTTTGAGTTCCCTATTTCGCAGTTTGTCATCCCGAATGGTTAATAAATTCCCTGTCATCGCATCTCCTCTTCTCGCCGACTATTTCTGTAGTTCCCCTGCTCTTTTTACCGCCGCTCGGCTTGCGGTGTGTGCGTCCTTTTTTCTATAAAAGTCCCCGAATAAATCTCTGTCTTTAAATGTGGATGGCGAAGAAATTGAATAATATATTGTTGAGGAATGTTGTTTCGTTTAAGATAGTTTTATGTATAAATTTAGATAAGAATATGGGATTTAGTTGGAAAAAAATAAAACATTATCGGATGTTGAGTTAAAACCACATTAAACACATGACAAAAAATGTGTGAGAGTTTGAAACTTTTTCTTTCATTATTACGTAGGCAAATGTTGTTTGATTATACGGCTTTATTAAAAGAGTTACATTAACAAAATTATTTCGAGTATACGTGAAAGTTTAGTTGATAACTTACGTTAAGTTTCCTAGCTTCTGGTTATGTTATCAAGTCTGAATTTTTAATACGTAAAAAAAAGACACTAAATGTCAAATATCCAAAATATTTTTTTAATGGTCAATAATTTTAGTTTATTAAAATTGATTATTGTGTATTAAATCTGAAAACATTAATATATGAAACTGGATAATGTCCAAAGGAAACTGCAAATATTTTACGACAACATATAAAGTGCTAACAGGATGTGTAAAATATAGTAATAAATAATGTGACATTATCGTTCAGTGATTTATGCGACTTGTCGTACGACATACGAGTTCTGTCGTACGGGATTACGGAGATTATGCGACAAGAATGTCAACTAAATCCGCTAATGACACGAGAATCGGTTCATCGTTTAACTAATAGCAGAAAAGTTGAACATCTGGTGATGTTAAACTGTACATTGGTTTTTAATCTAGTCGTTTTTATTTCGGACTAGCTGTCGTCCGCGACTCCGTCCGCGCGCAGTTAAAAAAAAACTTAATAGCGGTATGATTTTTTTCTTTTAAACCTTCCCTAGACCTCCACGAACATTTCAAGACTAAGATAAGATAAATCCGTTCAGCCGTTCTCGAGTTTTAGTGAGACTAACGAACAGCAATTCATTTTTATATGTATAGATGTAAGTATTACATACTTTAGTTTTGTAATACACAAAAAGAAAAGAAAATGAGCCATTTTGGTACTTATATTATATTGTAAGTAGTAGGTACCTATCTTATTTTGATCCGTTCATTGATGTCTGAATTACTTTTGTTTCGACTAACAGATGACGTAAAGCATTGATTTTGTTGTAGTTTGAGTGATATTTTTAACAACGAGAAAGGGCGAGCGTGGCGCCGCCTTGCGAAGCATCTGTGTTCAATTACACGGTCGCTTGACGCCGGTAATCGATGCCGACCGCTGCTGAGAATTAAAACTAAAGTAGCGACTTATATTTGTCCAACTGACGGCTATAGTCTGTAGGTACCAAGGAGTAAAGCTTCTTTCATTCATATTTACTACGCATGTTATACTTTTACTGTATTAACTCAAAAAAAATAATGTTAGACAATGTTCATTGTTCAGTTAAACACGGGTTTTAAGTCTTTGGCCGCCACTGATTGATATTGACGTCAACGTGGCTATATGTTATACCATAAATATGTATCATCACAATACTTTCGGTATAAGTAGGTACTTCATTATTTGTAAGGTAAAGATCGCATTTCGCAAGCCTACGCATAATAATGTTTTATTAACCATGATTTGTCAACCATCCGCCTGAGTGTTGGAGTCACGGTATAAAAGGGTTGACTATGTTTAAGTTAAAATTAATTTGAAACACTATCTTAGTTTCTTATGGTAATGCCTTTTGTGTCTATCTTTCTAGTTGTAGAGTTTTAAAATATTAGATTGTAGTTAAAATGTTCGCAGAGAGACGACGGCTGCTGGTGAGCCGAATATCTGACATCGGAGAAGCCAAAGCTCAAAAACTCCGATGGGAACCGACCCGATGGCCGGCCCAGATACCACTAGTGAGACGCCGTAGAGCTGGTCCTGCGGTGGCTACAAGCAATGAACTGGCAAGGAACGGCGCAGGACAGGCGACTTACACGATCTCTTGTCTCGAAGGCTAAGACCCAATTTGGGTCGCTACGCCAGCGGAGTAAGAAAGTTAAAATATTAAAACGTAGCAAACTTTTTGGTACTTTAATGTAGAAGATACGTCTTTAACAAATGCTTCTAAAAACTTCGAACTTAACAAAGTTCGTCTACTACAATTCGAACATAGAAATAGAAAGAGCCAGTTACATTTATTTTATTAACAATAGATGCTATTTATAAGGTAAAAAGTTATCACATTTTACGGCACAAGAGCACGACAGGTGCATAAAGTTCAACAAATTTTATCATTATTAGATTATAAATAAAACAAAAGAATGAAACAAAAAATAAACAATAGTTACCTCGAACTAGTCTATAAATTAACTCAACCATCCTCAGTTAAGCGAGCAACAAGCAGTTAGAGATAAGAGTCCGATTAACTTTAACGTCCGCCCTTGGGTTAAATACGGTTTACGACGGTGTGCGCAGGCTCCGCTCTTAACTGACGATTTAGATCCGCTGTTAACTGATAACGCTTGACTACCGGACGACGTATCAATGCTTAAATATTGTTACGGTTTCGGTTTACTTTGTAAGGGTGCTGAAGCAATGGTTTAGTTGAAATGGGAGTTGTTGTCTTTGATTGATGTATAAAGGTACACATTATAACGAGGCTTTTCTTACTACCGACACATAGCGAAAATTTAAAAAAACTTCTGTACTTGTGTGCTGCTCACCACTTTCAACAATAGTTAAAAGTAGGAGTAGGTACCATTCTGTTGAATAAGATGTTCAAAAAGCGAGAGAAGTGTGTCAGGACTTTGCCAAATGGAGGTCTGCGACTTCTGTCTACCCCTCTGAGTTAAGGGCGTGACGAACTATGGTGTTGTATTTTGTTAAATTCAGATAAATGCTAAACAAATTTGTAAATTGTTCCGAGTAAAATTGTAGTTTATATGAACGATGTAGCCCAGTCTTTCCAGCATGTACATGTACATCCACTATGCAGTCCAGTGGATATTTAAATAATGCCAAATACAACTAACTATTGTATAAAAGCGCAACGAACAAAGAGGTCCGTATCGCTTATCTGAGATCTGCGTAATAATTAAGATCCCCGACGTCTCAATCCCGGCTTCCAATTACTGGCGGAATGAACCAAAATAATTATTATAAAGAAAAACTCGATTGTTACAACCCTATTGCAAATATTAACTTATTATAAGACAAACGATATTCAACTCTACTGTGATGCGTTTGAGTATAAATTTGTCTGTCGCTTGTAGGTATCTTGTGGCGTTTAGTTCCTGAAGGGTACTTAATGGGCGGAGCGTCACCCCTACCACGTTTGGATGCAGAAGGTGGGGCTATTGTCATTTGTGAATCAGCAGTGGGGGATGACGGATGTGTATTCAGTGAGCGTTCGGGATCTTAGCGAATCGTTACCAACTCAAATAGACTTTAGTCTGTGTGGTCGCGGACTTTACAGTCGTGTCACGATGTTAATTATGTTAACCAGTTAAATCGTTAGTTCCGTTTGTAATTGCCAGAGCTCGCTAGACATTTGTATGATCAATGTGTCTGTCTGATTTATGCGAAACGTCTATTTAATGTCGATTAGTATTAGCAGAGATATCGCGTAAATAAATGCAGTTCTCTATTAATTTATATTAAACCTAAATATAAAGTTGTGTTGATAGTTAAAATGATCTCTGTGATAGACTAGATTAGATAAATCTACTCTTCAACTTCTTTACAAAATATGTTTTCATATAGTCTAACATTTTGTTTTACTTTAACGTATTTTCCCAAATGTGTTCCTTTTTCCTTATTCTGTTACATATTTAAGTGCGATTTTCTAATTGACAACTTGAAAAGCGAGTGTAGAAAGAAGAGGAGAATTTAGTAGGTTTAATTCACATCAGGTGTCTTTAATGAAACCAAATACATATTCCTGTCTACATTAGCCGAAATTTAATCTCTTTCCTGAAAAGTAAATGTTTAAATAAAAAACTTTCATGTAAAATTAAGTCAAATTTACCATTTAAAGAACCCACGCACCTAAAAGAAATAAAACTATTTAGAACCCCAAATTGATACTAACAAGAAGGTAATGAAGTAGAGTATTTATTACAACATGAGTAGACATTCGACAGGCGTGGTCTCTAGACACAGGAGTGACAGGCCGATATGTTACAACTGATACGTGACAGGCTAAGATGTTACGAGTGGTACGTGACAGGCTGAGAGCGTTGGGATTCACTAATAAAGTCTGAACCGATGAGTTTCGAATACGTGATTTAATTACTATTTTGCATTAAATTCGTGTCGTGTTTAATTATTTTTTGGTATTGACTGAGAACTTTGTTGTTCTATTCTGAGACAGACTTTCTTAGATCTTTGCCAAATTTCACCGAGATTTGTTAAGCCATTCCGGAGATACCTTCATCATCCACCCATCTATACACCCATCTAAACTTTCGCATTTATATTATTAGTAAGAATAAAAAATGAAATAGGCGACATCTACAAACACGAATTATTTTTGAGTAAATTAGGTCAAGTTATTTATTTTGTTACAAAAATAGTTCGCACAAGTCTTTATTTCTTGGGTAGGTATAAATTATATGAAAATATGTCGAATCATATAAATCTGGATAATTTCCAGCAAGTTATATTATAATATATTTACATAATGATCTATATTAATGTTAGAAACATTCAACTCAATCTGCTACACTCATTAAAGCTTACGCATTATATATTGTTACTAAAAGCTGGTGACATTTCGATGTAAATAATTGATAATATTAATTGGTCGAGTTATTTTAATTTTATTTATCCAACATAGTTCGTAGGATGATAAAAAGATATTAAGATTGTCATAACATAGATGAACATATAAAGTTACAAGTTAATTTTATCATAATTTTTTTTTTCGTCTTGTCTTAAACTTTTTGTGTGTATTCAAGCACTTGGTGTATATTTTTCAGTGTAATTAAAACGCAAGCTACATAAGAAAAGATAAATCAAATTTAACTTATCATTAAGTTATATTTATATTATTTGGAACTATAAATATTTGAATCGGTTCATTAGTTCTTTAATTTACACTAATTAAAAAAAATACTAAACATACGAAATAAACAAATCTTACTAGTCTTATTTTTTACACGGCGAATGTTTGGATAGATGGATGGATGTTTGTTTGAAGGAAAAACACATAGGATACTTATTAATTTTTTGTTAATTTAAGGTGGACGGAGTCGCGGGCGACAGCTAGTATTAAAATAAAGAACGATTAACTCTTCGCAGACTAAATGTCGGATGTGTCACAGACATCGGACAATGTCAATTATCACTGAAGCAGTCAGACAAAATGACAAGGAGAGCGATGCATATTTCTGTACTCATCATGAGAGAAAGATCAACGGATATGACATACTGAATGTTATCGATAGAGTTGTACCAAAGATATATGGAATTATTTAATTATGAAATATTAAAAGTAAAGCTTTTGGATTTTATTTGTGGATAAGAAAAAGTAGCAATGGTTTTGTTTTTAATCTTGGCTCTGAAATTACTAAATAGATGTTTATGACTTTAAAGTGGAATGGGATTTATTGAAAACTATGATTATTAAATCATCCTTTTGCTGAAATTAATTGTTTTGTGCTTCGGCCATTAATAGACGATCGTCGTTTTAATAAATAACATAAAACGAATGAGACGTATTAACTTTTTTAGGACGCTTTTAAATACTTTATTATATAAATAGGCAATAGCACTTTTGTCATAAAATTTTATTTACTTCCCTAAACTTGTATTTAAATAATAATATGCTACACCGAAACGATGTTAATATTTCATAGAACAATACGCAAGGGGTAGGTAGTGGGAGAGGCTGGCGCGGACGTCCGGCGGAAGTGGGCGGGGCGTAACGCCGCCATTTTGCGCGCGTCGCGCCTGCGCGGACACGTCAAAGGGATGGGGTATAAACGTGGGAGAGAGCTTTTTGTTATAAAAAACGAGAATTTATTCGTACGCTGCACGAATTTCTTCGTATCTCTCGGGATTTGGGGATAAGAATTTATTATTGTGAATGAAGGGATAGCAGTGAACTTTCCTCTAAGGCAAAGTAAACGAATTTTATAGTAAAATTATTTACAATCTAGACTAGATATTACTTTTGTTTCTGTTTATTTTTAGTTACACCTTTAAGAAAATAACCTGGTAGAAATTAATATTTTTTTTTTTTTTTATAAGAGAAGGGGGCAAACGAGCGGCGCGAACACCGAAGTGATCATCGACGCCCATGGACATCCGCAACACTACGAGAATTGCAGATGCGTTGCCGGCCTTTAAGAAAGAGATATGCTCGCTTCTTGAAGGACCCTAAGTCGTAGTGGAATAACGAATATGTAACAAATTTCACGAATTTTTTTTGTGGAGGAACTAAGTCGGAATTGGGAATGCGAATTTTGTACTTTGCGAAATAACTATTAACTTCAAAATACTATTACAGGCATAAAAGTTTCATTTACGTATGCTGTACCAGTCCTAAAAAATCGTTATTAACAAACAACATTAATAGGTAGGTTTAATTTCTTAATTAACCGAATGTTAATCAGATGATGTCTCCCTGTGTACCAGGCGAGCATGGCGGTGCGACAGGCGCGCATAAATCACGCCGCGCCGACCCATCCATCACGCGCCTGCCGACTATCAATCGAATGAACCGAAATAGTATCTACGCGGTGATGTGTCCCTAGTGATGTGCATTTGATCGCACATATCTTATAACTTCCGTTTTGGTACAACTGGTTAATAAACTGAAAAGAAACTGTTACCTACTTACAATCTGTTAACTAAATTATTAACATTTTTACATCACTATAAAGTTAACAGCTTATCTTCTATACAAGCGATTAACGACAATTCACGAATGTGTTTCGTAAAGTAAAAAAAAAAACATTCCGTTCTATATGTGGAACCGTGATGAAAATATAACATCGAGACGCCTTTGATCTCACCGGTGAATGGAGATTTGATTTATATCGGACAATAGCTTTATATATAAATAGTTTTTTTTTGTTACAATGAATAAACCAGCGCTTTTATCAATGTTTGAAAATTATTGAAGTTATTCTTTAGATGCATTGAAATGGATGGGAGTGATTTTCTCGTATGTTCAAAATGGCGCATGTGGAGTTAGAAGGTAGGTACTATTATTATTTTAGTTTATCTTTGCTATAGCAAAGATAAAAGATATCACAAACTCGTGTTTTATCTACGAAAACATTTTTTTAATTATAAGGTGGCAAATGAGAAAACAGCTAAATTTGCCTAAATTGTGAAGCGACCGCCTACCTTTATTCAGCGGATGAAAGCACAGTAAGAGGTATTTTTTCCTTTCCTATGCCTACGTCGAATTCCCTTCTCTTCCCTATTATTTCCTTATAAGAAAAGGGTGGGTGTGGAACGTGGATTAAAATTAGGAATCCGGCACGCGCTCTCATCAGTCGAAACGCGGAATTGCTTCCACTTCACGTCTGTCATCTATGTGGTCTTGGTATTTCATCAGATGAGCCGCCCTATTCCTACACCCAACATATCATGTTGTTGCGGGATCTACCACTGTTAAAATCAAGTCACATAATACAAGTTTTGTAAGTAACTATAAGATTACAATATTGTAGCGATTTATTTTATAAAAAAACCAGAGAAGAGCAATAAAATGAGTATGTTCTGTTACATTGTTGCTGGTTGTATAAAAACTATAAAAAGTCAATTGGTGATATTGTTTGTAATTTGATTGGTCAATAAGACGATATCGTCGAACATTTGATATTAAATCGACGTAAGAAAACAACATAAACATACATATCGCAGTTAACTACAAACGTTTCAATCGAACTGCTCTTTATGAACACCTCAGCGATAAAACTCAGCGATCACGATAAAAAGCGTACGCGGAAGGCGATTTAAAATGTAAAGTCGATGTGAACAGCCGCAAGGCAAAGCAAGACATGGGGCCGTAAGACAAGTTATGACGAGCCGTGAACTGTGATTGAATTAGTCAACGCGATTAATGACCGCGTACCGTCGGACAAAAAATGTCGTCGTTAATAGAGCCGGGCTTGTTAACGCTACCGAATTAACGACGGTCGCTATCGCGCGCTTGCAACACCTCCGATATACCTACCTCCGCGGGGCGGAGCGGCCGCGATCGATATCGAGCGGCCGACCGCAGACGTCTCGCTCCCGCAGCGGGCCCGCGTTACGACTGACGGGGAGGAGGCACGCCCCTCGCAGCGAGAGCCCGGGCCCCCGGCGACGCCCCCGGCCGCCCGGCCGCCCGGCGCGCCGCGCTCCGCGGACAGTGTGTCGCGCGCGTGCGTCCCGAGAGCGCGCCGTGCCATGCGCCGCCCGTAGCTTTACCGCCACCATGCTCGTGCCCCCCGAGATGATGGCGGCCCAGTCCAAGCTCGTCTACCAGATGAATAAATACTACAATGAGCGGGTCGCCAACCGCAAGGCCCAGATCGCCAAGACGATCCACGAGGTGTGCCGTATCGTGCAGGACGTGCTCAAGGAGGTGGAGCTGCAGGAGCCGCGATTCATCTCCTCGTTGACCGACTACAACGGCCGCTTCGACGGTCTAGAGGTCGTATCGCCGCACGAATTCGAGATCGTCATCTATCTCAATCAGATGGGCGTGCTCAATTTCGTGGACGATGGCTCGCTGCCGGGCTGCGCCGTGCTCAAGCTGAGCGACGGCCGCAAGCGCTCCATGTCGCTGTGGGTAGAGTTCATCACCGCCTCGGGCTACTTGTCTGCGCGCAAGATCCGCTCGCGCTTCCAGACGCTGGTGGCGCAGGCTTGCGACAAATGCTCGTATCGCGACTGCGTCAAGATGATCGCCGAGACGACCGAGGTGAAGCTGCGCATCCGCGAGCGGTACATTGTGCAGATAACGCCGGCATTTAAATGCGCGGGGCTGTGGCCGCGCTCAGCGGCGCACTGGCCGCTGCCCGCCATCCCCTGGCCACACCCCAACATCGTGGCTGAGGTGAAGACTGAGGGCTTTGACCTATTGTCCAAGGAATGCCTCGCGCTTCAGGGCAAGAACTCCGCCATGGAGGGGGACGCGTGGGTGCTGAGCTTCTTCGAGGCCGAGAACCGACTGCTACAAGGTGGCTGCCGGCGCAAGTGTCTCAGCGTCCTCAAGACGATCCGCGATAGGCACCTCGACCTGCCCGGCAACCCGGTCACCTGCTACCACATGAAGACGCTGTTGCTGTACGAGTGCGAAAAGCACCCGCGCGAGCACGAGTGGGACGAGGGCGCGCTGGGCGACCGCATCAACGGTATTTTCCTGCAGCTGATATCGTCGTTGCAGTGTCGCCGCTGCCCGCACTACTTCCTGCCGCACGTCGACCTCTTCAAGGGCAAGTCGCCGACGGCGCTCGAGAACGCCGCCAAGCAGGTGTGGCGGCTCACGCGCGAGATGCTTACCAACTCCAGGGCGTTTGAAAAGCTGTGAACGAGCGCGCTCTATTCCTACAGTTAGTTCTAAGTGGAGTGAGTGAACTAGTGATTACCGAGTATATTATTCGCTCTCGAGTCATTTATTTAGTATTTGCGCGATGCGGTAGTGCGGTAGTGCGGTAGTGCGGTAGTGCGGTAGTGCGGTAGTGCGGTAGTGCGGTAGTGCGGTCGTGGGGCCGCGCGGTGCGGCGACCGCCGGCGTGTGCGGTTGGCCCGGACTGACTGTAAGTACAGATGTGATGTACTACCCGACTAGTTACATCTTGGATATGATTTGTGATATAATGTAAATAATTTACTTGTATAATTTTAGTGATATTTAATTATTTGAAAATATTAAAAAGTATCGTGTATTTATTTGACTGAGACATTTTAAAGTAGGCTTACGTATTGATATTATAATAAACATATTGAAAATTAATCACATCTTTGATTTCTGTAAACAAATTATCCCGAACAAACGAGTTCAACGACCAATACAGCAAATGTAGCCAACGAGAAGCCGTCACACACATGATCACTCTTTTCCATATAATTTCAACACAAATATTAAGTCGTATAATTATTTACTATTCGTTATAAATTATTATTCATAAATTATTAACACTCATTACTCATGTCTATTTCAATGTTCATAACACTGAGGGAATAATTTCTGAGAAGTTATATGTTATTTATTTATTGAAAAAATTATTATTAGGTACCTACCACGTTATATCTTAGAAAGCTTGTAGTAAATCAACAAATAAATATAGCAAATTAGTTTTTATTTTTAACAAACATTTCCGATTCAAAAAATTACTAGATGAAAACTTTATCAGTTTTAAAACTCGTCGTGCAATTTAATAAGTATTCACTTAACATACAAAATTTAGGCCAAAATTCATACGCGGAATAAATTACTATGCGATTTCATTCGACAAGAGTTTCCCGAGCGCGTAAGAATCGGTTACAGTTTTTACAAAGTTTTTATATAAATAAATAAACATATCATGTCAGCCAAATATCAGCATCAGCTGTCAAAAGTGTGTTATTCAATTTAGAATTTAGAATAACTCTATTTAAACAAATAAAAAATCATCAAATTCGTTAATTTTTTTTTACAATAATCATTGAAATAAACCATAGGTAACTATAATGTGTAGAATTACATAATGATTGATTGTCATAATTAAATGAGATTCATTATTCATGAAACATTATTCAAAATTTTACATCAAAAAAGATAAATATTAACTTTATATCAACAAGTAAAAGGTTTAAATTCTAATGAGATAGTTATACTGATAGTAAGATAACTAGTTAAGTTTTTCCAAATTTGGTATAATTCTTAATCGTTTTTAAAAATCGAATGCTTTTAAAAATCTTTGCACAACACTACATTAGGCCTTTCTGTGGGCGCGGATGCCAACACGACTAAATTAAATAGTTACCAATAAATTAATAACACTTTAGCAACTAAATATAATTTTAAACACTTTTATAAGTCTACTACCTTTTTATATAAGTAAATCACGATTAAATATTAATAATGTCAAACAATGCAGTACTAATAGTTGTCCGTAACTTTGCGTGACATTTGACAATTTGGTCACATAAATGTTAACCCAATATGCAAATAACCCGTATGTTATGTGAATTAAATTTAGAGCATAAAGTACATTCTAATAATAGTTTAACTTAAACGGATATAGTAAATGTGAATCTTAAAATCGGAATACAGGGAAAAACAGCGCATTCAAAAATAGACACTGAATTTTGAGGCATCCGTATTGTGGTTGAAGGATTATATTTATTGGAACGAAGGTCCCTATCGCGCGTTGTGAAAGGGGGCTAGACGGAAAAATTCTTACGAATAGTTGTCACGACACTTTTTGCTATATCACCATGGCAACGACGTGACAATATATAACAAAAATTCATAGAAATAAAATGTGCTTCTTGTGCAGACTTAAGTTATTTATGCTTAGAATAAACATTGGTTCCTTCACTAATTAATTGAAAGGAACTTCGTTCCATCCGGGTGTCCCTTGACACCTCTCAAGTTTTTTTTTATTTTCAAATGTATCCATAATAAATACACCCATAAAAAGCCTTTGTTTATTTTAAGAAAGTTATATGAGATGGCCATATAGATCGACGGTAAAAACCCACGATAGTAAAAGGGATACGATCACTCTCTCTCTCTCTCTGCCTAGCTCGTATCCCACATGATGGTGGGGTTGGCTTTCCTAATTAGTTTGTTCCAATTCGCTCTGTCCTGGACATCTTCATCTGAGACTTGGCACTCCCTTATGTCTTTTAACCATATTATATTACACTAGCAGTCGAGTAACGCGCGGAAAAAGCGGGTATAAAAAAAACTTAATAAGTTGTCTCTGTATTCTTCCAAAATATGTTCCATATCTGTGTCAAATTTCGTCAAGATACGTTGGGACTTTGCGGAGATACCTTCAAACAAACATCCATACATCTAAACTTTCGCATGGGTATATAAATATGCTAATAATATGGTAAATATAAAATCGGAAAACGTGAAGGGTAAAAACCTGTCACTGACTAATTCACAAGGAATTATATCGTATGTGAATAAATTGAAACAAAAGTTTAAAAACTTCTTGTTATGCTACGGATATAGTTCAATGCTAAAACATGTTAAAAGTTGTCTTTTATACGAATTTCATTACTGATTTTTAATTAGGATTTTACCATGTATTGTAAAGCCTAAGTTGTATATAAAATACAGTCAGCATAAACTTTTTAATAATGAACTAAGGCAAATGTAAGAAAACACGCACATAAACAAGGGATAGGGCAAATAAATGAGAGCTTTATAGCGCTGCCTACGTAGTGTCCGGTTACAACGATATTTTATAGTGCGTGCGTGTTGTGAGATAACATGGACTGGTATTAATGTAGAAGATATGTATGTGGGTAGTATTGGGTATTTCGGCCTACCGATACGCTACTGGTTCATAAGATATTAACCTTAAAAATGGTGTTTGATAATACGATGAACAGTGTAATTAATTTAAGCATTTCTAATCTTACTATAATCTTATTATCTATATATATAAAAGAAAGTCGTGTTAGTTACACTATTTATAACTCAACAACGGCTGAATCGATTTGACTGAAAATTGGTGGGCAGGTAGTTTAGAACCAGGAAACGGACATAGGATAATTTTTACCCCGTTTTCTATTTTTCATTCCGCGCGGACGGAGTCGCGGGTAAAAGATAGTATTATATAAATGCAAATGTTTAGATGGATGGATGTTTGTTTGTTTGAAGATATCTCCGAAAAGGCTGAACGGATTTTGATGAAATTTTGCACAGATGTAGAACATAGTCTAGAAGAACACATAGACTACTTATTAAGTTTTTTGTTAAATTAAAAGCTAATAAATATATAAAGTACAAGCACACGACTTCGTCTGCGTGGAATTAAAAAAAAATAGTAATAAATATTGTCTAAGTCATCCGGGGATAACATAGCTTTCAGAAAGCGAAAGTATTTTTCCAATCGATCCAGTAGTTTCGGAGCCTATAAAAGTACTGTTACGAAAAATAGATTCAATAAAGACAAGAACGGCCGACGGCTCTGAAATATGTAAGCGGTGATGATTTTAAACGAACTTTAATCTTTACTAAAATTAAATCATGGAAATTTAATAATTTTCTAATCTTCAAAATTTTGAAATCCTTAGAAATTTGGAAAGGAGAAATCATTGGTATAAATGACTACGAAATAAAGTATCACTTCAAATAAACAAACTTAATTAATATCAATTTGAAATCATATCACAAAGAAGTACAAAGTTTGTAGAAATAACAGTGCTTCATATCGACACGTACAATAATTGTATATTAATTGAAAATCGTGACCTGCATCTGAAATACAGTCGAAGATGTTTATTCCTTACCCATTTGGAAAACATTATCAATATATATACTAAGTTATAGCTCATATGGTGACAGTTTGCTTTGCGATATTCGATCCTCAGTGGTAATCGAATTAAATTCTTTGACTGTACATTGATGCTTGACTTATGTAGAGGTTATGAACCGAAGGCGCCACAGCTCGAGCATCACAGTGCATACTAATCGATATAAATAATAAACAAAACTTGTCACGCCGTCCATCATGATTGAGGAAAACATAAGGCACCGTTAGGTAATAAATCAGATTGTACTTTACTGCTGCATAATTTGTTTTATAAAAATGTTTTGGCTTACACTTGACTAATATTTGAATAAAAATAATAAAAGCTAGCGAAATTTCTTAGGCTTATTTAAAAGAAGAATGTACCTCGTTGGTAACACATTCGAAACTCGTTTGAATTTTAAGTGATGATGATGTTAAAGATTAAATGATTTTACAAAGTTAAAAAGAACAAAAAACATTAACAAATAGATAAAATACACAAAATATCGTGTTACATTTGCTAAGTTCTATTTACGCAACAAAAATACTACAAAAGTTTTAGATGTATATGATTTTTTGTCGTAAGAACATATTAGGCAATGAGATTTAAAAATTCACCAAACGGACTGTATATAAATCTCTTTGGAACGATTTACTGTGGACAAGAGTCGCGGCTATGGTCGCCTGGTATCTAAAAATGGTAGATAATGGTCAATTACTTACCTTAAAAGTTGAAAATAACTTTCAGTTTTACGATAAACTGCTTTAGAAATGATTTAATTTTTTTTTAAATAAAGTTGTCAATGAAACGGTTGTACATTTTTGAAGTGAAATAATTATTTTTTTTCCTTTATAATATTTTAATTTTGTATATTTTTAACGAATAAATATAAAAATTATTAGGTCTGATTTCGAAAATTCAATATAAGACTCTCCTATTCACCCGCGCGAAGCAAGGATGGTACAATTTATAAAACAAAGTCTCTTAATCGTGTCTTTTCACAACGCGAGTAATTTAAAAGAGTTGCAACAACGAATTTCGACTCAATCAACGAAAAGAGATACATAAGAAATGTTACTCTTTTCATTGGATGGATCAATATGTAAAAACTACTATACTTCTATCATTAGATGTGGCTATTTCAAAGTCATTTGCAACAGAAGCGTTAGTTTATCGTTTAAAAAAATTATCTTGCACATAAAAAACTTGACGCTAAACGTGAGAAACACAATGGTTACAAAAAAATATGATTTATAAATAAACATTTATAATTTTAAACGGTTCAAAGTATTGTTGCGTCGCGTTTGGACGTAGGACAACATGCCCGCCCATTCCAACCTCCTCATTATGACCGTTATTTGTGCTCTATTCAATAACTCATCGCCTGTCCACCCCATTTTATTATTTATACGTTTTCTTATAAATATAACACTCGAAGGCATTTTGTTAACAATAATTGATACTTCTAATAAACGACCTAAGTATTTATTTATTAAAATAAATTTTCAATCGCATCTGTTTGGATTATTTATGGATGTTTTCAATTTAATGATATATTATTAATGTTATTAATTTCTACTGTTCGTAGATAAGAAAATGATATAGCAAATTAAATGTTTTTGATAAAGAAAAAGCGTCAAGTCTGACAGAACGGAACCGTGGGATATAAACGTTTTTATGTACACTTACACTACGGGGTTTAATTCAGTTTTATATTAAATCTTACTAATATTATAAATGCGAATGTTTGGATGGATGGATGGATGTTTGTTTGAAGGTATTTCCAGAAGGGCTCAACGGATTTCGATGAAATTTGGCATAGATGTAGATCATAGTCTGGAAGAACACAAAGGCTACTTTTATGTTTTTTTTTTAATTCCACGCGGACGGAATCGCGGGCGACAGCCAGTATTAATATATAGGCAAACATATGTAGTAAAGTTATTCTTTGATATGCAGTATTAGACACACTTTTAACAAATTGTAACAAAACCAAACATTTTATTCTTTCAATTAGTGTCCAAACAAAGTCTATCTTTCTAATATTAAGTAAGATTTAAGTTGAATAAATATCTGCACAAGAGCTTTGTCATTGTCACTGAAATATAGTGAAAAATAATGTTTTTATACAAGTATGTTGCAGTGTAAACGTAAGCTAACATAAACACCTAATATGTCCAACATTAGGTGTCTCTTATCTATATAGTGAGGCGGTGTCACAGCCACGATTTTGTTATCTTAATGTCTTGCAATTCACTAATTTTATTCACATTTTATGTTTATCTGTATAGATATTGAACGCCGGATACTTTATTGATGAATTTAATGTTAAAATAAACACGCAATGTATGTTAAATTGTAGTGGACATTAAAAAAACTATGAATATGATTTAAGAAAAATATGACAAAAATGGAAAAAAATCGTTATTTTTTAAATAAATAGATAATGTCATAAAATGTATGTATCAAATGAGGGCTCAAATAAACAGTCAAATCCGAATAAGCTAGAAAAATATCGCTTTCCTGGACTCTAACTTACGCAGGTTCGACTGTATATATTTTTGTACTGTGTAAGAACATCTTTTACCTTGTTTTAATCCGTCTCATAAACAAAAACAAATTTTACATAAATATAAATACTAGAATAGAATAATCATAACTAAACACGAATTGTAAAATCGGCGATACTAAACTTAAAATGTAAATATAACAATTTGTTTTGTAATTATGTAAACTGTTAGAAAGGTCAGCTACCGTGGGACGTACAAAAGCTATTTGATGCAAATTTACCGACCAATACAACTTCAATGGCCTTAGAACATAATCAATATGGTAAACAGAGATGGGACTTGGACGCCCGCGGCGACATCTTGTGGCCGGTTTGTCTACGGAGTTATGATTGAATTCCTAAAGTATGGTAAGTATTAGATAGGATTCTTTAGGTAAAAACTAAAATAAGTTTGTTTGAATGTGCGTAGTGAAAATAAAATATGAGAAATTATTACTGTAAATTTAATTTGAAAGATTTTATTTCGTTATTGAACTAATCTATATATATAAAAGAAAGTCGTGTTAGTTACACTATTTATAACTCAAGAACGGCTGAATCGATTTGACTGAAAATTGGTGGACAGGTAGCTTAGAACCAGGAAACGGACATAGGATAATTTTTACCCCGTTTTCTATTTCTTATTCCGCGCGGACGGAGTCGCGGGTAAAAGCTAGTCATTGTATAAAGAATGGTTCTTGTTCCAAAATTAAACCGTGTACCGTCTATTAAATGACAATAGTACAAGTGATTGTAACAAAATAAATAGCACTTGTAATACATCAAGTGCGACATCTCGTGTCAAGAAACATCAACGTAGACATGCGAGAAGTGATATACAATTGTAACAGAACTTCAAGACAATTTCCCACCGGTGCGTAATGCAAGAGAAACTACCAAGGAAACATACTAAGAATCTAATAGTTTTAGACAGCTTTTTCACTAGCGCTACTAGCCGTCTTTCAACTTTGTAATGTGTGTAATAAATACACTAAGTATTGTGTAGCCTTTGCATAATTCCGCAATGTAATTTACCCCTGTTTCCATCCAAATCCATTGAGTCTTTCAGGTTTTATGTAGTAACAAATATCTATATATCCATCCATGCAAATGTTCGCATTTATAAGATTTGTTAAATTTGATTTCCACCGGCGCAGTCACGATTGTGAAGTGAATAGTAAAATGGCGGATTAGCGGTTTGTCTCTTAGTGCAAATGTGGTCTAGAATCAATATAAATTCACATGAAAACTGCGCGGTGGTAACCGTCGCGCAGTAACGAATGCTCTTGCGCGTCCGAAGCGACAAATTTCAAAGTAATTCGTATAATATTACAATTTGCCGGATGAATTATTCAATATGGCGACCCGGAGCGATCTTTATTCGATTATATCGAAATTTACATACGAACATAATGCGCCTTGTAACCTGCTGTACAGTACATTAAGTTTGTAGGCGCCCTAACGCGAATATAGAATTTCCTATTCACTAACTACTGCCTATCCAATTCTCTTGAACTATTATAGAGTAAATAACGCTGTATTTAACATTTGCATGTTCAGAGTTGTTTTCTAATTACGCTACGATCGGCAGAAAGTAGTTTAAAGCATTTACATTTAGTTAAAGTTTACTGAACAAAGCTGGCCTATTGTTGGTATGAAATAATCTATATATATAAAAGAAAATCGTGTTAGTTACACTATTTATAACTCAAGAACGGCTGAATCGATTTGACTGAAAATTGGTGGGCAGGCAGCTTAGAACCAGGAAACAGACATAGGATAATTTTTACCCCGTTATCTATTTTTTATTGCGCGCGGACGGAGTCGCGGGTAAAAGCTAGTATTCGATAAAAAGAAGGTAATGCTATTGGTTATTTAAGATGCAAAAGTAAATATCGCAGTAGGTTATTTGTTCATTTGAAATACAACAGTAGAAGATTATAGACTTTTGTTTAATTGTGAAAAAGGAGACTTTTTATATGAGAAAATTTTATCGTACAATATTATGTAGTATAGAAACATGCATAAAACATATTACTATAATTAAAATACATGTAATTTATAAAAGAAGCACTGTTTCCTTATTTAGTAAACATTACTTGATTTATAGACTAACATTTATATTTGTTCCGGTGGACATAAGTAAAACTAAATTATGACAGCACACTAGCGCCCCTCTGTCAATGTCAAAAAAGTGTCACAAGATCATTTGCGTACTAGTAGCTGTCATATGATTTTTTTCTTTTCTGATATTTTCTATGTCCATGTAGGTTTTACATATTTTCTGACAGCACTAATCGCGACAGCAGCGCCTCTCATCGGGACAGATACACTTGTTTAACTATAATCTCGTTAAATATATTGAAAACTTGTAATGAAGTTACCTGAATACTGTTTAGACTATGTTCCCTTCCCACCCTTTTTTATAAGGAAAGGTTGGGAAAGGGGAAGAGGATTTGACGGTGGAGGGGACACTAGGAAGAGGATATATCCTCGATTAGAGGTAGAAAACGCATCTGCAATTGCGGATGTCTATGTGCAGCGGTCGCTTCGCTGTTTAGGCGAACTCAGGTGACCGCTTGCTCGTTTGCCAGCTTATGATATAAAAAAACCATATTTAAAATGTTTGATGTCAAATTCAGCATGAGACAGTGACTTTAATACTAAAGACGTCAGTGGTCTTGACGTCTAGGCTACAACCTCGAGACCTATCTACTTTAGTGCTCAGTTATTGTATTACAAATACTAGAATACATTTAAATGTCTAGACAGACGAATTTTAAACTGAATAACATAGAAAAATTGTAACGATGAATAAATACAATGGGATATAAATAGAAAAGTTTTATCAAAATAGGGAATTTTGTGGAAACATTAGCAACAATGTTTCGTTCTATCCCTTTCCACTGTATTATGTAAGACAAGTACAATAGATATTATCTTTTACTTAGTATCTTTAGCTTACTTACTTCAATAATAGAAATATTCAATAAAGTTTAAGTAAGGTCAACGCCTTAACTGATGTGACGATAAAGTTTAAGAACTTATTAATTTAGTTTGAAAAAGGAATGCGTGCTTTTATAAATGGAATTAGTAAGTACTAAAGCCAGTCTAGTCAACATGGAAGTTGTTCGAAGTAAGAAATCGCAATAAAATCATACCTAATACCTTCAAACATAAAATAGTGTAGAAATAAACTGCAACAGATGTAGTTAATGCTTGCAACATTGTGATGTTTTATCATAATGTTTTTTAAATATTAAGTTAAACCATAAACGGCCTAATGATTGGGCAAATAAACTTTTTAATTAACTTGGGAATTTGATTAATTTTAAGTTTCCTTTTCAGATAAAATTGTTGTAGGACAATCTTACTGTGCCTTGCTTATGCCAGTGCAGTAAGAGAGTAGAGCTCAAACAATGTAAAAACTATCTAGAGCCAGTGAGCAAAAACAGTCCATACTAAGCCAGCGGTACAGTCTTACTGTACTGGCATAATGTAAAGGCACTATGCGAATCTTTAGCTGGACCCTTGATGTTTGGTACCACTTAAATACACAATTTCATCAGGATCCGAACAAAATTTGGGAAAAAAAGAAAGAACATAGTTTCGTATAGCGTAGAGGCTGCTTTTGAGCGTAAAAAAATGAACGATTCCTGTGGGATAGACATAAGTTGTTTATCTGTGGAGTTTCACTGCTTATTAACGGACCTGAATAAAATTTGGTTGGTCTAGAATATATGTAGAGGATATTTTTAAAATCAAATTATATGAAAAGTTGGAAATATTATAGAGCATAACATTTTGCTATTCATTCGCAACGTAACAAAACACCGGCAGAGCGAACTAGTTTAATATTAAATAATTCAGTGGGAGCGTACGTCCGTGCGGCTGGTCGGCTAATGCGTTACGACGGATTGCTGTGGGGCGGCACTGACAGCGGTTGAGCCGAGCGGAGCGGAGAGCGAATTGGTAAGTACAGAGGAATCTATGAAGGAATTTGAAATATCAAACTCGTTGTCATAAAATTAACATTAATAGGACATTGAAATAAAACCACTGTAAATCCCGATGTTAAGATCACGGAAAATTATGACACGCTGATAGAGCAGATTAATAAGCACCGCTCAGAAATTTAAGAAGTGTTTTTCGATTAAAGGATAAATGTACCAAATGTCATTAACATTTTATGTTGTTAATAATTAATTAGAAAAATAAGAGAACAGTACGTCTGTTTGTTACATATACATTTGTATTATTTTATGCCCCGCTCGCAGTGGCGCCCCGCGCGGTGTAACCGTGTGTAAACAATGAATTTTTAGTAAAAACGTCGTGGCCTTTATAAAACCGTCAGAGTGCATTGTGTGTGAAGGATAATATTTGATCTAGGATACAAAAACGCGTATTATGTTGCCGTAATTGACGTAACAACGGCCGATATGAGCTCGTTATTATAATTTACACGAGTGAATGACTTTGAGGTTACAAAGGGAACGCTTCGAGCCGATGTACAACTTGCTCTAACTACATGCAGATTATACATTGCGGCTTTCTTAGCTAACGTTTGTCTGCAAAAAAATTATAGAAAAACGTTCACGCCTTTCATCACACCTGAGTAGGTTTTCCGTTTAAACTTTAAAACAATATACGAGGTCTTTTGTCGGCATCAAATAACATGAATACCGGTAGGAATAAAATTCACGCGTTTAAAGTTATAAATAAAACACTTTTTAGCCATTTCCAAATTCGATAACAAACACGCATCGCTCGCAAACTTTACCGCTTCCTACGATAACGTCGCAGCCAAAAAGCATTTCTGTGTCCCGCACACGAAAAGGAAAAGAAAGAAAAAGATACGACCGTAACGACGACATTTCTCAATATCGGCACAAAAAAGATATTAGGCGAATATAAAGTAAATACGTGCTTAAAATGCGCCCGCTATCGGTCGCTGACGTGGATTATCGAAAGGTTATTTTTCAATACGATAAAAAAAAAGAAAAAATATGACGCGACATTCTAAAAGCGTAGGGTTCCAATTTCAAAATTATTCTTTTTTAATACATATCATTGTTTTAAGTTCACGCATGACTCGTTGAGAGAAGAGACACATTCTCATATCTATTGAGAAAGATAGAGACGGGAATATGATGGACGAGGGAGGCGCGCGATCGCGACACCGACTGTAACTCAGGCCGCGGCGCATACTTTCTCATCCCCGTACTAAAATAAACGATCTCTTTCGTTTTATGTGTTCCTGGTATATTTAGAAAAAGATATTGTCAATGTTTTTTCGAATGGATACAAAAAAAAAGTGTTAAGTAGATGATTTATATTAAGTGCATGGCGTTTTAGTTGCTTCCGGAGCGATTATTTAGCGCATAAGTTTTTGAAGTGCATCGAATCTTATGACACCGACACCGAGTGAATTATTCATTAGTTTCGAAGCTTGAATGCCTTTTGTCGTTATTTTTAGTAAGTTTTACGTGTCGAGGCTACCGCTACTGTCATACAAGTGCGACTCAATTTGAATTTAATGTACACAAGTACTTAATATGAAGCTTGCATTGTCCCTTCACTATACTTATGAATAACAAATTCACACCTTACATTATCAGCAAACTGATATGGTTATTTTGTGCCAGTTAAATTAGAAAATTAGAATTTTCCAACAAAAATATTAATTCTCTTAATTTTAAATTAATTCTAAAAAAAAATAATACTTAAATTGCAAGTTTGTGCTTATCAGATTAAGAAAGATTTACGCACTTTTTATTCTGATTGTTAATATAATTGGATCTTTGCGGCGTAAGCTAATGTGAAAACGATTAAATGCATAAACAGTTTAATTAGTTGTCTCAGCTTGTCCTTGGTAATTATTAATTATTTTGAGACGATCGCTTGCTTATAGTGGGGCCATAATTATTTTTTTAAATCTATGATAAATGTCAAAAGTATTTTTATTAAATGACAGAGCCAATATCCAGGGTTGTCATCGTATTATGTTAAAATGTTTCTGTTTAGTACCATGAAAATAAGCGAAAGAAATTTTTTTACAAGAACGCGGAGCGATAGTCTGTTTAAAAAGTTTTGTGTTTGCGTGAGCAATAAACTAGTTCCTAGTTAATTATGAATTCAAACAAAAAGAATTATTGGCCTGTTAATTTTAATATTTATTAATAACTGAATAATGATAATGTTTATATTAATGTATAACACATAATTTTGATAAAGATTTAATATGAATTAAAATCGGCACGAAATCAAATTAATTAAAATGTCAGGAAACAAATTATTGAAATGTAATAAAAACTTTTTTAATGTTAATTTTAAAAATAAAACTACAAATTAGTTTATCTAAAAAGTTGGAAAAAGATTTTCAGTTACAACATAGACTTATTCCATTTTAAGTACCAGGATAACATAAAAACGTGAGATATCAGTTTGTTATCGTTGTTCACGCCTCTAATCAATCCGTTTATCCCGGACGCTACCTCGGCTAGTCAGAGATAAGGTGAAGTTAATATTAATTGCTATAGCCATTAACCGCTACCATAACTTACTGTGATTTTTCTAAGACAGACTAATGAATATTTATCAGATGGACAAGAGCTACCGATGCTCGCGACCTGTAGACATGTTATCTTTAGAAAATATTTAACTAACGTCAATATTAATCAAACAGATTGGATTAAAGTAATCACTTCAAAATATGTGCTTATGAAATTTGATAAAATCGTGTTTGTTTTTTATATATACAAAAAAAAACAAACAATTATAGTGTAATTACAGGAATTGCTAGTGGGTGGTGTAATGGTGGTGAGCCCCAGTGAGCCCAGTGACCCCAGTGGCGCACGGCAGGCGGTAGGCGCCACGAGGGCCTTAGTTCGAATTCCCCGTACACAAGTTTTATTTGAATCCGATTTAAAGACTTCATAAATCTTTCATTACATTTTACTTCTAACGTTAAAATATGTTTAATCGTTTTTATTTCTTGGAATCCAGTAACTAGCTGTGCATAATTTAGTTATCATGATGTCGATTTGTTAAACTTAAGGACCCATATAAGAGATGTTCCTATTCATTAAGTTGTTAAAAACGTTGCGTTATTTTGCCTTTTAATTTAACACTTTCATAGTAATCGAGAACGATAAAAAATTCTCTCTGTGAGTAGCTACTCTGTATAAGACATAAAACACCTCAACGTTCCTCATGCACTTAGCCAAATGTCGCGTGGGAGAAACAGAGCACCTCATATTTTAGAGTTCCCTTATTTACTGCTTTTGTGATACTATTTACATTTCTGTCATCATGTTTGTACTAATGTGTTACGAAATACTAATATTTTTCAGAATACAGCATTAAAACGTTTTCAAAATTATGTCGTAAACTAATATTATTATTAAGAAAGTTTAGATGGATGGATGTATGTTGGAAGATATCTCCGGAACGGCTGAATGGATCTTGATGAAATTTGACACAGATGTAGTACATAGGTAGTCTGGAAGGACACATAGGTTACTTATTGAGTTTTTATTACATCTGCGCAGACAGAGTCGTGGGCGTAAGCTAGTAATATTACATTTTATAAGTGATTCAATTAAATAAGTGCCACTTAATTTATTATAGTACGAAAGACAGTTATGTGCTGTAACATATTATTTCATAAATCCTAGATTTTTAAGAAATCTTTGAAATAACTAGATGTCGACCGCGATCCCGTCTGTGCGGGATAAAAAAAACTAAAAGTAAAGTATGTCTAGTCTATGTGTTCTTCCAGACTACTCTTCTATTTCTATGTCAAATTTCAGCAGTCATTCTAGAGATACCTTCAAACAAACATCCATACATCCATCCAAACATTTGCATTCATAATGTTAATAAGAATAATCGCTAACATATTTTAAAAAGTACAAGACATTTTCCGTAAAACAAAAACATTAAACATGAGTATAAAATTGAAAAATATGATCAACGAAAATAGATATCTTTAAAGAAATGATGCAGTTACATTATCAGTCACCGCTAAATTGTGTATTCCTTTTATTTCTAATTTGCCTAGGCGAATCATAATTACATTTATAAATTAATGTGTTAAATTACGGCAACTTGCAAAGTTGACTTTAACTTTATAAAGTGACCTTTAAGTTTAACTTGTAAAGTTGTCAACAGGTCAATCTGCGACATTTTATCATGTGCACAGTAAAGCAATATAAAATGTGAATTTGTGATTGTGAGTAATTCGCCGAATTACAAACAGGCAGAGTATACAATTTGCCGTTGGCATACACAGACTAGCGTTAGGTAAGGGTGGCATAATGAAAACTAATGACACAGCCACACGCGCGCGCCGTAAAAAATTAAATTCATGGAGGTCTCGGAATAGGAGAGTATTGGATTTAATAATAAAAAAAAAACATTTCAGATGCGCTTTCCCGGCGCTCTGCGGGGCTTCGTGAATTATGATGTTAAATCGAATTTCCTAGTATCAGATGTTTTGATACGACCAGTTTCCGCGACGAGAAATATTATGATATTCATTTGTTATTCCTCCATTATTTTTAAATAAAGCACTGTGAGCCTAGAACGTACATTTGTGAAAATCGCCATCGTATCGTATAAAAATTTGTGCACCGCTTCCCTAAGGTACACCAAAAATCTTATATTAATTTTGAAATTGACATTTCAGAAATATTCATGCCACGTTCAAGCCCTCTGATGACACATTTTATTAACATAAGTGAAACAGCTGTAAGCCTTGATTTTTTTTTGCGTCAAAACTTGCCTCGTATTGTATTTCATTTTAATTAGTAAAACTATCATTTCGATGAACAAAAATTTTAACATCTAGTTTTTCGTTATAGCATATCACCAAAGGTATGTTATCCACAAAGGGCATGTTTCACAATATCTTGTTTTTCAATATCCAAGTATCCAAAAGCCCACGGTAAATCCTGAATAAGTAACTTGGAACTTATTTTTCATATAAAGTTGTCGTTAGCGTTTCATAATCTCTGAGCTTTGAAACGAAAACTTTTGACAGGAAGAATTATGTATCACTTAATTTACTCGTATTTGTTAGTTAACCAGCACTTTACATTGTGAAACAGATCTTAAATTATATTTGAAAAAGTATTATACAGCTTTTAGCGACAAGAGTAAGGGTATCCTAAACTATATTAAGATGAGTTTAATTATTAATTAATAGCAAAATCCACTCAGCGTTTAAACAATACACCATTAACTGTCAATTAGAAAGTACCAGGCGAGCATATACTTAAAGTAGGTTATAATTTACTGCGTCGCCTAATGGACGGAGAGCAGTAAAAGCGTCCTAAAACGTTTACCGTATTTATAGAAGCACCAGGTGTTTAGAGGTGACTCCTTAATAGAGACATACTTGCTTAGGAAGTCTTTAAGTAAATTATTTTAAGATAAGACAGATTGTATACCATATAATGTATAGACAGGATTTTCAAAATAAATGAAAGTAATTTGAACTATAAGTCTACAGAAAAGACACGACATTAAGCATCTCGTCTACAACCAAATTAAAATCATCCAAAAACATCTAAAACAAATTAAAGAGCGCAAAACACAATTCAGCATTCAACCCCCAACCCCGGAGCTCGACAATAAAATTACTCTCGCGGCATTAACCCTTTGCCCGCCGGAGGGTCTAAATGCACTTAGTTGTGAAACGACCCCGCTTACAAATTTGATGGATTGTTTTGCAATGACAAACCATTACTTGCCGGCCTGTCACATCAAATGCGGTTTGTCTATTCGTTACAAATAACTATCTCTACACACTTCTATCCATACCTACATATTATAGAAATTATTGGAGTGTTAATTTGTTCCAGATAAATTAAAAATTATTTAACTGGTTTTTTTTTTAGCAATTAAAACTTATTTATTTATCTGTCTACCGATTCCTAGCATAACATTTTATTCTGTCATAAAGAGTTTTCTTAAACTTATATAGAACTGTATTTTAAAGTAATTAGACAGGATAAAGACTAGAAAAAAAATACTTTGATAATTCTCTTGTACACGTACTACCCCCTAGAGATGAGTCCTTCCCCTGAGGACTTCTGGGAGTTTCAACAATTTGCCAAATGCGACAGGGCTGTCCAAAATATATAACTTTGTATAATTTGTAAAGTATTAAGTCTTAAGAACGGTTGATTAAATAAAACAGGGTCAAAAACGTACTTATTATTATTTTTTACAGTCAGTCAGTCTTTTAACAGACAGGCATACTCTAAATGCGTATCATAAAATTCCTAACAGTTAGAAACAACAAAGAGAAACTTACGACAAGTTTATTGTGGCAACCCTATGGTACCAGAGCTAGCCCTACCGGCGGAAGGGCCTTGTGTTTTGACTCCGCCGCATCCCGCGCATAAATCACAAGCCTAATGTATCGAAATGGCACACCAGCTCAAGTGTCGAACCACCCCTAACAACATCTGACGAAATTTTAAACTCTATTCCAACGTGATAAAGCTCACATACGCCTGCTACGTGATTTCAATCGGATTTAATACAAACTTACTATTGAAACAGCGGAATGACGATTTTGAATTTTAAAACTATGGACATAAGACTGCATATTGTTTATTTTAGGACAGACAATTGAAGTTTGATACGTTTCGCGGACTAGTATGTAACAAATTTAAGTTTGCTGTCCATAGAAATGGATTGTAAACTTTAACATAAGGGTATAAGGTATAAAATTGTGTTTATTTTTATTTTATGTTTTGTCTAAGTACGTAATCCACATGAAAGCTTTAGGATTAGTGTTTGATGACATCATTATTCTACAAATGACGATCGCGTCGCGATTTTTCTCGTCCGCTGGGGATCGAGGGGTTCGCGAAAAGTACTACACTTTTTTAATGACGGGATTATTTATTGTTACGATTTTAATTTTGTGAGTGTTTTTTTTTGAAGACAAGTTTCTTTTAAGTATTAGCTAAAACAGATGATATACGACTTAAGGTAAGCGAGCATGTCAGCTCAAAGGCTGGCAACGCATCTGCAGTTCCTCTGGTATTGCATATGTCAATGGGCATCGACGAACACTTCGGTGTTTCCGCTCCTCTTTTGCTTCCTTATCTTCTATAAATTTCGTATTCTCAATGCTTTTCACAAAGAGCAAAACATTAAATCCATAGTAATCATTTCCTAATAACCATTGTGAATTCTAAATCCTCAAAATCGCATGGGACTGTTCCCTAATCTCGAAAGTACCAACTTATCACGTATATTATCATTGAAAAATATCCCTTATCACTTGGATGGTAAAAGTTATTACAAATGAAAAATAAATCTTGTTATAACACAGTGTAACATCTCCCTTGTTCCAATTTTCCAGGCCACTGGACCCTGACGGCAGAGATTGGTCCGGGTTCTGAGCAAAAATGGCAGATGTGGTGGATGTAATTATTCATTGATTTATTCACGAGTTGATTCTCCTCCAGTGTTGCAATCATTGAAGTCATCCGAGTGTAAACAACATAATATTTGTGATATACTCTTTATATATTGCAACTAGCTGTCGCCCACGACTCCGTCCGCGCGCAGTTAAAAAAAAAAATGAAAAATAGATGTTGGCCGATTCTCAGACCTACTGAATATGCTCACAAAATTTCATGAGAATCGGTCAAGCCGTTTCGGAGGAGTACGGTGACGAAAACTGTGACACGAGAATTTTATATATTAGATTATAACGCACTAGCTGTTGCCTACGACTCCGACGAAGAACACATAGGCATATGTTCTTTCAGACTATGTTCTACATCTGTGTCAAATTTCATTCACTGGGCGAGCTGACCCATTCGTGCAACAGATATTGTTGTTGCTCGCGTCTACCACTGTTATCTATTTTTTTATTGTGACTGAGTAGTCACTGTTTGCCTTGAAGAGGCGGTTACAGCTTCACCGGGCTTGAGGTAGCCGGGCGCAAAAGGCGCTTAGTCTAAACCTCATATCTAGTCTAATCTAATTAATTTAATTGTCTTTTCTATTAATATAAACATAATTTGACAGTGATTTGACTAATGAATGATGGATTGGCTTATTTTTCAAAAATAGTTGTTATGTTGATTCTGAACGTTATACTTTTTGGTCGCTGCTAGTCGAATATATAATTTGATCGCTACCCAATTGTAGTGTAGCGAAGAATCGAGTTTGCCGTCATAATTAGTGATAATTTATAAATACACTGGCACATCACACTGGACAAACAGTCCGGAGAAGATACGAGAAGTAGTAAAAATTTGTTGTAAAGTAGGTACCTATTAAAATTATGTAACTAAGTACGAATCAACATAGACTAGAGAGATCCCTTTTAGTGTACTATTGAAGCTTTGATAATCCCGGTTCCCGCGGGGGCGTACTCCCTGAACACCCTCGGGAGGTGTAACACGAGACCGACGGAGAAATAGATAAATTTGTACACAAATAACACTATGTTACCTCGTAATGTGTACAGCCCCCTCGGTAATATGTTTGTTATATTATTATTTTACTATAGTATGTTTACAAAGTATAAATGAATGCGAGAAAAATGCTGAAAAGGTGTGCCTGTACTGTAATAATTAAATCAGATATCTCAGCCTACATTTCTAGAAATAATATTTAAACAAATTTCATCGTAATTAACTTTAAATTTTATATGTTTTGTTAGGTATAGACACAACTGTTCAAAAACACTATCATCGTCTCTTTGACAGAACAAATAGATTCGAGAACAAATGTTTTCGTTCAAAGTGTTTCTGTGATGAAAACCCACGGTGTCAAAGACAAGATTACGGAAGACTTGTATCAAATACAATTCACCTAGTTAATCTAAACTCGGCGACCGTACAAAACGTTCCGACTTACCTTATATTATCTGATCTTCTGGTATCCATAGCACAAGGTACCAGGACATCAGCGCTTATCTGAGATCAATTCCGACGAAGGTTGGACATAAAACCGAGTTGCAGTATGACGGACCGAATGAGCTCGAATTTCGTCAACACTTACCTGGAAAGATAAAAACGATACGTTACAAGAAAGAACAGAAAAAAAGTTGCGCGGGAGTGCGGAGATAACGTTGTTTTTTTTATTAATGTATAAAATAAACGACATTTGAGTTTTTGCGAAACAAGAAATCTCGTGCCCCCAGCCCGTTGATAAAGTCAAGTGGTTTTAAAAACAACAAACACAAAACAACATACGACTTATCTTACATTCTTAAGGCTTATAAATAGTTCAGACTGGTTGAATCTCAATCATTGAAAAATTATAAAAATAATCTAAAAAGTCGCCAACAAATATTAAAGAGAGCTATCTGTACCTAATCTTTAGTAGATTAATATTAAAAATTAAGATAAATTAGCATAATTTTGTTGCAAGTAAACATTAATTATCAACATTAGCTTCAAGTTGTATCAACTTTGTTTACTTAAACACACAAGTCGCCGCGCTATAAACAATTCTTGCCGAGACATTAAAGGATCAATTTACATGGTCTCTTTTATTAGCTATAAATTACTTTATAACTTTGATTCTAATTCTTTCTTAGTTCTAACATTGTGGCTTTAAGTTTTATGAGGTCCCTCAGTCGTTAATTCAAACAACTATCAGTCTCATAGTTGTTGTAAGCCGAAGCTTTGCCTAATAACAGAATTAAAAAGAATATCCCATAATAAAATTTTCCGATATGATCTGTTTAATGCGGGAAGCTATCGTTTCTTTGATTAATTGCAAATGAGATAGGAAACATCATTAATATTGAAAACATCCGCGTGACAGACATAGATAAGCAACTGTCGTTTCCCGGACATAAAAATTCAAGCTGGCCACATAAACAATGTCGGCAGCGGCCAGTGGCCACTGATCCACGACACGTCATCGGCCACCGCGCACAAAAAAACAGCGAAACAACACTCCCGAGAATCAAAGCCATAAATATATCAAAACGAAAACAATAGGAGACATCGAGATATCGGATCACACGACCCACGGACATATTTCAATAACGGATACAAAAAAAATACAAATAAAAAAATAGTGGAGGACGACGTCGAAAAAAATACGTGATGGGCATTAATTAAAACGGACCCACGACCAGATACAGAAAAACAAAGAGGTTAAACAAACCTTCGCAGTGGGAGCCCCCGCAATGATCATCATCTCACATTTTTAATCATCGGACATAAAAATTATTGTGACGAAGGAAAACAATCTTTGTTTTATTGAATTTAGAGACAGAATTGGTAAGGACGTGTGGTTTAAGAGCTGTTGAAACAGATTTTTTAGTCGGTTTGTCACCGTTGTCTTAATGGTATTACGCATCGAGGAAGGGTTATCTGCGGGCCCCGATCTCCGGCGCAGGCGCAGGTACAGCCCGAGATTGATTGGCTCCGACTCGACATTTTTACGGCCACCATCTCGGGTGTCGTCGACTTGTACGTTAAGAAATAGGTTATTAAATTAGAGGCATCGATCACTCGGCCGACCGCAGACATTGTCGTGCTTGCTTTAATATCAAGTCACAGTCATTGTTTCAACGTTTATTAGCTTTTGAAATATGCATACAAATGAAGAATTATGAAAAATCATTTCTCTTCCTTTTCCGTTATTGTTTAAAAAGATAAGATAATTGGTGACAAAATAAGGTCATTAGGATGGAAAGAAAGACGATTAAGTCTTGCTGTCCCATAAAATCGCTTCCATAATGTTTTATTTAGTTTCCTCGCATATTTTAAATGTCATATTAAAATATCGTTAGCATACAAAAACACACAAAAAAGCCCACAATATTTGATGACACATTAGACACAATGAATACCCGGACTGCAGTACAATGCATGTCAACACGCGATTGTGTTGATTGCAGCAAGAGTGCGCGCGGGCGGAGGCGAGTGACAATGAAGCGCTTGCCGCTAGGGGGCGTTGACGCTTTTACCAAGGATTAGTACCTACAATAAAAAATCAAGATATCTATATATATAAAAGAAAGTCGTGTTAGTTACACTATTTATAACTCAAGAACGGCTGAATCGATTTGACTGAAAATTGGTGGGCAGGTAGCTTAGAACCAGGAAACGGACATAGGATAATTTTTACCCCGTTTTCTATTTTTTTTTATTCCGCGCGGACGGAGTCGCGGGTAAAAGCAAGTTACTGATAAAAAAATATTATTTTGGTCCAAAAATTAGTTATTCAACGTTTAAGACTTGATTAAATTGGAACCAGTGCAATTGTTATATTATTTTAATCTGCAATTTGAACTTGAATCGACCAACCGAAAAATATGAAAAAAAAATTACATCAGAATAATCATGATGCAATAATCGATTGTATTAAAAAAGGTAACGGCGAGCAGATGGGTCGACACAATCACGCCGACGTAAACAATAACAACACAGTATCGTCTGACAAAACCGAGATCATCCGATACGCGCGCCATTTGGGCCCACAATGCTATATTGCATTACCGGAGTTTTTGTATAGAAAACATTCGAGAATCGGCGCTCAGACAAGCGCACAATGCTCAATAGGGATTTAAGACAGGATTTAGATTCAAAGGGGGCTCTAAGAAAGGCCGCTTTTGTTTCTGCTGGCCTTTTAAATTTTCAAATCTTGAGGTAAGTAGATGCTGTCGAGTAAGGTCCCACTAACAGCGATTTTACTTCATTTTAAGATTTAAATTATTTTATTTTTATTTTTAAAGTTTCAATTTGATGTCAGTAATATAAAGTGTATTAAAAATGAGTTATAAATTTATAAATATCATCTCCATTTGGAAATTGCTATTAGTTTTGGATTATTCCCAATAGTATTTGAATCTAAAGCTCACACAGTGATACCAGTTTTTTTTAAATAGTATATTTGAATCAAATAAGTAGTTATACTAGCTTCCTTATATACGCAATATAATATTCAAATAAAGTTTTTAGACCCGCGCATACTGTAACCACACATCGTGTACTAACGTCCTCGAACGGTTCTTTATCGCGGCGTCTTTGTGCGGGGCCACAAAAAGCGCGACGCCAGGGCTTGTGCGACAAAAAGGCGGCACTACACTGCAACCACCTCTCCTTTTTAATTAAGAATACTTCGTGAGGGAAAGGATAAATTTATGCAGTCTTTTTTTTTTCTTTAATATTTTAATATAATAACGGTTATAAGAATTTTCGCAATACTAATGTGTACTAATAATGTAGAGAGGAAAGATTTATTTTTGTTTTTTGCTATGTAAAAATAAATTCAAAAACAACTGGTTCTATTTTAAAAAATATTTTTCCTTTAGAAAGCCATAATATCATTGAGTAAAATAGGCTATGTTTGTTATTAATTTTTTTTAATTCCTCGCGAACATATTACATCAAAATCTCCCGTAATTTTAATAAACCAGCTTCAAATTTTAGCATCCATTGTTAAAAAAGTCAACTTTATGATAAACATCAAGGATTCGAACCGCCTAATAGTTATTTGCAAGTCTAACCGGTGAGCCGTAGTGATTATATTAATTATGTTATAACAAAGATTTGTTTTCATCAGAATTGCTAATGTCACGTCTTTCTTATGCGCATAATTAGACCATTTATGACACCGCGCCGCCCAGCTATTACAATATATGCTTGATGTTAAAGAATTTATGGAGAACTAGTTGTCGCCTGCGACTCCATCCGAGCGGGATTAAAGAAAACTTAATTAGTAGCCTATGTGTTCTTCCAAAGTATTTTCTACATCTATGCCAAATTTCAGCAAGATTCAAGCAGATGTTCTGGAGATCTTCTAACAAAAATCCATCCATACATCCAAACATCCACATAGATATATTTTTCTAAGTATACACTTGATAGGATTAAGTACAAAGGTGTGTAAGGGAAGGGAAGGTTTTATCTCTATTTATTTCATCTCTGAATACAGAAAAGATATTGTGTTTCATTTAAAAACATGAGATAAAGATGCATTGCTAAACGACGAAATCCAATCATAAGGAAAAAGGGACTTCAAAATATGACGTTGTTCATTGAAGTGCAAGTAAGTGACGATATAGACTGGGACGAGGGAAGACAAAGGTCGGCACGGACAAAGTGAGCGTAATCAAGATATCAGCTGAGGTATGGTACTAGTCACAAGCGTGTAGCGGGCATTGGCATATTATGCAGGCCACACATACTAGATGTTGTATGACGGTTTTCACCTTGAATGCATAACAGTACAGTTAAGTAAACTAGTGCCATTAAACTAGGTTATGTCTGCAAGGTCTACTTATGCAAAATCTAACTTGTGAGTATTTATTTAGACATAAAGTGGTTAGTTTATGGAGTGCATAATTGCTTTCAAAAAAGTTTTTGTGCTAATTTACTGGTAAGGTTTAATTATTTATCATTTATTAACATCCAACCAATTTATTTTTTTATTTATTTATTTATTTCGTTTTATTATATATCAATAAATTTACCAAATTCATTTTCACAAAGCGTGTTTAAAAATTATATTTATTAGCCCAAATAAAATTAAGTTTATGAAATATTTAATAATTCAATTTCCCGCTTCAGTTTATGTCTTGTGTATCTGAAGCAGGTAAAGAATGTTGTCAAATCAGCGAGGCGCACGCGCGCAGCAGACCCTACGTAATGCGGCCGGCGCCAAACGCACGTCGCGCCTCACTTGGACCACATACCACGGCTGTACCGCACAGGGTAGGCAGGAGTATAAACGTACTAACTTGCCACGGTCCTAAGTTACGATTACTAATGTAAACAAATGTAAAAAATAGAGATAACATGTTTTTGAACAGGTGATTCGCCAGTGAAAATCCACCTTTATCTTAGACATCCTGAATCCACCTGCCATCTGTTTGGCCTTTTTGATATAAATGTATTTTATTATCAAGTGGAACAGTTTTTTTATTAATACATTGGCAGTTAAATGTTGGAAAATAAAGACTGTTTTCCTCTTACGTATTAAAAAGTCTGTAACGAGTATCCTTCTATGCTCCATAATAACCCAAAGTACGTCCTCTTTGCGAACACATTAACCTTTATAAGTTATGTCTCCCTAGTCATTGCGTGGGCATCGGCTACTACTCTGAATGACACTAAACGTACAAAGAAACCCATTTTCGTTTCATTCGAAGCACTTCAATACTTTGTTTTTAAAATAAACAATGAATAAATTGCAATGATATGGACGTCCTACGTCCACGTACAGTTATCAACACAAGTCTTATTTAAATATCTGATCGCTGCAACGCATCGTTGAAAGTATTGATTGCAAAAAAAGAACATAAATTAGTTAATACTGTTAGTATATAAATTAATTATCTTGCTCCGGTTATAAACGAAGGGTTTATAAAAACATTTCTCTCGTATGATTTCATAAATTTATTTCTTTGTAACCCCACCATGCAACTGCGTAGCTCAAATGTAAAATAACATATGAACTGGCGTGTACTCCTGACAAATGCTGATATCCTGGTAATGAAGGTAAACGCATTCATAAATATTGTCCTGTGTAAACTGATCTTGGATTTGCATACCGATGCGATCCATAAAAACCATGCTTTACATCCACGCAGTCACGCTAGGTAAATGAACTTATGGCAAATAGGCGGTACAAAAAATGTCGTAATTAAACTACGGTGGTAATTGACATTTTTTATCAACCATTCCACGCGAATATAAACTTCATATAACATCAAAGGCGAACGTACCGGGAAATTAAAAGTTTACAGTGAAATAAACAAGTGAGCTTAATGTTTGTTAAAGCTTTCCTTTTATTTCAATCAGAAATAACAGATAAAAAGGATAAGATGGTAAAAGATAAAGTGCAATCTTTTGCAATTTTTCCTTGTTGAAATTTAGATTAATGCTTACGTGGGTAGGTGTCTAAAACTGAATTGTAAATTTATGCCGCACTCAGAATAATTGGTCATTATGGAAGACACTTAATGTAGATTTAGTGTATCTACACTGAAGGATATTTAAATAATTATTAAACGATTGTGATAACGGCACTAAAGTTCTTTCATTAAGTTTTAATGCACCTCTACAACCTTCACAAGCTCATATCAAGTTCAAAAGACCTAAGTTAAGTTATTTAATAATAATTAATAATACAGTATACTCATTTCACAGAACTAACAATAAATATCACCGTGTTCTAGCATAAATTATTACGAATGCGTTCGCTAATTAAAATCCAGTTGTTCAAAAGTCTTGTAGCGAGTAATTTTATTCTGTGGACGCGCGCCCCGTCGTGATTTTATGTCAGATCAGATATTCTACATAAACAGAAATAATTTACTTATAATATTAACACAGATAAATGCAGAAATCTTTTAATTGTATAGAAGTAAAAGAATCTGCAAAAGGCTTTCAATAAAGTTTATGTAAACTACGCAAATTAAAAATGCTTTACTATGCGTATAACTTTATTAAGTATGGCGTCCACATAAAAATACAAGTCGGTTAATATAAAAAAATCATATTTATTTCACAATTTACGCTCAATTAAAAACGTATAACATTAGATAGTTATCAAAATTCAAAAAGGAGCGTCGGTTAAATTCCTCGAAATGTCGAGACAGAAAAAAACTCTTATCAGATCGCAAACACGAAGTCATAAAATCATACAAACATATCGACTAGTACAAACGTACATTCTGTCGGTCGATAAAATTCGAGAGTTACGGTCGAGGTGGAACTTATCGACAAATATGCGACATCACTACACGCAGGCGTTGTCACGCCCCCTTCTGACGGCAACAGAACATGTGCTCTCTTTCTTACAAATGCTAATGAGCATCGTAATGATAATTATGTGAGCATTAATAAAGCATACTTGAAGTAATGATTTTTTTTAATGAGTTAAGTTAGTTGTAATATTTGAATTTAACGAATCGGTTAACTCTTATTGACAACAATTAAGTAGCACTTAGATACTTAGTTAATGAATAAATTTGAACTTGCTTTACGACTATGCAATTTCTATTAGACCCCTTAAGGCCTTATGAGAAACGAGCCTCCTGCGGAACACAATTACTATCAGACAGATTTAGCTCTAGGGCTATATAGGCACGTGACTACGATGCTTTTTGCGTCGTTCGAGATACATAGTGGTAGTCTTTTTTTTAAATCTGTCGTCTAGAGAACATTTCATAACATTTTTCCAACCGTGTTTCGATATTTTTTAAATAAAAAAATCAATTTAGCACTCGAAACAAATATGTTACAACTGTCATTTAACGATTAAGAGGGCAAATCATTCAAGATGGCACAAGCTCTTGATTCACATGTCATCACTTGGTAACCACAAATCTCCTCTCGACCGGATAATCCCGAGATCATCCCGCAATGATTTACCAACGCCAGCTGTCAACGCGACTGATGAGAAAAAATATCATAAATCCTTTAAAGAAAAGGCAACAGCTGCGTGCAACTTTAAATACGATACGTTATTGAGAATTATAGTTTTGTAAACTGTTTAATATGTTGTTAAAACTATGTTAGATTCAGTTTTGTTTTATTTTAAACATTTACTTAATTACGTATCTATGTAAATAATATCAACTTATTAGCGTCCATTATTTATAATGATATCACTTAAAGAATTCAAACAAAACAATAACGTTCATGAACAGCTCTTTTAAGATTATTTACAATTATTTGTCGTCCGCGACTCTGTCCGCGTGGAATTAACACGTTAACTGCGAGGCCATTTTGGCGGAACTTTCAGCCAGTGCGTTTGAGGTCTGTTCGTGGCAAAGTTGAACTTTTTTCCAGTGCTATCGAGGCCTCTCCTGCCTCACAAAATTATGTTTTCGAAAAACATTTTTAAAAAAATCCAAATTAGACGATATTTGCTTGAAACTTCACTCTTATGAACTTAAATATGTGCATAATATGAATCTAGCTTCGCCTGGAGTTAGGACCTTTCCTTAATGAATAAAGTAAAATTAAAAATTTGTCATCGGTTCTGCCTCAAATCGCACTGAAAGGAAGGTCAATTAATGCCTCGACTAGTGATGGGATTAAAAGAGAGTTGTAGTTACGATAAATGTTTATTGAGTATTAATCACTGAAAATGTTTTTCATTAAAACATGGTAAACAAAAAGATTTGTCACACTGGACACAAAAAGTCACAATTTTTTTAGTTTTCTTAGCAGCTTGCGTGCCATTCAATGTCAATCTTAATTTTTCGTAGCAACCTACGCAGCGCTTTCTTTGACCACCTCTTTGGAACAAATGATCAGCACATCTGCCGATAGGAAATCTTGAAATAAAATATATATTTTAGATCTCTTGTGTGTGTGTGCGTGCGTGTGTGTGTGTGTGCGTGTGTGTGTGTTTGTGTGTGTTTGTGTGTGTGTGTGTGTGTGTGTGTGTGTGTGTGTGTGTGTGTGTGTGCGTGGCTTTGTCTGTGCGTGTACTTATCCGTTCATCAATTTTAGGCATATATGGTACAAATTATGCCCTAGCGCGTAGTTATTTTACTATACCTGAAACGAAAGGAAATTTCGTTTTTTTTTTAATTTGAGTTTTGTTGTTTATTTTGGATTTCGTAAGTGTTTTTGCGTTTACTTCTTTTTTTTACTCACAAGTGTGTTGAAAAACATCGTATGAGGGAGCATGATGATTGTTGGTCGCTCGGTTTTCTTATAGAGGTCGCCTTTGAACAATGCCACCTCGCACGCAATAATCAACTTTGCTACCTAGTAGCATAACATACTAATATATGTCTTGTTTGCGTTTACGTTACCGCGTAGTACATATGTGAGAGTGTGGGTCTGTGTGTATGTATGTATGTACCTAGTCTTGCTAATTTCAGTATAGCAGCCGTGACCACCGAAGAAACAACTCGAACTTTCCAAAAGAAGATAAGACTTCCTACTATTAAGCAATCTGGAATTGTAAACCAGAAATATAAATATAACATTAAAATATATGAGTAATAGGTACATCAAGTTCCATGCTGCAGCATTAGCAAAACAATCCACACTTAAAAAAGGGCAAAATTGCAAAGGGGATTTTTGTTATTGAAATATTGGATTTTAGTCATGGTGTGACGAGAGCAAAAGCTGTTGCGAATAATCAGCAAAAACATTCAACATTCTCTGTACAAAAACGATGATCAGCACACAATGGTAAAAATTGCCACTATGGACTAAACTTCGAATGGAACTGTGACTTGCTTAACATAACAGTGAAGAATAATCCGCAACCGAGCACACATTTTAAAGCAACACCCATGTGCAAAACAAAATAATGATGATAATTGAGTATTGTTAGTGGTGAATATGCGTGCGTGCGAATATTATATTAAGTATAAGACGTATTAATCGTGCTATTTAAGTAGAATTAGTTAATAGTAGCTTGGCTATTAGTGTTGTGTTTCTGGCTCGTAAATACATTCTGTGTCCGATTTATGCACTTTTGGTTCATCATAGACACAGGCCACCCCCTTAAAATTCAAAGTTGCAGTAATTTAGGTTTTGTATGGTATAAGTAAAATTTTTATCGAGGTCAACATAGTTTCTCATAACTCCAATAAACATTTTCAAATAAGTCAGATGAAGTACCATTATTGGTTTAAAACGCTAAGGATTTTAAAATAAAGTTCTACGCTCAATATTTAATAAATCCTGCCAAAACGTCCTCGAAACTCGAAATGTTATCGAAACTTTCCACAACACTAAGCTAGGATGCGCGGCGCCCGCGCCGCCCGCGCTTCGTGCAGTGCGGCCATGAGGCCTACAAATTTTGAGATAGATTTGACCTCAATCCGCACTAGGCGTAATTAATTTCTTTTCAGTGCGTTTGGGGCCTGTGGGACCTCATTTTTATCTAATTACGCCATTGGGCTAGATATCGCAAGAGAAACATTTCTATATATTTGATTCTGTCGTACTCATAGAAATACTGATCTAGTAGCCTCCCGCACAGAGCGAAACAACCCGATTTTGACTGCCGCACCAGCGAGAAGTCACGCTTTGGGCCTGTCCTGCCTCAATCCGCAGTTAACGTGTTAAAAAAAACTTAATAAGTAGCCTATGTGTTTTTTCAGACTATGTTCTATATCAATGCTAAATTTCTTCGAGATCCGTTGAGGCGTTCTAAAGATACCTTCAAACAAACATCCATCTATCCATCCATCCCTTCATCCATCCTTAAAAACATTCGCATTTATAGTATTAGTAAGAAGTAAGATAGTAATATTGTACTAGAAAATACGGCTCTTGTTTTATCTTTTGATATCATTAAAACATTAACAATTTTTGAAAAAGTAAAGTCTTCATAAAGAAAACGAAAGAACGTAAATGTGCAGGATTAAACTATTATAATGTAATTTCACGGCTGCAGTGTCCACTGTTCCGCACGACACGACACGACGCCGCGGTGCGGGCGCGACGTAGGCGTTACAAACAGGACACGGGGCCGACACGCGCGCACTGCGTAAGCAAAGCTCAGAAAGGCGGTTAATATTCAAGAATAACAGAGTAGAAGATTTCACGGCTTGTCGGAAGATGCATAAGGAACAAAACTCATGTATTGAGAAGTAGCAAAATTGTCTATAAATTAAAATTTATCTTAGACATGACATCTTTTTAAATACATTTTACGTGTGCAAGCTGATCTGCTTCAAGAGTTTGAATGTAGGATACAGACTCGATTACCAAATAACACAGCATCCCGTGTGACATTATGGGAGCGGGGTGACCTGTGGGCCGGAAACAACGCGCGCAATCTAATTACAACCCCCTTCAGCCCCGTCATTGATATTTATGTCCACAGCGCGAGAGGGCGCTTTTATTGTCACTAATATAATGTTGGCTATATTTGTTTTACTGATCTCGAGTATCTTTAAAAAATAGTATGAGGTACCAGGAACACATAAATGTAGATGTTTTTTTTACAGATGAGGAAGTCAAGAGACGCTGTACATTTTGTTTCGAGATCAACAAACCAACAATTGGACAATTACTTGAATAGATTTTTATTGCATCTCAGTTGCTAAAATATAATTGTTCTAATAGAGTTACCATGTAGGACTCAAGACGAATGCTCGAAGCCTACCACAATCTATGGTACAAACTTCGTACTTGCAGATGGAGCAAGTTTCATATTGAGTGTAACCATCAGAGCGTTGATTCGCGGGCAAGGTAACTCATGTTATAAACCAACGTTTAAGACTTAAACCGTAGTGTTAGTCAAGGTTAGCTAAAGCGGGACATGTTGCGGTCATATAGCGCTCACTTCGGTTAAGTAATTTGCGGTCATTTGAGCCTAGGCAAAGGACTTAGCATTGATGCAGAGAGAAATATTAGGGAAAATAAAATAAACAGCATAAACCGAAAAACATTCATAAATATTTCTAAACTGACTTTAATTCTTCTTATAAATAAATGGTATATAGGCTTCTTTGAAAATTAGAGAAAACACTATGTTTTTTGACAGTTTCAGAAGTGGAAATTTAAGGGTACCTCTTTTGTTGTGTTTTATTTAAATAAGTAATTCATAGAAGCACTCGAGTGGTGTCAGGGGTCACAAATCATCGTGCGCAGTGTAATCACTTTAGGAGTGCATTCCGTGTAATCTAGTTATCCCACACCCCCCGCCAACCCCCGCGAAACCCCCGGACTGAGGGGTCATTAGCAGAGGGGCGGGCTAATCTAATTCCGATTTCATTAGAGCTGCACCCTCTGTTGTTCAGTTATCTTCTTAAGTGCTGACGGAGCTCTGTGTTTTGTTACATCGATGATTACATGTGACAATATATCTGGACAGTGTTATGTCTGTTATGTAGGTACTCTGTAATTTTTTTAAGTACAATTTCAGTTGGAAAAACTCTAATGATGTCAGGGTACTTAATTGAAGATGAGGGGTTCATGTAATGATTTTAAAATTTAAAATTATTAACACCATCTGTTCCATCTCTGGATAAGAAACGTCCTACTAAGTGCCACATCTCTTATTATTCTAACATTTATAAAAAAAAAATTATAATAATTTACAATTCGTACCTGGGTAAAAACTGTATTTAAAATGTAACTTTTCCATTTTTTTATTATTACAACTTTGTTTTACGTACACGTAATGTAGAGATATGAGCAAGCAAAACAAACACGGGTCGGCGCTGGCAAAGCGCTCGCCTGCCCGGGGTGATCATAATGATGCTGTTTGCCTCATTGATAAATCATTTCACACACACAACAATCAATCTTCAATTAAAAAAACATACAAATATTCTAGTGAAATGGAATTGAAAATATGTAAGACTAGCTTTTACCCGCGACTCCGTCCGCGCGGAATAAAAAATAGAAAACGGGGTAAAAATTATCCTATGTCCGTTTCCTGGTTCTAAGCTACCTGCCCACCAATTTTCAGTCAAATCGATTCAGCCGTTATTGAGTTATAAACAGTGTAACTAACACGACTTTCTTTTATATATATATAGATAGATTTTAAAGGCGGAAAATAGTAACAAAACTAATCTGTTTTTCTAGTTAATTTTTTGAATTACTTTGTTAACCTCCTTCTTACTTATTAATACTGAAAAATAATGTTTTGAATACCAATTTTGCTATTTATTTATTCATCCATAAAATAGATAATGCTTATTTACCTATCATTTTATAGGTAGGTACTAGGTCTACATAACTTTCGTGGATGTATTGAACTGCGCAATCGGCGTGCTCAAAGGCAAGCTTAAACAATTATCATGTCCGTTAGCCATGCATCATACGCGGCGCCCGCGCAGCTCCGCGATATAAATTAACTACGTAATGATCCGCCCGTGATTTATACATACGATAAATATATCCCAGAGTATTTCAATTGAATATCAATTCAAATAACTTCTCTGAGAGGTAATTAATGTGCTTATTGTATAAATAAGCATAGATCAATAGTTGGGTTGTACCGCTTTCTGAGTCTATTAAGTGTGGCACTTAGATATTATGATTCCATTTAAGTAACAGTTAAATAATTCGTAACACAATTAAAGGAATGGCAGATATCAGTTTATTTTATTACTAGCCTGCGACTCCGTCTGCGCGGAATTAAACAAACTGAATAAGTAGCATATGTGTTCTTCCAGACTATGTTCTACATTTGTGCCAAATTTCATCAAGATCCGCTGAGCCGTTACGGAGATATCTTCAATCAAACATCCATCCATCCATATAAACATTCACATCTTTATATATATAAAAGAAACTCATGTTAGTTACATTATTTATAACTCAAGAACGGCTGAATCGATTTGACTGAAAATTGGTGGGCAGGTAGCTTAGAACCAGGAAACGGACATAGGATAATTTTTACCCAGTTTTCCATTTTTTATTCCGCGCGAACGGAGTCGCGGGTAAAAGCTAGTTTATAATATTAGTAAGGTTTATTGGTATAATTTTGGAACTTTTTATGGTTTCTCATAAGAATTAAACAATCTTTCTAAATGTTGAATCGTATTGCTTCAACAAATACAAATTTATTTTAAAATCAACAAAATTACAAATAATTTAACAATCGTTCAAGACTCAAGATAACAATCTAATGTTTTAAACTCTAGCTGTCACAATGCACCATATATCTTGTAAAACATAAAGGATGGTCTCATTTGAGAAGCAAAACATGACCGCGTCCAGACATGAGGAATGTCAGCTTATCCATTATCTGCTATCTAGGATCGCTACCTTATCAATGCATCTAAGTTCTGCTACGCGTGTGTAGGAGCCCTAAGTATACCTTCCTATTTAGGCATCTAGAGAGCGACCTGAAAAGCATTTCTGCGGCCGGTTTTAGAGCGGCGGCATTTTAATGGTCAGGACACGTAAGGTATCTTTGTATTGTCACAATGCTATAAGAAATTCAACTTTAATACTTAAACTTAAGGTTGATATTGGAGTAGTTGTTTTATATAGTGCTGCTAAGACATCGGGATGAAGCAATTATGCCCCGCACCTAGTTTTTGCGAGGCGAGTCGTGTCGGGATTCTCGTCAATTATATAGAAAGCAAAAAGATAAAGATACTATGTGGTAATGCTGGACTAGACTCACACAAAAAGAAACATTAAACGCAATTAACTGAGATATCAAAGTTATACTTAACCTTTAAAATATAATATAGATATTGACGGAGGATAAAAAAACTTATTTAAAAAATAATTAATAAAGTTTATAAAATCTTACTAATATTTTAATGCAAAAGTTTAGATAAATGGATGGATGGATGTTTGTTTGAAGGTACCTTCAGAACAGCAAAAAGGATTTCGCTGAAATTTTGCATAGATGTAGAAAATAATCTGGAAGAACACAAACGTAACTAATTAAGTTGTTTTTAATTCCGCGCGGACGAAGTCGCGGGCGACAGTTAGTATGAAAATAGATATAACTTAAATACAGATTTATTCACTTCTTTTAGGTTTATTTAGTATCTAGCTTTTGCCCAAGACTTTGTCCGTGCTGTATTAATAAAAAAAACTTTGTAAGTAGCCTATCTGGTTTTCCAGACTTTGCTCTATATACGAGTATGTGTCACATGAAATCCGTTAAGCCGTTTTGGAGATACGTAGGAACAAACATCCATCCTAAAAAATGGACATTTATAATATTAGTACGATGTTAGAATGCAGACGGTAAATGCAATATAGGTACATTCGTAAGCAACACGCAGAAGCGTTGTCAGTAGATGTTAAGTGAAAGGTCACAGGTATATTGTAGGCACTGATTGTTAAGGCTTATAAAAAAGGTAAAATTTTCTCAGATAAGTGAAAGTTATAAGTTTACAAGAAGGAGAAAAACATGCAATGCTTTTTATTGTTGAACGTAACTAAAATATGAATAAAGGTGATATTAGATTAGCAAATTTATAACAAGACATCTTAAAAATAATATCTACTCGGCAAATTCTTGCAAATTTATTTACGATCAGTAAAAAGTCATTATTTTCAATTATCATGATATATCCAAAGATTACAGTTCTGAAGTTCTTGCAAACACTTCCATATTTAAAGACGATATTAAAATAAATTCACAAGATCAAAAGATAGCATCTCGTATCATTCCTTCGATGCAATGTTTTAATTCTGTCCCGCCGATGCCCGATGTCCAGCCGAGATAACGTTTTTTTTTCGACATGTTTTTGATTTTTTTCCCAACCACAAATTTCTGGAGTGTTTTTAGTTACAGAGTTATGTGAACGGGCGGGCAGTAAAATTTCATCGGCCATTCTGGATTCCGAGATCGTCGAGATTTTCGTTTTAACGTTCGAATAAAGCCACTGTCGGGGTTTTTTTTAATTGAATTATTGTCGTGGTTTATATGCGGCCATGAACACTTTGGCTCTTTAAAAACACTATCTTAGTTTAACAGCACAGAGCAGTAGACAAAGCAGTACTGCTGCCGCATGAGCACACACTGACATCGGTACGCTTCTATATCGGCGTGTTCAAACTGTAGTAGTACTGCACTGTATACTGTTCTGCCTTATTGAACTAACTGCCTTTGTGTGAAACTTCATTGGGAGGATTCTTTTCAATTAATTAGAGTTTTTCAATTCGTTTCATTAGTTGACATGTGGGTGTTTAACTTTATAGTCTGCACTGATGTCAGAATGCTTAACGGAATTCTAGGAGGATACTAGAAAATTTGTACAAAAATAACCAGTTTATTAGGATTTGTTGAAAGAAAATTCAGTCATTCCGTTCTAACGTAATGGGGTAATTAGATTCCACGGACGACTTTAAAGTTTATCGGGAACATTAAATTATTATTGACTAGCAGTTGCCCGCAACTTCATCTGCTTGGAATTAAAAAAATCTTGTAATAAATATACCACGTATATGTAATAAAACTACACCCGGGGATAGTGTAGCATCCCAACAGTGAATTTTTCAAATAAGTTCAGTAGTTTCGGAGCCTATTTAATGCAAACAAACAAATCTTTCCACTTCATAATATTAGTATAGACAATGTTATTGTACGTAAAAACAAAAGAAATATAATGTAGTATAGTATATCTTAATCTAAACGTGGGTCTCCACTGCTGATACAAAAAATATTACTATCCCTTTATTTGTCGTTCATTAACTAAGAAAACAATAATAACTTTTGTACTCGTGCTTCGGCAGTTGAAACTCACTCTAAAAATTAAATGATTAACCCGCCGAGCCTCGTTCATATAACCTTAACAACTACTTCCAATAATAATATTTCTTTATTCAATAACAATCCGTCAGCAAAAGAAAGCCATGTCTTCACAACAGATAACATGCGGACATGGGCGACGTACAATCCATTAACTACATTAATATTATCGCTCGACATCGAACCTACGTCTCATGTTTGATGGATGAGTGAAGACTACTGTTGCAGTTCACATGGAATTACTTAGCTTAGGCGACAGATTCTAGATAGCATATTTTACGATTACAGTACAGAAAAATAATTCAAACTTCCAGACATTTGGAATTTTTATTTCATAATTTTCAGCTGTTAGGGTAAGCGCCTCATGCTTTCTTAGAATTAGGGTTTTTCTTTATACGAAGAAACATGTTCGGTTTTATAATGTACCTAAATGTGTGAAAAATTCCTAGCATTATTTAATTGCATCGGATTATTATAAAGTAGCACTTTAAATCCTAATGGCTCCGTTTACACTCAATCAGAATTGTTTATAATCCGATATAAAAAGCGTCATCCGTTAATCTGTGAAGTCGTACAAAATAATTAGCTGGACAAATAATCTGGAGCCACAATGGCCGCATAGCATACTTTGATTTATAACCTATTGTGCTATAAATCGCTTCATATTTATATATTTTTTATCTGTCCACATGTCTGCCTTGTGCGTGACACTAACAGCGTGATGGTTTGCGCTCCCGTGGAATTCCCGGATTGAAAAACACAAGGAATCCATGTTTGCCGAACTCAGTCGAATAATTGACGTCTCTCAAAGATTACCGATCGTTTCTCGTGTGGCGAATAGCGCGGGAAAAACTTCCCAGTGCTGTGATGTAGATTAAAAACCAATTCAAAATAGACGATTTAAGATCCGTCTGATTGTTTATGGTATGAAAGAGTTAAACATTAATGGTGTTGACTTTTAAATTGTATCAACATGAATATTTCATTATTCAATTGTTTGGCATTAATAAAGCATACATGAATAATTTTTAAATCCTTTTTATTACATTTGTTCGGGACATTCCATTGATATCTTTCAAGAACTTTTTCTCTACAAGATGAACAAAATCACCAGATGATTTACATTAATAAAACAGAAATCTTCTAAAATAATCCAGGTAATTATAACCCAAAGAATAATATACTACAACATCTATATATTATTATTCTTCGCATGATTGAATACCTTAATGTTTGTTCATATCTTTATCTTTTCAATATCCTTGTCCTTCACTAAAGTCCAAATATATTGTACAAATGGATTAACAGCTAAACATTTTGTACACCCTGTATACAAGATCAATTCGTCGATTGAACAAACAAGACAACATACAGAGTGTTTGTTAAGTTTAAATGATTTTAGGCGTGTTCCGGCGCCTAATAAAAAGCCACCGACAGCCGCAGTCGGCCGACAGCGGCGTGTCTCTCCGTGTTCAATCAGCAACGACACAACGACACATGTAACATGCATTAAACATATTGCAAAAACATCGCGCTACTCGCAGACGCTTATCCTTTATAATTTCACGACAGACGATTTTGCTCGCTTTATATCAAGCTTTCGTTCGTAAATCTATTTTGTTTTTCCACACTAAACTCGTTTAGCTATAGATTTTAATTTTAAACGTACATTTACTCGTAATCAAGCTAAATTCAGACTAAACAGAGTGATATTTATTTCGTAAATATTCAATGAATTTTTAAATTTCGCAGACAAACCATCACTCGTGAAATATTAATGAAAGTTTGCCTATTTTTCAATCTGAATGTTGGAAATATGATACAATCTTACTAATATTATAAATGCGAATGTATAGATGGATGGATGGATGTTTGTTAAAAGGTATCTCTAGAACCGCAAAAATGATCTTGCTACAATTTGGCATAGATGTGGAAAATAGTCTGGAACACATGGGCTACTTGTTGAGTTTTTTTTTATTCCGCGTGGACGGAGTCGCGGGCGACAACTATAGAGTTATAAAAGGTAAAAAGCATAGAACTGTAGCAACAAAAAGTATCTCTGTTGCGGCGCGGCACGTAGGGCGCAGCAAAGACGCGTCGCTCTCACCTGCCCACTTTTTGCCAGCTGATTTACTACGCATTGTCTTCCACATTGACGTACGATACGAACTGGAAAAGAAATCGATGTGCAAGGCTAATGCAAAGAAAAAATATACAAATCCACGATGTGAGAAATTCTAAACAGTATTAAAGTTTTTAGAGAGAAGTTGAATCTTAATGGACTTTTGGTTTGAAATTAAGTGATTACTGAGTGAATGTTTTAAAGGATTTTGATCTCTAAGTGCGAAAAAATAAGGAGGAGTATTATTATAGCAGGAACCTAAGCAATAATAGCTCTTGTAAATTACAACGCGTACCGACGAACTGATAGACGTATATAAAGAAGTGTTAGAAGAAAATCATACGGTAGAGTTAGCTTATTCACGCACCAGCGAAGTTTCTTACGAAAACATTACTGATTTCTACCGCTCGATAGCATTTTTTTTTAAATTGATACACAAGTCTCTGCAAAAATCCATCCAGAAACATTATATCGGCGCGAAACTTAAAAGATCAGGTGCGGAGTCAATAAACCGAATATGGCGGTGAGTGAACGAGCGGTCGCATTGAATTTAGCGAGCGTAAACTTAAAGCTTTGTGTCGACTGAGCTTTTAATTGCCTCCATAAAGTTCGCTGTCGTATGCTGCTCGCCTCCGATTGAACACAAGTGAATTCAGTGGCTTATTTTTGTAAAAGATTAGGTAAATATTTCTTGTACATAACTTGATATATATACGTTACAAATATAATATATTATTTTTGGGTGATTTTATTAAATTACATACAATTATGTCACATATATAAAGAAACTATTAGAGAAATGTGGCACTTATTCTTGTCTTGTAAGTGGTACATACTGCGAGGAAACTTTGATTCATTTCGTTGGGTTTATAGTATATGTATATATTTTAATTTTTCTTAGTGCGAGCTAGAATGTAATTGTATCCAGGACAAATCAAAGCCTACCATCTCTTGCCGTCTGCCATCGAGCTGCGAGCTGCAGTCACGACATAATGTAATGTCAACAGATAAATCCTTTTCCGAAGATCGCGTGACCGCAACGTATTTAACTTACTCGGCCATGATAATTACAATCAATAATACAAACATGATTTATAAACCTGAATAGAGAATATCAATCCATAAATATTGATGTAACCAACGGGAAAATAACATTTAAAATTATTAAAACACACCAAATCACAATTCAATAAGGTCGTAAGTTCAACGTAGCAAGTTGCACTTAAAGCATTTAGTACATTAAATAGTATTCAAAAGTTAAAGTGATAAATAAAGTATAAGTAGCCTTGCAAAGAGGAGAAAGGAACGAGGTGATGTGAATTTCGATGAGTAGGAAAGGAAGGGAGATAGCGCAAGTCGAGGGACGAACAAAACAAACATTGGGCGGCAATTACAAGCGCCCGCGGAGCCGCCGACGTCCCGCCTAGCTACGACGAATTCAGTTACGAACACGAATTTTATTTTAAAAAGAACTAATTTTAATTTTGGATTATTGTCATGGCAATTTCATGTCTAGAAAAGTATATAACACGGAGAGTTCAATAAACAAAGTAACCATATAAAAAGCTTACTTTATCAAACTTTTAAAATAAACTAGCTTTTACCCGCGACTCCGTCCGCGCGGAATAAAAAAAATGCACACAAGATAAAAAAGTTCCTATGTCCGTTTCCTGGTTCTAAGCTACCTGCCCACCAATTTTCAGTCAAATCGATTCAGCCGTTCTTGAGTTATAAATAGTGTAACTAACACAACTTTCTTTTCTTTTATATATAAAGATTAAAAAAATCAACTGTCAAAAAATAGAATGTAATACATTAACATTAGTCTCAGTACATTCGTCTTAATAAAATCAGCTTCGAGTTTAAAAAATACATATACTTTACTAGTATACGATAGAGGTCGATAGTGAGTGTAGAGGTATACCACTGGGGGTCAAAAGTCAAACACAACTCTTCGATCACATCAGAAGCTGAGTGACTGATGACCCCGCTGCCGGGTTGAGACATCGCCTTAGACGTTCCACACATTTCACTGTGTGAAGATGCCTTTATGTACTTTCACATACGCACCGACTATCCTAAATTTACGTATGGAAAATTGCCATTGAATTATTTTACGCAATTAACCTAACCTAATAACATAAATACGTAATAATTTAATTATTTTAATTTGCCCTTCTTTTTAACTTTATTTTAAAAATACGGTTACTTTTTTCATTATGACATTTTACTTGGCTTTAGGAAAAATTCTGTTATTTAAAAAGTAACCTATAAACATGAAATTAATTAATAAATCAGTAAAAAATATTTAATTTAGAGACATAAAAAAAATTATAAAGTAAAGGGGGTCAGCATGTGTCAGGTACCAGGCGAGCATAAAACAAAGGGCCCGGTGTAGGAGCGGGAGGAAGCGGTCAATCATTCCCTTTTGCTGCACTTCCTTGACGTGCCTGCCTCGGCCGCGGTATGTTTACAACAATATTAATAACTAGCTGTCGCCCGCGACTCCGTCCGCGCGGAATTAAAAAAAACTAATCAGTAGCCTATGTGTTCCCCTAGAATATGTTCTACATCTATGCCAAATTTCATTGAGATCCGTTCAGCCGTTTCGCAGATACCTTCAAACAAACATCCATCCATCTAAACATTCGCATTTAGTAAGTTTACAACTAATTTAAAATTACACGACTATTAATTACTAATTCCTATTAATATACCATTATGAGGTGTATCAAAATTCCAAAAATTGTTTATTTTAAATAGAGTAAAATTTTATAAATGTATAAATATCATTTTTCGAAGTACAATGTTAATTAATTTTCGTCTAAACATATTTGAAAAACACCAAATAAAATAATCCTGCTATGATGTGTTTTTCAATTTACATAATATGTACATTTATCCGACGTTCTTACGATGAAGGAAAACATCGTGATGCTGCACATATCTGAACAGAAATTCAGAGATATGTATGAAGTCAACCCGCACTAGGCTAGCGTGGTTGACTATGGCCTAGTCAACCCTAACTTGGGTTAGACTCCGAGCCCCTCAGTGGGGACGTATAGTGAGCTGATGATGATGAAATAGAAAAAAAAACGAAAAATCATCAAAATTCATTACCACTTTAACGGACTTGTATAAATTTGAAAATGACAAAAAATGATCAAATAAATAGAAATATTATTGTGTACCTCGTATCAAGTATGCAAATGTCCTAGGTAAGTACTGTAGTGACTAGTTACTATTCAGTCGACCTTTTACCTATCAACTTAATATGTTGAAATAAAGTAATTGTCGTTATAAAGTAGATATTTATAATTATACTGAACAGTTATAAAAGCAAACAAAATTATAAATTCGTATCATGCACAAAAATACGCTATCGTAGAAAACTTATGTGACATACAAACTTTTATATTTTAATTTTTATTAGCAAAATTATCGTAAGTGAAGCCGCGTATATAATATAATGTTAGTGCACTACAACTGGATTACCTGATGAAGATTCACTTGACTTGGTATTGCTTCCTTTTCAGAAAGAAAAAAAGTTTCCAACTGCTACCTGGATATAACTAACAATCTTACAATTGTTTAATTTGGTACATTACTGTAGAAATTGTATAATTAAACTTTTTTTTTAAATTATGACAACTGCATAGCATCCTTACAGTACCTATACAACCAATTTGACAATATACTCACTTTACATTATAGTTTACAAGATTACATATTTTATAATAACAGTGAAAATAACACATAACAATGTAGGAATTTAACAATTAAAGAATCTGTCAAACCTGCAGTATTTACGGCAGTAAGTAAGCTTTCGCTTCGCAAGGAATAAACAGAAATATGGAGAACTGACCGCCAACCTTCGCTAGTCGGAGAGGCACCTCAAGAAGAAGAAGTAAGCTTTATTTTATTGAGTGTTATAAGGTTAAATAAAGTAAGGAGCACATTAAATTATAGACATGGTATAAGCATCTTATTGATAAAGCTTATATAAATTGTTGCGTTTCTAATCGACTCGCGCTTTGAGCTGACGCTCGTTCGTTACTGAGACGATTTGTTGAAATTTAATACCGATAAGAGATAACTGTACTACTCTTAAAATGCTGTTAGACGCTGTTTAGTTAAATACTGTTTTAACCCTTTCATTGTTAAACGAGGTTTAGGCTAAGCGCCATCTGTGCCCAGCCACCTCAAGCCCGGTGAAAATGTAAATGCCTCCTCAAGGCAAACAGTGACTACTCAGTCACAAAAAAAAGAAAGTGATTATATGTTTCAACCATAAATATGTATCATCACAATGCTTTTGGTATAACTACTTCATTATTTATTACAATGTTTCAATAGCCATGATTTGTCAAAAATCCGCGCCGGGCGCTAGTCATGGTATAAAAGATTTGACGTTTGTATAAGTTAAAATGTATTTGAAACACTGTTTTTAATGACAAAACAATAAGTCTTTATGTAATTTGATATATACTCGTCACGTCACAGCCTGTAAATTAGCAACAGCCAATATGGCGGCAATACGTATGTAAAATGTAAACTTAAATAATTTATGTAATAATTTTTCGTAGGTACAACTTTTGTTAGTTCAAAAGAACTCATAAGATGTCTCAATTACCTTTTCAGATATGAACGAAAATGTCAAACTTACGAGTTCTATTATATAATAAATGTATTTAAAAAACAAGATATTTATTTTTAAAAAAAATTTCAACCATTTGGTCAACAATGTTTTTGCGGTCAAATGTAAATAACTTTAAGTTAAAAGCACGTTATCAAGTTTATTCGCGACGTGGACAGATACGAGGCGGCCCTGCCAATTGCCCTATCGACTTACTTGCAATGGCAATAATAACTTAAAAGCCCCGAGAAAGGTATTTGCCCGATAATGGTGAAGTTAAAAAAACACTTAATTACCACAGTAATAATGTCACAAGCGATAATAAAAATCGAATAAATAACTACTAATTGTCTTATTAACATTATGTTTTTTTATACTTAATTACTGAAGCTATCTTTGAACTTTATTAAGTTATACTTTTGTACTTGAATAAAAGCTTCATCTCTACTATTTTTTTTTTATATCGTAAGATGGCAAACGAGTAAACGGCGTTTTGATTTATCGATATAGGTGACTGCTGCCCATAGACATTTCCTCTTCCCATCCTTTTCTTATAAGAAAATGGTGAAAAGGGTAAGAGGACTAAAATGAGGTATTCAGCACACACTCATCAGAAAAAATGCAGATTTCCACTTGACCAACATAACATATGTGTTAGTAGATATGTACTCGTAGCATAAGACCCTTTGTAACCTTTAGGTATCTTTTCTTTATTAGAAATCAATCAATCAATGTAAAATTTAAAATGGTTATAATTTTGGAATCTACTGACTACTATACAAAATTCACTTGATATTCAACATGTAAATAATTCAAACGATACGATAAAAAATTTAAAATCTCATCGTCTGTATAAATACCGTCGTTCGACACCTCGCCTCAGGAAATGTAACTTAAATCTGTTTCCACATTAGCGCCACTATCAAAAGCCGATTTAAACGATAGCCTCTTCCGAAATCATTATGAATATAAACAAGAACAAAACAAATTTCAATCGAAAACATTTCTCCCTTCGCTTAATGCGCAGGGCTGCCAAAATATTAAATAATATACTTACGAAACCACTTTTTATTTCCCATATTAAAAAAGCTACAATAATATAGAAATAAGTATACAAATATTGGTTCTTTTCAAAAATATATTTAGAAATGTTTAGTTTTTGAATTTAAATAAATATACAATGTAACATATTAAACCATATATTAAAGAATATGACAAGTTTAAATAATAAAACAAAGAAATTGTGGCAACCCTACGTTGGAAGAGGTTTTGCCTCAAGCGGCTCATACAGGCGAGATTTATTATTCCCGTTCTTTTGTTTACTCAGGCGAGCGATGCGGACCGCAAATACTCGTGCATTAAAAGCTGTGATATATCACGATCTGCGAACTAACCTTTGACTATTAACAAATCAAATATTCTCCATCTCTCCACGAACAATTGTTTCTCTTCAAATTACTAAGAAATCATTATTTTTCTACTTGCGGAACATTCGAGATTTGGGTATGCATGAGGTTTTCATCTACTGGAAGATATAATTCTCAAGAAATATCACAAAAAACTCAAAAGATTTCCGTATCCACGACTATATCGTCAGTATCTAGATTGTGAAGTTATGCTTGCTGGGACTTCTTATAGCAAAAATGTGAGTAATTAATTTCGAATTAAACGATAAATGCGCGCCATTAGGTTTTGCAAATCGAAGACAAGATGGCGGCCGCGGCGGGTGCGAGCGGCCCGGCGCGTCACGGCGCGATGCCCGCCATCACTCACCATGTTTATTTTTCAATTGAGGCCGTCAGCGGCCCGCCCTCGCGCATTTAGGGCCGCCACACACGTCGCCGACAGATTATGCAATGCACACAGCTATTCATTATTTTCAGATCGTTAGTGTTGCCACTGTAGGTAAGGTGCCGATTCGTATAAAGTTTTTCTTAATTTTTTTAATTTATGAAAAGAAATCATGGAAACAACTGGAAGTTTTTATTTGACTTCTGGCAACAATCTCGAAGTGTTTTCTAAAAAATAAATATCATCCTTTAAATCGTAAAAAGTAACAACATAAAAAAGAAGTCAAACATCTAGAAAAAAATTAAACTAAAATTTTGTTAAACACCTTAGTGTTCGTTTTAATTTGCACTTTTAATAACTTAACAGTAGAGAAATACTTTCTGTCTCCCTTAGCTTTAAGGTTCTCAATTTTTTTTTAATCAAACTAGATACAGGTGAACGCGTTGGACAACCCTACAAAGGAGCGCGGCGTGCGAGGCGTCGCGAACCTGCAATTAGGTGTGCCCGAAAAAGGGCAACAAGGCGCGGTAATACGCACTCCGCTAACTAGTTATGAAACAAACAAACTTTGTGAACATACTAAATACATCAAAATGAACCTTAAACCTACGCATTACAGGCTTTTACAACAGCATGCAAAGACTTCAACTTAGAAAGCACCACTAAGTGGTAACCAACTTCCACATTTAAGTAAATTAAGATAAAATGAACTTTATAGTATAGAAACCAAGATTGTAATTCGTACAACAGGTTATAAGGCATGGGAAAATTGTTCTTTATTGTTTATTGGCACAGGCGATCTCGCAGAAATTACGGTGTGGGTTTATTTCTTGAAAAATTACCAGAGAAAATTGATTTTCGTCAGCAAATTATCACGATAAGCTTATAAAGCTCTGTTCGTATATAAACGATCATTTTAACAGGCTTTCAGTTATAGTTACATCGTTTTAATTTTTACTAAATATTTTACTAGTAACAAGCGTCTTCATCCGTGCGGTATTTAAAAAAGTACTAAATTAAAAAAATTATAATTTAGCACCCGGGGTACACACACAGCTTTCCAACAGTGAAAGAATTTTTCGAATCTGATCAGTTATTTCGGAGTCTTTACAATGCAATCAAACAAAGGAATCTTTTCTCTTTATAATCTTACATATAAAATTATCGTGTCACAATGTTAGTTACTGTACTCCTCCGAAGCGGCTTGACTGATTTTATTAAATTTTATATGCATATTCAATAGGTCTGAGAATCGGCTACTATCTAATTTTCATACCCCTATTAAGTTTTTTTTAACTGCACGCGGACAGACTCGCGGGCGACAACTAGTATTAGTAAAGATTAATATGATGTGTAATTGTAGTATTTTTTTATAAATTCACAATATTTACATGCAAATGCTAGCATTTGAAAATTGATGTTTTCGACCTCTACCTTTAGAAATTTATTTCAAGATATACCGAGGTCATACAGTACGAGTTTCCTTCAAACACCTCACTTTATAATCAGCGGCCGTTTGTCCGCAGAATTCTTGAATAATGCCACAGTGCGTCTGCCTCACACACACCTAACGCGATAACCAAAGTCTCACATCACGCCGTTCTTAGAAATGAGGTGTGAGCAGACAACGACTACGTGTTTTTAATACACAAATGGATGTATTGTTTAAATTTTTACAATTTTATAAATGCCACATCTTATGCGGTACAAGTAACACGTGAGGTCTTGCAAGCACAGTAAATATGAAAATAATTAATCATAACTTTTCCTCGTTAGTGAATTTCTGATATAGTAGGAACAATTACCATAAGCACTGTGTAGAGTCTAATATTATTAATGCGAATATTTGGATGGATGAATGGATGTTTCTTCAGATTGGCTCGATGGATCTCGCTGACATTTGGCATAGTCTAGAAAAACACCTTGTTATCTAATTCAGATTATTTCTAATTCTGTGCGGACGGAGTCGCAGACGACAGCTAGTAAAACATAAATCTAGCATTCCTAGTATAAAGAATGGACCACACAAGAAGTCGGTGTTATATCTGTGGCTAGTTGGCCGCCGGCATTGGCCACCGGCCGCACTGGCCACTGTCCAAGTAACCGTCACTTTGAGATAGATTTAGTTAATATTTGTATTCGTAAGAACACGCAGTCTCGGTTATTAAATATGTTAAAGACACCGCGTTAACTTCAATCACGCAAAGGAAAAGGATTTAAGGAAATATATTTACACAAGCTACATTCTACTATAAGCATCTTCTTAATTATTTATTTTGCTTTTAAGAACAAACGTTGCACACAGGTCTCCACTGCATCTCATTCTTTTTGAAAATATGGAGGTAATATAGTTTTGTTCAGGTGTTTCATCTGTGGTAAGGCAATATAACACTAGATACTTATAAATTTTGTCAGAAGTCCTTTATCGAGTAACTAGACAGTTATTTGTCTGAGAATTAACACTCCCGGCTGCCGAGGTTCGCAATTACAGAGTTTACCGCCGTCGGCAGTCGGCAGTGAGTGTAGACGACGGGGACGTAACGATAGCGAGACGTTGTTTAAATGATTCAGATTGTAATTGGCGTTGTTTGAAACAGTTTACTTTTAATGTAATTATACTTCGCACGATATACAGTAGAAGTTCAAATAAATTATACTGAACTATCAAATTGTTTAATTAAAGGATATGAAATCTTACTAATATTATGCGAATGTTTAGATGGATGGATGTTTGTTTATATGAAGGTATATCCGGAACGGTTCGACGAATTTTGATGAAATTTGGCACAGATTTAGAACATAATCTGGAAGAACACATAGGCTTCTTATTACGTTTTTTTTTTTCAACACCGCGCGGACGGAGTCGCGGGCGACGTCTAGTGTTAACGATAAGGTTTAAGAAAAGCTTGGGATAAAAAGCTATATCATGATGTCATCAAAGTACCTGCTTACGTTGAAAGAAATTATTAGTATTTTTATTTTCCGATTATAATCGTCAGACAAAGTTAAAATTAAAATGTCAAGAAACATCTGGCAATCGAAAAATTAATAGTGACGTTTGAAATAAAAGAAAATTCGATGACGTAAACAATCTTACTAATATTATAAATGCGAATGTTTAGATGGATGGATGTTTGTTTGAAGGTATCTCCGGAACTGCTCAACAGATCTTAATGAAATTTGGCAAAGAAGTGAACATAATCTGGAAGAACACATAGGCTACTTATTAAGTTTTTTTTTTTAAATTCCGAGTGGACGAAGTCGCAGGCGACAGCTAATAACAAATGAATAAACGATATCATTTTACAACTCATCTCATTTGCCTGATTTTTTACAAAACAAACACTAATTTGGTTGCAACGTTTGGACGAATGTGTGTTAGCACGTATCTCCAAAACAACCGCATGGAACTGGATGAAAGTTGGAACAGAGTTGATTGAATAGCGAATAGGCTAACTCATGTTAAAGACATTAGTTAGCCTATTCGCAGCTTATTTAAAAAAGAAAATATACATTGCTACGTCATTAATTTCCAATGCGATGACAGCTTGACTTATACTAATAAACATCAGAAATTACATCTGACACATCTTTACAGAGTCGTCACCGCTAAAGACATCTTGTAAATCACTTCTTCGAATGTGAATCAAATGCATAAATTTGTTGGCGACAGAGCATTAACGCTGAACGCGTCATAACTGTGCGTTACCACTGTCGGTATACTTGTATTACTTCGTATCAATATCTCTTTCATTCTCTTTACCAAAACAGAGACGACAATATATATTAACACAAGGGTCACGATAGTGGAATTCCACGGTAAGACATCGCATCTCTTTGTTGGATATTTTATAACTTTTAGAGACATAAAAGCATTCCAAAGCAAACTGCTTTACGTACTTACCTCATACCGCCATAAAGAAATCTCAATTGAATTATTTTGCACTTACCTGTAACAAATGAAGAGAAATATAATGACAAAGTTGGATATTAGCTACGCGATAAGCTATTTGCAGCTATTTAACATCGTACAAATATCAGTTGATTTGCGTGTCTTCAAGAAGGGTGACCACGCGTTTAGACAGTGCTAGTTTATTTAATTTGAATTTTTTTGTAAATTTAAATTCTGTTCAGATACATTGAATTTAATGAAAATGATACATTTAAATTAATAATTTATAAAAGCCTTAATTTTTATTATTGCTTGATTTAAATAATTGATATTACTTTTAATGAAAAAACCAATTCATGGTCAACCAATAATATAGAGACGATTGTAGTTGGCCACAAATTGTAACAGACATTTGTGTGTTATTGTTTTATAATGATCGGTCCGCCTCAACAGCACTCGTCCATCCATCACGAGTCCGGGTTCTCACCCGGGGCTACAAAAAAAAATAACGCCCGTCCCTTAGAAAGTTTAAAACAACATTAAAATTAATATTCTCCGGTTAGTTTAGGGTTAACGTGCTATGATCGCTTGCTTGATCTCGACGGCTTTTTTTGTTTTTGAATACCTGCGCACGCGCAGATGCCTGTTGGACGGTTGATATTTTAAAACAAATGCAATAAACGCTCGGAAAGAACAATTAAATTATGTTGTATTTTTTAATGTATATTGCGTCTATGAAATTGAAAAATTAATATAAACAACTAGCTTTTACCCACGACTCCGTCCGCGCGGAATAAAAAATATGCACACAAAATAAAAAAGTTCCTATGTCCGTCTCCTAGTTCTAAGCTACCTCCCCATCAATTTTCAGCTAAATCAGTTCGACCGATCTTGAGTTATAAATAGTGTAACTAACACGACTTTCTTTTATATATATAGATATAAATAGATAATGTATTGATTGTTCATTGAATATTATAATGAAATTAAATTCCCTCAAGCATGTCAGAGCACTCGCGCGTTCCAACTCAACTTTATGTAAATTCGCATCGCCTAATGAGACAACGACCCTGGGGAGGCGTCTCTCATGGGGGACCTATGTCACCTCCCCTGTCGTACCGGAAGTACACATTAACTGGATGATATAACGTCAGATACGTATCGAATGTTTCCGCTATTGTTGTCAATGTGCCATGTCGAAGGTTTTATGTTTATTAGTTACCTACAATACGTTGACGGTTGTTAATTTATCGTTGGATTATACAAAAGGTGGTGTTGACATTATCTTATTGAATGTGTTTGCTTGTGTGATAGACAATAGAACTCTATCACGTGTACAAAAACATGTTATCATCTCTGTTTTTTCCAAAGATAGCGTAAAGGATAACACTATTTAATTTTATACCAAATATGTGCGAGGATCCTGGATAATTCACTGTATTTCTGGATGTCAATAAATTATTTTTCATTTTCATATATCTTAATAATATAAATGCGAATGTTTAGATGGATGGATGTTTGTTACAAGGTAAGTATCTTCAGAAAGGTTGCTTATTTTTATTTTGAAAAAGTTACACGTGCACAGTTACAATTTCAATTATACCATTCCCTGCAAAACTGCTTACGCAGTTTGACTGCCGGTTACTCGCTTTATATAAACATAGCTATAAGTTACTAAATTAGGTTATATTAATACAATTAAATTACTTGGTTCTTCTTGATGAAATTTGGCATAGATCTAGAACACAGTCTGAAAGAACACATAGGCTACTAATGAAGTTTTTTTAATTTTTTATTTTCGCGGACTCTGTTGCGGGCAAAAGTTAGTTATTTATAAACACAATTGCACAACCTCGTATCGCACTTATAAATGTTATAAAAATTCTCAATGACCTAATCGTCCGTTGGGTCGCCTACCCTACATTCGGCACGGGTCAAAAAACCAATACGTTAAACTAATCAGCGGTCAGTTTGTTTGTTTGTTTTGGCGACATGTGTCCGCAATTAACGGAACAGGTCGCTACGACAATGCGGCCGGGGTTAAATGTAAATGACTAATCGAAAAAGGAATTTTACGAATACAAGCTATTGATGTTGATTGTAAGTGAATTCAATTTATTTCTATGGGCTTGCAAATTTTATTTATACAATTTTTATTCTTTGACAATCGAAAGGTTCGACTTTTATGTTCGAACATTGGTACAAATACCAAATTACAACAAAATGCTTTTGTAAATGATGATGTAACATATATTGGAACTTAACATGAAACCCATCCTAAGAATAATAAAAAATCAACTAAAGAATATAACATAAAAAGCTATAAAATGACCATAATAAACTAACAAACCGTAACTAATTGTTATTTAATAATAGGTCGTTATGCGTCACTCTCGGAGGGCAATAATAAAAGCCGGGAGTTTTTATTGTACCTATACGTATACAAGAGCCGGGGCGCCTTGTTAGCGCCGTGTGCTCGTCACGGCTTTTATTATATTGACATTTATACAAATACTAGTATATGCCCGCGGCAATGCCTGAGCACGCGCTTCACTAGAGTTTCCAACTGCGAAGTTATCTACACAAAAACAATTCATTACCCGTTTTTTTGTTTTTTCGAAGAGATGACAGGACTTTTATATGTTTTCATTTGTGAAAAAGTGCTAGGAACACACGAATTTTTGTGAAAAACGCCATCGTCGTTGTTAAAAATTGTGTAGCGCGTATCGGACGTTAAGAACACTAAAAATCTACTACTCATTTTGACATAATCGACGATTACGATACGAATTATTACAGATATTGGTGCTAGGCCCACAGTATACTTTATACTTTATCCAGAAGAGTATATATTAGAGGTTACGGAATTTTATTTGACATATTCGAGGTACGAATATCTCGAATCTTTTAAATACTACGAGTACTTGTTCATATATCAGTTTCATAATAATTTGTCTGTTAAAGACTTATCAAATGGCAACAAAGTACAAACAAAAAACTTTTAAATTAATAATTAAGAAATGTTTGCATATTTTTATGAATCCTGTCTCTCCGTACGTGGGTCCAATGATTGTGAGTGACGGCGCGCGCTGCGCTGTTTTACATACAAATTACATACCAACTACTGAAGATCTCTCCTACAGTTAAAAAGAAATCTTATGTTATTAATTTTTAAAGGGTAATGATTAAATTTTAAATATTTTATAGAAATCCTAACAATTATGAGACCTTTCTCCTAGTAATAAATAACACAAACCTCCAATATTTAAAACATATATTTTTTTTTATTTAAACGTGGGTTAAAAGGTTAAGTAGATACGTTTCAGTGCGCACGCCCGTGTCTGTGGCTTCATAACCCGGAGCACATAAATAACGGTAGCTGCTTTTAATAATGAGTAATGAGAATCAAAGAACGCAGGATAAGGAGTGACAGGCTAATAGATGAGTGAGGCTCCGAGCGGCTTATGCGCGCCTGGTGCTTTGTGGTTGTAATGGACGCGGCTCATTAAAATATATGATTAATTTTTGCGGTAAAACCAATACAGTAGTCACTTACCGACAACTAGTTATCGTCTAAACATGGATAAAGCTTGTGATGAATCTTATACAGCTTTTGACAGCTTTTAATCTTCGGTTACGTCAAGTTTGTAGAGAGTTGCAGAGCTTTAAAGTTCAGGCTTGTATTGGATACAGAAAAGAATAATAGACATGGAACCAGGATCGCAAATAAATTGACATAACTGTGCAGGACTATGAGAACTTCCCGGATTATTATCAAAATAAAATTGATAAAATTACTCCACTGGGTAGCCTTAAGGAGCTCAAAGTTTATACAAATCTTAAATATTTTTTGCAAGTCAGTTTGCTCTACATACTGAGTAGAAATTTCTCCTATCAGCCCCGACGGCTGTAACAAAAAACAAACCTCAGTGCCTACTCCGGCGTACTTCCGAGCGAATTGTTTTTCCAAGTCACGCGATTCATTTAAGCCGACACAAACGAGTTTGTTCCGTTGCCGTAATAACGTTAGGGTTGAAAGTTAATGCATTCAAAATTCTGTTAGTATTAATAATTTATATCATGGCAACATTCTTGTGGACCGAAACACGACATAAAATTACATTTGTCAGGTAAAACCAGTAAGTTCTTAACGTTTTTTTTATTTTTCACACTCTAATTTTTGCAGGATAAAATACTGAAGTTCGTATATTAATAGGCGAATAGTTGCTGTAATAATTAAGAGGATCTTTCTTATTAATATTATGACACTTGACAACCCTGACATCAGACTGTCAGAGTTTGACAGGAGGTCTTTAGCGCTGCGCAGCGCTCGGCCACCCGCACGCGCCCCGAGGCAACCACGCTGTACAAACTCATTCCTTCCTGCTAAGGTAAACTAAATTGCCCTTTTATCGGAATAACGGTATATTATATATGCTTCTGGTAGTCATGCTAGAAGGAAATTACTTGTTACGTTGTTTAAGAAACGGAATTAATAGAAAAACTTTTTCGTATATTTCGATACGTGTAGTTAAAAAAAATACATCACATCGTGTTCGATGACAACAACGCGTATAATTTACACACGATATGCATTAATTATAAAACCTAACCTCAAAATGTGGCGCCAAAGGCTATCAACGCGTAAGAATGCGCGGTCAAAATCGGTCGGTTTCCCATATCACAGTAACTTCCAGGAAGAATCGCCGACGGCCTGACAATGCAGTCCTCGCTTTCACGTCACGTGCTCAGATGACTTTATTTTAATATTGCGCGACTCTTTTTTATTGCCTATTGTTTTTTTCATCCAGGTACGTGTCGCTACGTCGGCGCCTGTTTTCGGTACATTTTTCACTAATGTTTAAGGTGACCAAACTTTTGAAAAATATGGGATATTACCCTTGTAACTACAAAAATATTGAAATAATTCAAATCTAAACATCACTATTATTTCTCATTAGATTAAATTTAGAATACTTAATCAGGGAAATCTGGACAAAATATTAAGGCAACGTGTAATAAATTTTCATTACTCGAAAGTGTATTAAAATTGTGGTCCCTCTATTGTGCACTTATAATTCCTGTCCTGCTGCAGAATTGTAGAAGGACTTCTGTGAACTCTTTATAATTGATGTCCAGATATACTTCACACCTGATTGTTATCACAGGACCTCAATTCAATGCTCATTATATGTAATGCATAGAGCGATGTACGTGCCGATGTGTACAAAGATTACACGCGTAAGTAATTGCTTCACGATTTAGCCTTGGTATAAAAAATAACACGCTCGTTAAAAAACGTTCTGTTTTTGATATTCAAAACTAATACTGATCACATCGGCACTTCAGTTACTAGAAGCTAGTGTGGGAATATTCCCAAATATCGATAGATATCGATACAAAAAAAAACATTTTGTTTTTGTATTGGAAAATGGTATGGTTAATTACGTTCTTCGTGTGAGCTAATTTCATTGTTTTTAGAGCTTTTACAGTTTTTAAGCAGCATAACTAATGTTGGGGATATTTTCTATCTCCGTATCTTTAGACTGCCATATTTACAGTGACATCTGTCTATATTTCTAGTTTCATATTCATATATCTTGTTTTTGCCTGACTTAAGATACTACGGAGGTTTTAATCCACAACACACTCCCGAGGGAGGCATACAAAGTACCAAAATTATAAAATTATCCGTAACATTACACAAAAAATCAAAGTAAATATCACTATAAATCACAAAAAAATCAACAACACGCAAATAAATATAGCGTATAAAAGCAACCAAAACAACAGCGAGGGTCAGAACTTAAACAATATCTGTTAATTTAATAATTATCGTGTTTTCCGACCTGGTTGTGATACCTATAGGATTGCCATTCTTTACCACTGATGTTCTGCGTAATATTCTTCGAAATGTGTCTTTTATTGACCCTATCAGTCGCTCTCACCACCCTCCCCACCAGGGAGCAGCTGGTGCTGAAAACCTCCTTTGGATGTTGGAAGACCATCTTGTTTTTACTTATGCCCTTTACCGATGTGCTAAAATCACCTTGAATGGGCCCTTGCAAAGTCCAGCCAAGTTTTGTCGGTATTGCTACCAAATTTTCATCTAAACGTATAAAGTTTTCTTTAATGATTAAACCCAACTGATCTGATCCAATTAATATACTTATATCTTGGATATCTTCTTTTGCGTCAGTTAACCAGATCTGTTGCCTTCTCAAGTTATTTATCAGCTTTGGGTTTTGCACTTTGGGTAAACTTCCGCAAAGCACATCTTGTTCCAACGCTGTCATAGTAGTATGAAACTTATCATCTAAACTACTAACTTTAAACTTGAAGACTCTATGTATCTTCGCTGGTTTCTTCACACCACTAAATAGCGAATGACTGAGGTTCTCGGTACCTATTGCCTGTAGACCAAGATCATCTGCCAACTCCCTTTTTACGTACGTTCTCTGCGAACCAGAATCTAGAAGTATTCTTACTTTCCTCTCTTTTTTATCAGTAGATACTTTGACTACTAGTGTCTGTAACAAGGTAGTTATGTTATTACTTGATAAATTATTGTATACTTCCTTATTGCTATCGCAATGCTTTTCTGGTGCATTTTGTTCACACGTCTTCGGTTGTTCGTGGAGCGTTGGACAGAGGACAACTAAATGCCTCTTACTACAACACATACATCTAATAAATGCTTTACAATACTTGGCGAGATGTCCTTTCTTTAAACATATGTAACATCCACCCTTTTTCTTTATTGCATTCTTCTTTTCGTCGAACGACAGTTTATCTGCCTTGTTGCATTCAAGAGTGTTATGACCTTTATCACAGAAAAAACAAATGATCACCTTACCTTCTTTTTCTTTGATGACATTGTTCTCCTGCTTCGTCGTGAAACATGACGTCGTTCGAATAACCTGTTTTGGAACGCTGTTATCAAAGGAAAACTTAGCAAGGTCACACCTGCCCTGCGCCTCAACTTCATTTTCTAAAAATGTCATTAATTGTTGAAGTTTCGACCCTTTCTGCGTTGGAATTTTAGCCCATTGCACTAAAATATCATCGGGCAACGATGATTCAATTAATGGTAACAGAATGCACTCATATTTATCCCTACCTATGCCTAATGACTCTAATATTTGCAAGTTTACAGAAATTTTATCAAAAATGCCAACAATATCTAAATTATTTTTCGAAAGTACAACATCTAAAATTTCACGAACATAAATCTCAATTAATACTTCATCCCTGGCGAATCGTTTCTTCAATGTGTTTATCACCTTTTCGTAATTATTCTTTATAGGCGGGTAGCTCTCCACCAACGTTCTCGCCTTCGAATGTTCCGCCATACAACTTAATAGATATGTAAATTTTTCTTCATTCTGTATCCTTGCATCTAAATGAATTTTCTCATACTGTGTCCAAAACGGAATCCAGGACTTTGGATTGTCGTCAAATTTTCTCATATCCATTTTGGGTAAGTGAAATTGTATTTGTGTGCATTCTTGTTTGTTCAGGTCTGGTCTATTAAATTTTATTTCCAGCCATTTTTTCTCAATTTCTTGACAATCGTCGAATTCTTTTGTTACTGTTTCTTCGTCATAGTTGACGTCTTGCAACAAAATTTCTTGAATTTTATGATCCAAACTTATTATTGCTTTAAATTTAGCTTCCAAAAATTCGATATCGACGTTAGTAAATTTTTCTTCGGTCGCCGTGTGTCTATTAAAAATACGTCGGAGCTGAGACCTTTCTCTAATAAATTTTTGAAGGTCCATTTTTATTCGTATTTCTTCGGCTTATTTTTCCACTTATACGTGGTCAATAGTCACGGTCGCCACTAATATGTTGGGGATATTTTCTATCTCCGTATCTTTAGACTGCCATATTTACAGTGACATCTGTCTATATTTCTAGTTTCATATTCATATATCTTGTTTTTGCCTGACTTAAGATACTACGGAGGTTTTAATCCACAACAACTAATGTTACCAGGGCACTAGCGTGAGAAAGAGGCATAAAGGTGAGCTATACATTTATTGCCGCTGTAAATGTGTAAAGTTATCTTCCATGACGTGACGAGTGTGATACCAATATTACAAAAATCGATGCCGACTTTGCTAATGTTAAGGTCATGTACGAATTTCACGCGTAGAAATTATAACAGTGTAACACCAGTGTACACTCATAACAATGTTATCTGTCTTAATATCTCTGCAAATTATATTGATAAGTTAATCTTGAAAATATTCTTGTCTCGGAATTGTTTCCGTTACAAAAATGACTGTAAGAACACTATGGTGGCTCCCACAGATGGTTTTATTTAGACGTATAACAAAAACTATGCCCAGGAGAGCAGAACTTCCTAAACGAACACTTCCTATCGCCGTAACTAGCTGCATGTGCGGTGTGTCACACAAACAGGTATTGATTTTGTAATTTCAGAGATCCGTAGGTGAAAGTGCTAAATAATTAAATTAAATTTACATACAATTATAGAAAAAAACTCCACCGTGATTTTTCGAAAGCGATGTACATAAACTTCACTAATTTAACAGTTCCAAAAAAATATAAAATCGAGATTGACATCTAAATTCTGTTGAAAAAGACGCAAAATACAAATAAATCTGCATACGGAACCCGTGCAACACTCGCGTGTATCAATAGTTCCCAAAGTTGGTATTTGTTATATTTTTTCAATGCCCTCGTCATTAGCTGTCATAGCAGCGCTCCGCCCTCCGGTTAGCGCTCCGCTGGCGGCAATTAGGGCTCCGCTGGCGCCCCCGGGACCGCGTCCGGATGCCTCGAATGCCCGTTGCCGCGGAATGCGCCGCGGGTGATTATTTTTGTATTAACTACCGCCCTATTGCCATTGCTGACTAATTTTAAATGATCCCTGATTTATATGGAATGTACTTTAGTTTATGAATGTCGTAACTATTAAGTGAAGCGTCTCAGAATAGCAATCGATATATTTATGCCGAATGTGTATATGTGAAACGTTTAATTTATGCGATTCTTATTTAATCGCTAAACTAACGATTTATATCACAATACCCCTGTAATCGTTGGTTTCCGAGACTAACATCCCCGTATAAAACATATTGTTCTCTGTGTTTTGTTAAAGATAATGAGCGATAATGCGATATGTTTTATGCAGGGATTTTGGTCTCAAAAATTGAAAGTCTTAGTAATATTATAAATGCTTTTGCTTGAACACCTTGGTTTTCCCGCTGCTCGTTTGCCCCCTTTTCTTATACAAAAAAAAAAAAAATGCGAAAGTTTAGATGGATGTTTGTTAGAAGGTATCTCCGGAACGGCTCAACGGATTTTGATGAAATTTGACACAGATGTAGAGCATAGACTGAAAGAACACATAGGCTACTTATTAAGTTTTTTTTAAATTCCGCGCTGACAGCTTCAAAAGTATTGAAAACCATTTTCATACCAGTTCTGATACATTATTGCCCCACTATTTATTGTCAGTTAAAACAAGTTTCTTGTGGATAAAATATTAAGTAAACTAAATGTAACGTCAGAGTTACTCTACTTGGTGATAGTGACTAGGAGTGCAGCAGTATGTCGGCGGTGGTCTGGTAAGAGCGGGCATGGAGAGCGCCCCGCGGCGAAGGCGCCTAAATTCCGCTGCACCGAACACTTGCTATACTATCAACCGATTGAAAAGATAAATTGAACAATAGTCATTAGCTTGTTGTGGACATGGTATACTACAGTATCATGTCTAGAAATTTAGTTATTTTTCTCATCACAAATTGTCTTTTATAAGATAAACGAGTGGCAGGAACAACAAAGTGATCAGCGACGCCCATGAAAAACAGCAAATCAACCAGAGAAACTGAAGATGCCTTGAGAAAAAGTACACTCGCTTCTCGACGGATGCTTAATGCTAAGAAAAGACTTTCTTTAATATCTGTAGTTATAGGCAGTTGAAGAAGACATTTAAATTTCATCACAAAAATAAATAAATTTTGGCATGTCCACACTAAGATTTACAAATCATAATCGTTGACTTTCTCTATTGAAACTCTCGATCAAACATCGAACACAATGCAGAAACGACAGGTAGCCTATGCGCCGTACACAACACAAAAAACATATTATGATACCTTTTCCTACCTATCCAATCACAGCAAAATATGCTCTATGGCACTTGCAATAAGTATTATATTTCTATATGCTGAATAGTTGCTATATCATTTAATGTAAACTTTATTTTAAGCTTTAACACGCTGTGATACAGTTCAAAATCGTTTAACAGTGTAAGGTCACAAATCATATGAAACGATGACACGTGTCAAGATTTCCGGGAGCTGACAATGACGTAATATGTTTATCGTACGACAAGCGGACGTTAACAGACCCCGACGGTCTGTGGAAACGTGGGAGCACAATGGAAACAGATCTATTGTATGATAGTGATCTAAACAGAGATAAAACAACTTTCACTGTATTAAATAAAACACACGTTGTTATGGAAGAGTGGCGCGAGAATAAGAGAATTTTCTTTATTGACCACAGACAACATATAGTACAATTATGACAGATAACATAAGAGTGATAACAATCGATTTAAATTTGCATAAACTTAGTAGAAATCTCCATTCCTATTTGTAATGCACATCTGTAGTTGCTAATTGTGGATGTATGAGACCAAAATCTGTGAATAAAAAATATTGTAATCCCAGTCATTATCTTTAACAAAACTGAGATAACAATATGATTTAAACGGAGATATTGGTCTCGGAAACCGACGGTAAGTGAAAGTAATTTTACGATGCACTTATCCTGCTCATGTTTAGAATATCAGATTTATCTACTTTTGTACTAAAAGACTGTTATAAACTAGATTTCGATTATTGGGAAGCTGAAAGTTTTCTGCTGAAAGCTGAAGCTAAAAGCTGAAAGGGCGATTTTCACTTCAGTGAATTAAAAAATAAATTCTAGTAATAAAATAGCCTACGTTACACAGCGATCTTGTAGCTTTCTAATGTCAAAAGAATTTTTTAAATATGTCCAGTAGTTTTTGAGTTTGTTCGTTACATACAAAAATACAAACCTTTCCCCATTTATATTACTAGCTGAATACAATCCACGCGGAATTAAAAAAAAAACTTAATTTGTACACTACGTGTTCTTCCAGACTGTGTTCTATACCAAATTTCATCGACAACCATTCAGCCGTTTTTGAGATACCTTGTAACCAACATCCATCCATCTAAACATTCGCATTTATAATATTATATAAAGGTTTGTGAAGCTTCTGTTTGAAAACAATACCCACATAAAATAGTGTTATCCGTTTTGTATTTAAATCCGTTTTCATCAGCTTATTGTTTATTTTGTTTGTGCAAACGTATTTTAATTAAATACGCTGAGGATATCGCATTTCTAATATTGCTCGAGTCGTTATCCAGTAATTACACCTGAACCACGATATAACTATTATAGTTCTTATTACCATAGCATAAAGTTGAATATATATTTTTGACATGTTACTGAACATTTAATAGTTCATATGATAAATCTTTTTAATTTCGTTCATAGTTATAAATATCCATGTAATTGCAAAATTTAATTAGGAATCGGTACATTTTATAATCGACATTTTAGTATATCTGGCTAAATATGTTGAGTTTGTTTATATTGCTATCGCCAGCTTAGGATTTGTCTGGGCATATTACAAATGAGCGGTATTCGAGACTTATCGGTAACAAAGGCAGTAATGATGTTTAGTCGTTACCAAGTCTTTGTAAACAGAAAGATAGAGCAAACTTAATTTTTCTGACATCGTGACTTCTAGTATTCCTGATAGAAATATTGTCTATTGATGTATTATTCATCTTTAAGCGTATCTTAATTTTAGAATAATGCCACCTGTCAATTAATGCACTCATAAATTAATGACACTATTTATACAAAGTGATAAGTTGATTGGAACGTTTCTAAAAAAACGTTAATTGATGAAGGTGGAATTCAGTTCTAACACCTTGCCTTTTTATTGTTTATTTTGTTGCAAATTATTTTGTAATGTGGTGCATTTACCAGCCGGTTTTAAACTATTAGTTAAAACATTGTTGTTTCCATCGTGTTTACTGAACCGATTTCAATATTTTGGGCTTATATTTATTCTTCAGATTTTATTTTCATTCTGCGAGTACGAAGTCGCGGGCAAAAGCTAGTTTAAGATAAGTTTATTAGCAACACCGTCTAACTGTTGAAAGATATAATAGAAAAGTAAAAAACATGAACAAGCAACACGTTATAACAAGTAAATAAAAAACTTTATGTATTTAGAAAATATTTTTATATTAATAAACTATGACTTCTTATACATTCGATATTCAGTAGGTTCAAAATAATCTCGGAAATTCCAATTTTAATATCCACATGAAATCAATTTCTAAAACCAACAAAACCGTGCCCGAGGATGAATAAAATTAACAAGCGGCCAATTCATCACACGGATAATGATGTACGCATCAATAAATCGATATCGATATAATTTTGAAAACCTATCTCGCTCGCATCTGCCCTCTCACTCGCACGAACAGCACGACACGGTTAATTAAAACGAGGCATTAGCATAAACAAATAAAATGCCCCATTACGAATTCAATTTACAATCTTTCAAATCGGTTGAATTAGTCGCAGTAAATAATATCTCTGATATTTTATTGATATCGTGGTCTAATGCACGAGTGGATAGCGCTACATCTTATGTAAAACTGTAGTACTACAGTTTGTGATTATCAACTGTAAATCATACTTTGTCGTCATTAAATTTTTGCAATTAGTAATCGTTAGTATTTTTTATGACAAATTTTGAGTTCCGAAATTCTAATTATGCTTAGAGAAAAATTAGATCGTCAAGGGAATAATGAATGTACTAAATTATACAATCGCCTTTGCTTATCGCTTCAAAATTTATTAAAGGCCAGAAACTATGTAAGTGTCTCCGTTCACATTTACTTTGATAAGCAAATATTTTTATTTTTATTTAAAGTTGTTCAAATAAAAATAGATTGTCGTGTTTTTTGCGCCTTAAATACGAATTCACAACATTAAGTATTAGCTAACATCAATTCTGCTTACACAAACCACTAGTTTTAGTTAACTATTACACGGTAATTGGGATATTTAGCGAAATGAAATAGAAGGATTAGTTATTTTTAGCATCAAACATTCTTAATAAACTACTTAAAGCTTTAATTTATTTTCAATATTTTCACAAATAATACAGTTTATATTCATAGCTATATTTCAATAACATGACATTTGATCAAATCTAAATTTTCATCAATTAATAAATCTTAGACTTCCCAGCAAAATTTAATAAGAATATTTTAGTAACATAACTCATTATCTTAGCTCAGCACAACGCGAAAGTTATATTTTAGTAGTTTAATTTTTTTTTTTTTAAGAGAACGTCGTATTCTATTCAAAATTAGTTAAATCGTAAGAAATAAGAATAATCGTTGATAAGTTCTTAACAGTGAGTAGTTGAGGATGCGCGGGCGCAGTGCCCGCTGCCCGACCCCCGCACGCCGTGCCCGCCGCCCCCCGCGGGCAGCAACACGGGCGCGCCGCGGGGCGCCTTTGTCCCGCTGTCCGAGACTGAAGAGATGCCCCACACAACGACCTCGTAGGCACGCACACCACTATTTAATGTTATCGATATCGATAAACGTAACGTCTTAATTAACAGACGAAGTTTTTATATTTCAAAAATGAAAATTTAATTTTATTAACAAAAAGGAGATATAAAACAATTAGTGTACGACTTGAACATGACTTTTAGTATTGAATATAGAACATATGCCTCTTGCTTGCCTTATCTTTTAGAATGTTGAAGAAACTCACAGTATACAAGTTAAACGTAAAGATCCAAGATCCGTGCACATAAAAATTTTGAATCTAAATTTTAGAAAAAACAATCTAGAGGTTCATAAAACGTTATAAAGTAATGTTAACTAAATGTCTAGTATTATATTGTTTCCATAAGAGACAAAAATTACCCATCGAGATTTGAAAAGTCGATATCAAATTGGCGAGTAAGGGCCGTCCCTAGTATGGCGCCTCGCGAGCCCTCGCGCCGCGGGGCCGCATTGTCCGCTCAGCTAAAGTGCCTCATATTCGGTTACCCGCCTATATTACACGCCTATACTCAACATCGATATCCTTTCAAACAGACATCCTTATTCTTAATAACAAATTTATTCAAACTCCATCCTTATGGCATAGTAGTTAGAGTTTATTTTTTAAATTCAGTAATTTACTCATGTATCGTTTGTATTCGGGATTAAAGGATATATAATTCTCATTTTACTACTTCTTGTACAAACACGATCCTTAATAAATAATCGAACAAAGCTCCAACGTCACACCTTATTTGAAATCACCTTTGTCATACCACTCGTTTTATACATTATTTATAAATTTTAATGTGCATAGAAGTAAAAAAATATATCTTTATTCATAAGGCAATAAAATATAAAATTTATGGTTAGAATTTCATTAATACACTATAAAACGAATGTTTACGAAATTAATGTCCGTATTATAAATATTGAATGATTCGTTAAGATTTGTATGTAGAAAGTCACTTGTTTGCTTTCGTATGAATAAACAACACTCGCTCTAATTAATTAGAAATATCGATCTTATTTACATACATACATACATAAATACTTTATATATGTATTCATTATAATTTTAAAATGTACATTTCAACAGTTCAAATGAATTACGTCGACCAACTGGCATATGTTTTTATGTAACCTAGAGAAATATTTAATTTAAAGTTAGTAGTGGTAGTAGGTGTTCTTTTATTCATGTACTAGGGTCGCCTGCGTTACCTGCCTAAGTTACTCTTGCATATATAAGTTACGTTCCTGTAAAATTCCCGTCAAAATCGTTAAGTTAACAAAAAAACTAAAAAAGTTATTATAAACAAATATACATTAATTGGACAATTAATAGATATTTTTAGTTTTTAATATTAGTGACCAGTTTTGTCGCATTTCCCGAGACACAACTGAACTTTCGGCGCTCGTAAATCGAGCAGTTGTTTTATTGATCGTAAAATTTGGTCTTGTTTTAACATCTGACGATTTCTTAACGGTTACAAGTTCACCAAACTTCGAAAAAAAATTGGAACAGTTCTAATTTACTTAATGATTTAAAACGACTATTTTTATCTAATTTTTAATTTTTAATTATCTTAATTAATACTATACCTGTTTTAGATAATTAGATATAACTTTTGCTTGAATAAACCTGCAGAGATTATAAATAATTAAAATTATAAATGTAATTAATTGAACTCTCTTTTTGGTTTCTTAAAGGCTTAAGCGATTTATATCAAAAACTATCGTAACAGAGCTGAGACATAATAAGAGTAAAATAAAAAAAAATTATTAATATCCTAAAAATAATTGAATAATTTGTCACCGTAGTCATAACGCTTTATTGATATCGTTTCAATATAAATTTTATGGCTCAATTACGCGAAGTTTTTACTTGCATTTATCGCGAAACAATTTTAGTATAAAATAAGATTATACGAGTGTTAAAATGTTGATTTTAAAGTGCTCGTATCAATGACCGGACATACTAATTTAATTTACTGCCAACATTATAAACTGATAATGAATATTGATTTAATGAAGCCATTAAATTTACGAAAAATTAAAATTAAAATGCTAAGTTCAATTTATGAAATATCCTATAGTAACACTTTTATTCCAATAGGAAACAATTGTTTTTGAAAATTAATCTTAGACTCGCTAGATGGCGTTGTAACAAAACTAAAAACACTTTACAGTAAGAAATAACATTATTAACAAGTTAACTGTACGTTTAAATCACGGAAAAATAATAATTATACACCAAAGTCCACTTACCTCAGGGTCGATCTTCTTAAATTCAGGATCCTCTTCATCCACTTCGAAGTACAGCTCTGTGGAGGTGAGGGAGACGGTGCCAGGGGCAACCAGCCCCGGCGCCACCAGCCGCGCTTTTGTACTGATGTTCACCGGACCTGGGGAAAGAAGAGGTCATCTAGAGGTCAAAGCGACCAAACGGAGGATACAGAAAAATACTATTCACGTAATTAACCGTTTAGATATTAACCTAATATTATTTAATATTCGGTTTATATTAAACTAAATGTATAATCAAAACTAAGATATTGTTCTTTACACAATTTTGCATTTGACACGTGAATTTCAAGTTTTAATATGTACGTTTAAATTCATATTGAAAAGTACAAAGTATATTATCAGGGTTTGCATTGAGAGGTTATAAAACTTGTAACTTCCGCTTTCAATTAATCTGCGACAGTTACGCAGAGTTGAAATGTTAACGACGTCAGAGGGCGCAGGTCGCACACAAATATAACGACCTCTTATAATTTATACAAACCATACTATTTTATTGCTTTTACTTAATTTTATGGCCACTTTATATCTGTTACTATTTGATAATTAAATTAAAAAAAATAGGTTACATTTTAAACGACATTTTAAATGTTGAATCTTATGTAGTATACGACACAGTAGAGACTATATCAGAAATATTGAAATGTAAGAAAAAAGAGAAGATTATTAAGAAATATCCATACTTGTTATTTATCACTTGACTAAAAATGTGCTAACTATAAAGATGATTCTAAATTCGTAATTCTATTTTCACTGGTACACGCTGCTGGTCGCACTGGTGGAAAAGGAGTTTAAGATATCACAAACCGGTAAGTTCTTGCTCAGCGTCGCGTTCGTCGAGCAGCGCGTCGGCGTCGTCCAGCAGATCAGCTGCGGGCGCCGGCAGCTGCGCGCCGCCAGCAGCCTGCGCGATGCGCGCGTGCAGCTCCTCTGTCGCCTGACACACACATGTCTTACCACACGTTTCCACTGCTGACACACTTGTATACCAACTTTATGGTTATTTCTGTTTCATTTAAAGATAATGAGAGGGATAGAAATAATTTTACAGAGGTAACAAGGCAGTGCTGCCTCACCGTAACATACCAATAATAATTCAGAAGTACCAGGATAACAGAACATAGAAGGAAGTGTTTTACATCAGCATTACTAGCGAATGTTTAGAACCACTTAACATATCGCGTGTTGTATCTACTAAATGTTGAATAGCTATTGAGGATATTTATTTCCTACACATTACAGTGAGATGTCATTCGATATTCAAATCGAAAAGTGATGATAGCAACAACAAAGGTGCTTTATTATAGATCTTACGGCGACAGTTTTCTGAATGATATTCGATCGGAAGTGTGTAGTGTACCTGTAGTATAGCGTCGCTCGGTGGTGTGGGCGGCGCGTGCGCATGTGCGGGCAGTGCGGCGCGCCGGCGCCCGCGCGGGTCTGGCACCAGCCGGCGCCGGCGCCGCGCGTCGTCCTCCCACGAGTCCAGCTTCCAAAAGCCCTCGCTGGAACCCTCATCAGTTCCAGTGATACTGAACAAAATATACTCTATCAAATATTACTTCGAAACAATGTAACAAATATATGCAAAGTGTAAATGTGTAAGAGAGTGTCAGCTGTGCTGTGTCACGTGTGTCGCGTGTACCTGGCGTGTGCGGCGTGGCGCAGCTTGTCGAGCAGGCGTGCGGCGGCGGCGTGGTCGCGGCGACGTGCGGCCGCAATCAGCCGCTCACACGTGCGCTCCTCCTCCAGCCGCTCACTACTGGTGCTCGCACACACACACTGCGCGACATACATACATACATACATATACATACAACATACGTTTTTACATAAGTAATACATTTATAAACTGTCGACTGGAGTTATGATTCTTCGAGTCAGATTTGTAAAATATTATAGTAGGTTATGGTACGGGCACTTGCTCGTACAATTATGTAGGACGTCTCACCTCAAAGTCGGCATGCTTGAGGACATCATCGGCCCTCATCCTGTTCAGTATGAATTCAGCTTCATTGGCAACCCTGAAATTGTAACTTATTTTCAATATTCATCCTCCACCTATTTACTTAATCTACCTCTTTCTTATGTTTAAAGATGATAGACAAAAAAGGTTATTAGATGGTAACCTGACGATGTGGTCGCGCATGGCGTGCGAGAGCAGGCGGCCCTCGTTGATGAGCTCGATGAAGGCGAGGCCGGCGTGCTTCTGCAGAGAGTTCTGCCACTCCTGCGAGCACAGCAGCATCACCAGCTCCACTACTGACGTGCTCGACTTGAACGTCTGCAGACCTGCAACGATACAGAACGCGAGCTTTACGATCAAGTCTCACTGCTGTGGAGTCGTTACGTAACCTCACTTAGTGTAGAGTTAATTTGTGAAACAACACCAAGGGTTACTTCTCACAACTTATTGACTAATTAACGAGCCTGAATTTGTCAGTTCCTACATCAACATTGAAGGAAAAAATAAGTAAGACAAGTAGAAGTATTTTATAATAAGAGTACAATTTGTATTAATGCAAGTGTTACGATAGTGGTACTTTATAATTAGATAGTTCGTTCATACCTTCCATGAGCAGCTCCTGTCCGTGGCTGCCGACGAGAGTCTTGGAGAGGAAGGGTGCGAAGTCCAGCATGATCTCCCGCAGCAGCGGGCAGACAGGGCCCAGGGCCGTCTCCAGCTTGTGTGTCAGCGAGGCCTCGCGCGACGCCTCGCGCCCCGCGCCCAGCTCGCCCGCGCCCAGCGCGCTCAGCCCCGCCAGGGTCTCGTTGTCCTTAAAATAATTACACCGACAATGTTAATTGCAATAACCTGTTACGATAGTTTGTTAAGTGAAAAGTTTATGAAGACAAAGGTGATAGTGTATTCACCGGGTGCAGATGTCGCTGCGACGCCTGCAGGGTCCTCCGCTGATGCCTCTGCTGCAGCTGTTGCTGTTCCGCGTTCCTCATCTGAATCTGCTTCTCCATTTCTGCTCAAAAGAAAAGAATATTAGGTACAACTATGTATTTAAAAACCCCGAAATAATAAAAGAATACGAATCGAATAAGACCTCATTCGTCAAAATTTGGTTCCGGCGTTACTTTATTTTCAGTTAACCAGTAAAAAGCTACCTACTTTAGTGTACAACTAAATAACGGAAACATTTCCGCTACTTTAGTATACATGTACTAAATCTACATTGGTATACCTTCATGAATATTCCCTTCGTGATCCCTCCGTGTGATAGTGGCAGGTCCTCGCTCCTCCTCGTTCAAGTTCACATCCGTCCACGACTCGTCATTGCTCACCTAATTGAAAATAAAGAATAGGTACTAACATATGTATCCTTAGTACCGATATTTAAAAAAAAATTACTGATCTTTACGTTATTTTCATTCTGATTATTACGTATCTCCAGAACAGTTAAACGGATCATGATGAAATTTCGCATAGATGTAGAACATAGTTTGGAAGGGCAGTTACTAAGTTTTTTTTTTAATTCCGCGCGGATGAAGTCGCGGTCAAAATATAGATAACTAGCTTTTACCCGCGACTCCGTCCGCGCGGAATAAAAAAAAAAAAGAAACGGGGTAAAAATTATCCTATGTCCGTTTCCTGGTTCTAAGCTGCCTACCAATTTTCAGTCAAAATCGATTCAGCCGTTCTTGAGTTATAAATGGTGTAACTAACACAACTTTCTTTTATATATATAGATTACGAAAGTTTGGATGCATGGATGTTCATTATCACGTTACTACGAAACAACTGAACGGATCTGAACGGAATTTGGAATAGAGATCCTTTACAGTCTGGAAAAGAGCTCAGGCCAGTAGCTAGTTTCTTTTATTACACGCGTACGAAGCTAGTTTTATTATAATTTTCTTACTGGATGTTTATTATCGTCCATTGCAATCTCACTCGATGTCTCTGGATCATTGTTTGTGGTCTCCGTCGAGTTAAGATGAAACGAACCAGCATCTTCAATCGAATCTACGCTCTGTTTCAATATCAATAGAGTTCAATTTCATATACAGTCAGACATAATAAAATACAATGTATTTATTCATGAAACAATCAACAAGTAAGGAAAGTATAACACATACACAAAAGCAAAATGTATGGATTGAAAACATGCAAGAAAATAGAAACTTGTAAAAAGCAAGCGAAGCATTAGTCATACATAATGTACATGCTAAATGCTAATCTATCGAAGAGTATAACTAGCAAAGTGCTTACATTCCAAACAATTTTAGATTAAATTAATTCAGAGATTTTCTGAAATCCGTCTAAAGTACAGGAAATGTTAATTAAATATGTTAAGGGAAAGATATTGATAAACTTAGATGTCAGAGACAAACTCCCCCCTTGTTGTTTTTGTTATCGGAGGAAAATCTTCATAATATACCCTGCGTTTTGGGGGTAATCCCCTAAGTAATAATATTTTATTAAGCAGTAGCAAACTGTGTACTGTGTAGTTCAAACTGTGCTTATATTATACTATGTTAAATGTTAGTATAGTGAACATAGCGTTAGCCTATACCTCATGTGTTATCACTCCAAGTTACTATTAGTTTCCATTGCGAAAACATTCCAGCAATAACATACTGTTTTCCCTTGTATGAATAAAAGTAACAACATGTTTCCTCGATGGAAACTGACATTTACGTTGTAAGTTCTTCAGTGACAAGCTTGTGCGCTCAATCTGCTCCAGTTAAACGATTTGGGTTCAATATAAATCACCAGCATTATACGCAAAATAATTTATTTATTAGTAATATAACTTTTCAAATTAGTAGGGTTAATCATTAGATTTGTATCAAAGTTATAAATAATTATTGAAGATGTAATCGTTTGAGTTGTTTTGAAACTTTAATGAACCAAGATCGTCACAAAAAATTCCCTTATTTTAGTGTGATTAGTGAGCGAGTGTCACTAGAAGTGTGTGCTGTAGGAACTCGTACCAACCAGGTTGACTACTGACACCGTGATCCCAGACAACGTTTTGGACCTCGCACTCGGAGGCTTATGAGAGGATAATAACATGAATTTAGTATTTATTAAAAAAAACATCATGAAAAATTCTAAGACGACATAACTACTCGTATATTCTCACCCTAAAGGGAACCATGATATTAATTATTTAAAAAGTTATTTATTCGAAAAAAAAATTTTTTTTTGAAGAAACAAAGAAATCTAATCTTTGATCTTTTCTAATTCAAGAAAGGAAAAACTATAGTAGCATTGTTATATTTTCGTAGACTGGAATTAAAAAATCTAAAAGGTTAGTCTAAAGTTTTGGTTTCACGTTCTAGACTAAGACAGTTAAGCGTCAGTAAAGGAAACCTAGGAGACCAATCACCAAGAGGAAATGATCTAAGACAGCCTGCAAGTCCCAGAACTGACCTTGGGCTTGGGCCTGGTCACTCGGAGACTGGACTTGTAAAGCGGTTCCTCCTTGTCCGAAGCGGGAGAATCTTCACCCTTTGTTTTTTCGCTAGTATTCGGTTTCGCCTCGTCCGGAGTAGTTTCAATACGCGCCACACCTTCTTCTTTATCGTCCTTAAATATTTTAACGCGTTTGCAAAACAAAATAAATGATATAAAAGCGCCCAACCGAGGCACATCGAGTCAACTAACGCACGTTTAGAGGCACAATGAAAACCGATGAGAGCAAAACAAAAATCCAAATGGAACCGAACTTTGTACCTAAACATGCATGGACTAGACAACATGGTATATCTAAATCTATCTTACTGAACGATTATATCTAAATTACCAGACATTAATGTTTATTGTCACAACACGTTAAAAAGAAAATTCATGCCAACTCCATTAAAATTGAAAAAAATATACGTGTTAAACTTTATGAAAGTAGTTAAAATATTAACCGATGATTTCCAAGACCAAAATCCACGTTTAAAACATATTGTTATCTCTGTTTTGTCAAAGATAATGACAGAGATGACGATATGTTTAATACAGAGATTTTAGACTCAGAAATCTACGGTTAACCTACTACAAAATGACATGTAGATTGACTTACAGATAAGTAAATACTACTAATATGGTCATACAAAAATACATTGGTATTAAAATAGAAAAATATTACGAAAGAAAAATCTATTTTATAACAACTATCTACTTAATAATCTACAATATTGTTATCCTTAAAATTTGTAGGGATTTCTTACTCATGCCAGAGGAAATTGGACATTAAAAACGTTTAATATAAGACTCTATTTAGTATAAATGAAATCTTACCTTCATCGAAGGAGAGTCCAACTCGTTCATAGTAGAGTTGTTTTCGTCTACGACAATCATTGCGTATTCCACGTCATCACCGTTGTGGTCTAAACAAACGTATAAAATATTAATATATTATATATTTGTTATTCACAAAAAACATCAACAAAGCTTTTAAATAAGCAAGGACTTTAAGGGACTACGACCAAATGTTTATCATAATTTTTTAAAGCAAAAATTTTTACGTTATACTTGTATGCAAAACAATGTTAAGCATTCCGACTGTTAAAAAATCACTTATTAATTTTTATCAGCAGTAGCCTATAAATCTTACAAACTAAACTAATCTATATTAAAGGGAAATTTGAAATAAAAATCAAACAGCCTAAACTAAATCTATGATGATGAGGTGATGTTGCAAATATTAATAAAAAAGAAAACAGCGGTGCTAAAGCGGAACAGATATAACACTGTGTTGTCTTCCTCGGGATGTCTAGACTTGTTCTGTCTAGAACATATCTATGATCTAGATCCTAAGACAAAACAGTGAGATCACGAACTTCGACAACATCGATAAAACGTCTCGCATCGTATTGCTAACGTATACTACTTTATCATATTTAAATTATTATGTAAAAGGTTCTTTGCCTTATACGTTTTTCTTTAGAAATCTATTTAGTACATTAGTCAGTTTCTTGGTTATGGCTCTCCCTCAGCGGATTGGTCATTTAGTACATTAAAATTATACTAAGATAAACGTCAGTATAAATTTGTTTAGTATACGGAAATACGTAGCAATTTTTTTTTTAAATCGCGTGTATTTAGTACACTTTCCCGTGAGCAATACGTTGCGAGCGTGCGTTGCGCGTGCGCAGCGCGTACCCGCGTTCGCGCGGTAGCTAGCGAGGCGTGCGTGCGCCGAGTGCGTATTGTGCGCGCACTGCTTGTGCGAGTGGGCGTGCGGGTGGCGATGCGCGTGCGGGTGCCCACCCGGCAGGAACTGCGGGTACACGTGGTGCGACCACTGCGGGAACAGCGGACGCGTGCCCCCCGCTGCACATTGCCCCCAGTGCACCCAAATGATACCAAGTGTTTTTGATAGAATGAACAACGAAGACAGAAATTAACATAAGAAAATAATGTAAGTGACAAAAACGAATTTATAAGCAAATATAGCGAGAATTATAATAGTATATGATTTAAATATATGTAGTTTTAAAACAATTAAAATAATTGTAATGTCATATTTTTTGTATCGAGCGAATAGTGTGTTGTTTTTGCAACATGTAACGTCAGAGAGAGAGAGAGAGAGCGGGCGAACAAATAACAGAGTTAATGTTACCAGGTGTCCAAACGTGACGCGGAATCAAGCGGCGTGAAAAAAAAGAAGAAACGACACATTCATATAAGTCCATAGAAACACGTCATCATTGTCACCTACAGACACGACATTATTGTACTATCGGATATTCACAGCACTGTACAGTACGGTACAGTGCTGTACATTGTTGTAAAATCATTAAATACCATATATTCTCATGATATTATTACTAAAATATTCTTTCCTAATTTAATTTAAATAAAATTTGATTTTCATCACTTTTTGATAAATGAAATAATTGACCGGAACAATAATGAAAATATATTTTTTAAATGTGTTTTATAAATTAAATTGTGATATATAACATGAATTAAATTTGGAATTAATTGTAAAATTCCGTGCGACTAAGCATTTATAATAAAGCAAAATAAATGTGAAAATGATTTCAGACAATGTTCCGTATATACTACCAAAATTATAATTTAATTTAATTCAAATAAGTCATTCAATGTTAAAACATGTTAAAAAAAATTATTTACCGAAAACACTAAAACAGGCAAGAAATTAAATAAATGCTATAACATTACTAGATGAATGATGACATAACTTACAATTTTAATTGAAATAAAAACTAATTATTCATTTAAAAAATGTACTACATATATTTTTAAAAAATACAACGAAATTGAAATATTTTATTTATTTATTTAGTTGTTTTGTCATTTGTAAATACTGTTAGTCTATCGTACTAATATTATAAATGCAAATGTTTGGATGGATGGATGTTTGTTTGAAGGTATCTTCATAACATAAATCATGTTGAAATTTGGCATAGATGTATAATATAGCCTGGAAGAACACATTTTTTTATTCCCCACGGTCGGAGTCGCGGGCGACAGCTAGTTGTAAATGAATATGTTTTATGCAGTACACCGTAGACAAATATAAATTATAGATGGATAGTTTAAAGTCTATAGTCCCACAAGGATCTTATTGTAGTTTTGACATTGACAGAGGTCGCCTACAAGTTTTAAGGGTTACCAGTGAGCAAAAATTACCTAACTTGTTTCGTAAATCGTCCATGCTGCAACTCCTTGCAATATCTGTTCTGATATTAATTCCTTACTATTTAAATTGATACATCTAAACTCAGTAAATTAACATTTTAACTGTAACATTTTTATGGAATTTCTTAATTATGAAAATGGCAACATTAAACCTTACAGTTGCCGTTCTCTTATTGGCCAAAATGTATCGATTGTTAGTTTATATTTGCCGATTGCCATAAGATCTTTATGGAACTATAATCCAGAGACAATTTTAAAAATGTCATTAGCATGAGACGCTTTGTATAACTTCTTCTTCTTCTTGAGGTGCCTCTCCGAATAGCGAAGGTTGGCGGTCAGTTCTCCATATTTTAACTTTGTATAACAGTATTGGAAAATATGTAATCATTTCACGAATATATTTATGTATCCTATTTTCCAAAAAAAAACTGAAGTGTCTAAGATTACGTCAGATTTTTTCTTTACTGAATAAAAATGAATGAGCGCCGAAAATCAGGAAGAAACATTTAATTCCTATTTTTCATGTTTCGTATTTTATGTCCTGAGTTGAGAGTAGAGAGCACATTGCGACTTGAATCTAAACTAGATGTCGAGTGTGAGTCATAGTATTGTTATGGTGAGTGTGGCGAGCGTGGTATGGTGAGTGTGGTATGGACGACGTACCATGGTGTTCGTGGTGGTGAGTTCTGCGCGCGCAGTCGGGCGGCGCGTGCGGCGGCTCCAGGATGTCCCGGTACTTGGACACCATCAGCACTGAGATGAAGTAAACAATCGCCAGAGACAGGAACTGAGCCTGCTTCGTCTCTTCCTGAAATAATTCAATTAATATTAATGAGAATATTACTACATGTTAAACTTAAGCGCGGAATAAAAAAAAATATCTTGTAATAATAAAAAATATAGCCTATTTCACCCGGAATAGTGTAGCTTCCCAAAATTGTAAGAATTTTTCAGATCGGTTCAGTAGTTTCAATGCAAACAAAGAAACAAATCTTAGTAAAGTTTAGTTTAAAAAATGTGCAGATGTTTGTTACCACGCATCTCCTTAACAGCTGAACGAATCTGGATGATATTTTGAACAGTCATTGATTATAGTGTGAAATAACGTATGGGGACTAAGACTAAGGCGACAGCTAGTCTCGCAGTAAATATGAGGTGACTCACCACATCTCTGTAGATGACGGCGCGCAGTCTATTGACGTCCATGTCCTGCAGCAGCCGCTCGGGGTCCTTCACGGGGCTGGCCGCGTCCGCCAGGCTCGCCACCACACTCTGCTCACATACAGACATACATACATACGCTGAGTCTACACTATTGTAACATCTGGATTACAACATTAGTGCTAGGACAATGTTACAAACTTCACGATAAATGAATTTCACTGCTATATACATTATTATGTATTATAATATCATTTTTTCATTATTGGGAGTTCTGTTTTATTTAGATAATGTTTCGGTAAATGTTTGTCTTCTTGTTATTGCTTAAACAATCGAAAAGTTTATATAAATGAAAATATAAAAAAATTAAATTACATTAAATAACAGTAGAGAATAGACAGTACTAAAAGATACCTACGAAAAATATAACCTGCATGCAAAATTAATAAATCTACAGTTCTCTATAATAATCTAAGTTATTTTATGTAAAATTTAAAACCCATCAACGTTTGTATTTTATTTTTATTGATGGACTCGTCCCAAAGTCATAAGAAAGATATGATTCTTGGACAAAAACTTCAGATTGCTTCAGATGCCCCGCTACACCTAACATTGTGTTCCGAGCCGTGAAGATGTAAAATACTGCACACGCTAACCTTAGGTGCGGGCGAGTCCGGGGCGCGAGCGGCGCGCGCGGCGGCGCAGCGCTGGCGCTCCTTGCACTCGAGGCAGTTGCGGACCGCACACGTGCACACCTGCGCACACGCTACACGCTACAAGCTACCAATACACACTACTACTAGTACTATACACAATCTAACTCTATATCGGAACACGCATTACGTGTAATATGCCGTACAACACGTGTAATACGACGGACAACACGTGTAATGCGAGGGACAACATGTGTAATGAGTTGGACAATACGTGTAATGCGAGGGACAATTCGTGTATTGTGACGAAGAACTTGTGTAATGAGACGGACAATACGTGTAATGCAACGCCCAATATGCGTATTGCGACGCACAACACGTGTAATGTGTGTATTTAGTACACAATTTGGTCTATCGGAATTTAAATATAACTACGTCTGTTTATTTCTGACAGACATATTTAACAGCCATGAATTCATGATATTGACATACATTCACTATGTCTTAATTTCTCCATAGAATTATAACTTGAACAGATCAAAACTACTGGCCGACTATAATTTCGGTTCTATTGAAGTAAGACTTGTCTAAAGAAGGCATATATATTTTTCCTACGAAGCAATACTCTAATAGATTATCTCAAAATACACAAGAGAAGTCAAGAAATAATAGAAAATCGTTCGTAAACTCTAAAAAGTAGAAGAGGTCTCAAGAACGAAAAAAACTAATTTTATTAACAATTTGTTCATTATTTATTTTAAGGCTTTATGTACTAAAAATTAACTATCAATTTCCACGATTTCTATCAAAGTACTAGATATAGGTTCCCACTGACCAGTCTCAAACACTGCCTCAGTATCCCACCACTGGACATATTCTTCTCAGCCTCGAGCTCGGCGAAGTTGAGTGCGCTGGCGAAGATGAGGACGTCGGCCATGCTGACCAGCCTCTGCAGGAAGGTCACCGCCACCTCCACAGGCATGCCCTGTGTCGGCTCGATCACGTCCAGCTCGTTCTGGAACCACGTCACGAAGAAGATTAATATTTCGTGCGTGGACTAAACTTGAACCAGGTGCATATAGTTTTTCATTAATGCTTCTTTATCATTTATCATCATCATGTCACTATACGTCCCCACTGAGGGGCTTATATTTCTTTATTTTCTTATGTATTAACTAACATTGGGTGATGTGGCGGAGGCGAGCAGCGGCAGCAGTCCGCCGCAAGCAATGATGAGGTTGTCTGCGAGCTGGCTGATGAGGTGCACGGTGTTCACCACGAAGATAGCGTTCTCGCTGCTGTTCACGAAGTCTATTACTGACTTGGTGGAGTGACTGCGCCACACCTACGGTATTACACAAGTTACACTGGATTGGGATTTCTTCATGAATTTATTTAACCAGAAAAATTATAACTGTACACCTAAATAATTTTATTTCGCACAAAGTCAAAGATTTAAAATTAACTGTAGATCCTTAAATTCAATTAGTGTTTATAAGTATAAATGTAACAAATGACCTGTATATCAGTCTCGAGTGAGAAGAGCACATCAGACAGCAGGCGCTGGTGTATGTAGGACCAGCGGAACTCGGGGATGCGGAAGGGCGGCCGAGTCGGGCCCGGCGAGAACATCGGCCGCGTGCACTTCGGACGACTTGACTCTATTATATACATATTTTTTTAGAGTAAATAAAGTGTCCAGTAATTAAAGAAGCAACAACGAGCTGTATTATGACCGGCTAACATAAGAAATAAATAAATAACGTACCGAAATGATTTGAATCGACTTGTGTACTAGTGGAGGCACTACGCGGTCGTTTCGGTGAAGTGGATGTGTTCGTGCCTTGAGATATATTCTCCGTCCTGCCATCTTGCTTCATCTCGCTTTCGCCCGGTAAACTAACACGTCTCTTGTCTCTTTCGTTGTCACGATTCCTTTCTTCTTCGTGCTCCTGTTCCTTTTTATTGGCGAGCGATATATTCTCACTAATTGTAGAAATCGGGGGAATTTCTGGTGTTTTATGGTCTTCGGACTCCTCCGTTTCTATTCTATGACTGTCATTTTTCGCATTTTCTTCTGCAACTTTACTCGATAACATATCTTGCGATGGTTCGTCGCTATCGGGATTAACTATGTAATCTCCATCTAAAGGTAGAACATTTCCTTCCTCGGAATGTTCAGGAGTCGAATCTCTTTTAGGGCTTTCGTTATCTTTGGCTACCGTCTCTTCTTGGGCTTCACTTTTAGCAACAACTGTTGAGATTAGATCCATTACAAGTTCGCTAGCGATCGTTTCAACGGTTTGTTTTTGATCGATCATTTCCTCCATGTCCTGTTCGAAGTCGTCTCGTCCGTTGGGCGTGTTCCCTTCCGAATGCAGTCCTCCAGATATCGCTCCGGAGTCCGTGTCGTCATCCGCCTTCAGTTTGACCGTCTCGAGGGCAATAGACAGCACGTCGTTCACAATGTTAATAGCAATATGTTTAGGATCATCGCTGGTTATCTCTTCAGAAATACTCATTTCAGACTTTTCCTGCGTTCTTCTGGGACTCGTGGCCTCGCTAGGAGTCAAGTATAATTCGGACCGATCGGATAATTCTGATTCTCTCTCATTTATAATATTCATATCGACTACTTTCTCGGGACTCGCCGCCTCGCTCGCCGACAAGCTCGAGGGAATGCCTTCGCTTTTGTCCGTGTTGTCATCTTTGGCGAGGCTGTCTCCTATGTCCCTGACTGGAATGTAATCCAGACTGCCCTGCCGACTGAGAGGTTTGTCGGTCTTGTCCGAGTCGATTATTGCGATGCCGGACTCGGAACTCTCTAGAAGCTTGTTATCAATAATCGACTGCACCAGTTCGCTATCGGGGCTGGGCAGCTTTTCACCGTCGGGCTGCTCGCCCTCATCGACCGCGTGCTCAGTTTCATTCGTAAAACTATCACAACCATCGTCGCCGCCGGCATCGGAGCTCGCGCTCTGTTTGAGAGGACTATGCACTTTACACTCGTCACCGTACACTTGTGTAGTCCGCGGCTCTACGCTCCTGTCACTTTCACGGGGATCACGTTTGCTGCAGTTGCAGCCCTCGACTTCTCTGAGGGAGAGGCCTTTGCCGATCTCCGTCTGTGCCGCGTGGTTGAGGACGTTCTGCTTCTTGATGGTGCCGGGCGTGCTGGCGACGCTGTCGTCGGCATCGGGGCGCGGGCGGGGCGCGGCGGGCTCGGTGTGCCTGTCCCAGCCAGATATGGTGGATATCGGCCGCTGCTGGCGCTCCGCCGGGTCGGTTATGTTGTCCGCGCGTCGCTGCTCGTAGTGCTCGTACATTTGAGCGAATTGGAGCTTGAACTCTTCGTATGAAACCTGGAAACAACAAAAACAACTTCTATAAAGCAAACTGCTATCGATAAGATAAAAAGTGTTTTCTGAAATTAAATAATGGTTACCTTGGAGTGCACAATCGCGAGGGTGTCGACCCAGACGCGCCAGCCGCCGTACTCGTGCTTGATGGCGTGGTGCAGCAGCATGCGGAACAGCGAGTACACCATGTCGGAGATCTTCTGCTCCTCTGCATTCTTGGGGTGGATGTAGGCCATGGCCACCAGCCACTCCTGCCACACCGACATCTGCAGCACCGTGCGCCGGTTCTCGCGGTTGTTGCTGCACAGCAGCGTCATGTCCGATAGGAACAGCTTCTTTACTTCCAGCAGCTGTTCCGTCTGCTTGGACTGTCGGATCAGTGTCGCTACCACTTTTAGTATCACTGGAATTGAAACATAAACAAATAAGTACAGACAGTGGCCAATTAATAACTAGTGATACAATTTAAATAAAACTCTATGAAAACATGGCGTTAATTAATATAATATACATAGTGTTTGTTGTTGTCTGTCATAGTGCTGTAGATATTTGTTTAATGTGTAGAACTGTTTATCATGCTTTATTAGTGGTCTAAATACTGATAGATGTGATATATGAGTGTTTTGTTTGTGACTTTGGAGGTAATACAAAGCGAATGTATCTCACTGGGGTTCTCCAGTCGGAAGTGCGGCTGCGGCTCCGGGTGGCTGGTGTAGAGGATCTGCTGCGCCACGTGCTCCGTCAGCAGCTCGTACAGCGCGTTGTACACGGGCAGCGACAGGCCCGCGCTCGCCGTGCCCCCCGTGCCCCCGGCGGTGCCCCCCGCGGTGCCCCCCGCGCTGCCGGCAGTGCCCCCAGTGCCCGCCGCGCCCAGCCGCGTCGCCAGCAGCGTGTACAGGTTGTGGGGTGACATCACGTCGTATTTACGCCTGTTCCGTGCATTTAAACACAAAGTAAAATCATAAACAGTGAAAATATAGAATAATAACAATTAAACCACCGAATTCTTTATTCGAACGTTCAGATCGATCCGAAAATTGTTTTAATAACTTTGTACGAATAGAAGTAAAAAAAAAAAATATCAATAAGTTAAGAGATAATTGTAAATCATACTTGTGTGTGCTTCGGCTGAGGAAGAAGCCGAGCAGTTTGAGCGCTTGCAGTCTGATCAGCTGACTCTCAGAGGCCAGCAGCTTGAATATCGTCCGCACTCCGCCCTGGAAAATATATTATATGTTCTCATATCTCGCTGGCTCATGTTATGATATTAAATTTTAAAAGTGTACTACTTAGTTTTGACATTGAGTATACTCCTAATATTAAAAAGGTACATTTTATACCTTTGCATCGAAAGCGGGTACCATAGAGCTGGGGTGTTCTGACATCAGAGATATTAACATCTGTAGGACATCGTGAAGATTTTCATCCTGGAAATAAGAAAAAGATATTTCTCAAGACCGATTTGCATAAAGTCGAGGAAGTTTATTTCTTACTAATTTTGGTAAAATATCTTTCTAAGCTTACTTCCAACATATTCATAAATGGAAAAAGGACTTAATTCTAAGAGTGTACCTCATGCATGGTGGTGAGGTAATTCAGGATGGCTTGCAGCTCGTCCTCTTTGACGCCATTGCCGATCATGATGAGCTGCTTCAAGAACAGCAAGATGTACGCACGGATGGTGAGGATGTCCTTGTGCGCGGGCCTGGGACCTTCTGTGATAACAAGCCATTCCTCTTTTATTTAAACATTTCCCGCTAGCTTCTTCGTATCTCTAACAGAGTTTGAAGGGAATTTAATCCCTCGTCATTATTTTATTCATTAAATGTTTAAAAGGCATTTCATATAATTCAAGAATATCTGTCTTTTAATGAGGCTCGCCTAACCACTACATAAATCACTATTTATTTTACCCATAGTTAGCCGATCATCAACATAAATGTTAGAAGGAAAGCTGCAATATTTCAGAAGCAAATAGAGATGTACTGCAGATAAATCGTCAAATAAAAGTGATAAAGCCTTAGTAAACGAGCCTGTAAGAGTCATTCCGACAGCGACAAATTTGTTGCGATTTAGTCCCCCCTGCCGCTACTCCCCCCACGCTATCGTTATAATGTCTTCATATTAGGGCAGATGAATTGTTTCCGGAGCTACGATGGTCATTTATCAACTCGTCTCTGATTCTTTACCGTGATAATGTCACTTTAGAAATTTAATTTATACAAAATGAAGCGTTTTCCTTGAATTTTGTTTACTTTATTAAGTTTATTAAATTTACGAGTACGATGTAAATATTATATATAGATTGGTTATTGACGAGGTAACGGTAGATCCTAACCTAAAATACAGTAGACAGCTTTTTAACACTTACCCAATCCTTTAGGAGTGATCCCACTCTTGGTCCTCGGATTAACCACCCAATAGTAATACTTGAGCGTGTGTACAGTTTGCAGAACTGTACTAATTCTCCTCACGCTGCCGTAGATGTGTGCGTCAGCCAGGAAGTCCGTGGCCAGGTAGCAGTACAGCCGAGCCTGCACCGCCGCCGGGGTGTGGATCCACAGCGAGGGGTTGAACAGCACGTGGTCGAGCAGCTGCCACGTCACGAAAGAGTGACAGAAAGACTGACGTTAGCATAGACTTTTGACTGTCCGATGGTCGTTAGCGTAACGCTCTCTTGCTGATTTATTTTAAAAACAATTTCAATTATAGTTATTAGGTATGTATGGATTTTATTGTATGAAAATAACTTCTTGTTAGTCACATTGAGGCTTTACCCATAAAAAGTGTTCACAGTGCGAAAATAAGCGGAAAGCGGAAATTTCCACTTTTTTTTGTTCAAACATTTGTTGCAAATTATAATGTTTTATTCCTTGTTTTTTTTTTTTTCATTGTAATAAGCCCCAAGTGCAAAGCAGTGATCTTGTAAAGTAACTTAGTTTTCTTTGCTATCTTTCTTTGGAGTAAAACCTATTTGAGGTACTTGAATTCTATGCTGTGGAAACTAATATTATAAATTAATTAAAAATAATTAACAAAGCTTGACTGCAAAGGCAATTGCAAGAAAACAAAATTAAAAAAGTAGATACTATTCCTCAAATCCCCATAATTTAAAACTAAAAATACGTGAATAATTGTGACAATTTTTTGTGTCAATTATTGTGCAACTTCTTTTCTTTTGTGTAAGTGGGGGGGGGTGGAGGGGTGTAAAAAGCAAGAGGAGCATGCGCTAACAACCATCGAGGAGAAAAATAAAAAGTTGCAGCTTTTGGGAATTGTGCCTAGTTTTTTCTTTCGTTCTCGGATGAAACTTTTCAGGACGTCATCTAAAAAAGCTTTCATTAAAAATGTAATAATGTATTTTAATGCAAAGGAAAAGTTTAATAAAGGTGCGTTTCTACTGTTTTATCTGTCTCTCAAAAAAGAATGAGACGACTATATTTTATTTTTTGTGTGTGCTCAATTTTGAACAATTTTGAAGTGTATCAAATAGATTTCAAAATATTAAGGAAATTGAAAAAATAACGGGAGAAAAGACAACAATTATTTTTAAATTAGTATACAAACGTGATTGTAACACATAACATCGGGACTATAGCTACCCAAAGCGATGCCCAATATTGCTTCCTTACTGATTGTTGCGGACCTTTTTGCTATTTTGATAGCTTATGTAGTTTTCTATTATTGACAATCACATTATATATTTTATATTGGCTTCTTGACGTTTGGCTGTCGATTACCCTTGTTCTTTCTATTTCTTAATTATTTGTTATTTATTTAAATATAGTCAATTGCAGAGTAATTGGTTTGTTCATTTCATTTTGTTCACTTCACTGATGTACCTGGAAATACTTACCTGGATAGTTTTTACAAAACCATTTTAAGGTCTTAAGAAATTAGGAAATAAAAGTAAAGAAATAATTTAAAATCGCAATGACAAATAAACAGCCCTCATTTGAACACATAACTTTATTATCTTATGAAATCCTGGTAGACTTATACGCCAGATTACGCCATTGCAACAAAGCACGTGAAACAGATTATTTTCTTATCCTGGTTCACTTTTTCACTTTTTTTATTTCTTATTACCTATTTCGCTTTATGTGATCCTAGTATCAAATACGAAAAGAAAGGGTGAAAGTAAACTATGATAGAAAAAAATAGCACATTAGCACACTCACCTGTTTGAGCAGCAGATCAGAGTTGGGCGAACAGCAAGTGACGAGATGTTTGGTAAGGTGCAGGAATGAGGCCAGCGTGTCTGCAGTGAGATGGTCGCGGGCGCAGCGTTGCAGCATGTGGGAAACGACGAGGAAGCCGCGACACTGCAGCATGTGTTGTTGCACGGTGCCGCACGACTCCACCAGCGAGCACACGAAACCGAGCAGCTTCGAGCTGGAAAGATAACCCATAATTAGGAAATTTTCAGACATGTTACCAGGGATTCAGAAAACGGCTTTAGTTTGGGTATGGGTACCATTTATCTCTATGACTAGAACCCAAATACTTCGTGATTTGACAGCTTTGGTAGATATTTTATTTAAAATATCTACCAAAAGACACCACTGCACGATTGCTATTAAATTTAATCAGGCGTTAAATGCAACTTAACTAAGTTGTCCTAGAATTGAAAGCTTGAATAGACTTAATCGGAAACAACCACAAACATATCATTTTACAGTAATTAATAAATCTCGACTGTAAACATAAACGGCTAATGGAGGGATTATATTATCAAGACTCATAAGATATTCAGCAAATACATCGCATCGCTTTAACCCTTTCAGTGTAGATAACTGAAGCTCCATTAGGCAAATGCGTCTATGAACGGTTACTATTACAGATAAAATATTAACTTTGTCTGTTAAAATATTTTACGAGCTATCTTTAAGAAAGACTTAACAAACATTTCGCGATTTTATCCAAGACTGATATTATTAAATAGAGAAATTTGGGCTTTATTAAAGAAAAAGGGCGCACAAAAAGAATAACAAATCACGCAATTACACCGAGCTATGTTTCCTTTTTGTTGAACAAAAAATGTTTTTCCGCGGCTACAAATTGAATTGTAAACGAAGGAAAAAAAGTTAAAATGTACGAGAAGGGCCTTAGCGAATAAATTATTGCCAAGCGCATAAAACGCTGTTCATAAATCCGACCAAGGGGCAAGACCAGGCAATTAGAAGTTGTCAGGAGTTAGTTCATAGCTATTACCCGTCTACTTCGAGAGGGCTGGCAACTTTCAGAAGCGATTAGGGAACGACACCTAAAGTGCATTTAGTCGGTTTATTCGAGTAAAGCTGCTTGGAATATTAATGAATTGGTCTCAGCTTAGAAAGTTTATTCTAACTTCAATATAGTTGTGTTTTAGTTCACAAACTTTACAACTTTTGTGAATGTTAGCATCTGATTAGGTTCACAATCGAATACGAAGTCAGAGACAGTTTTTTACTATTAGGTAGGTTTAGTCGTGTTAGTGGAAAAATAGTTTGTCTTACCACAGCATGGGATCTCTCTTGGGCTCGTTGGGCGGCGCATCGTGCGGCAGGTCGAGCTGCGCGAACAGTGGAAACAAGACTTGCACGCCGCCGATAGAGTTGAGCGCGCTGTGGATGGAGTGTGTTACCACCGCTTTCACCTCCTACAAACAATGTTAAATGGTAAACTGTGGTAGAGATATCAACAGTAACTTTTGCTACAAATGTCTCTACAAGTATTACGTCTTTGCAGATAATTATCAGTAATAATAAATCTGAAACTATAATAGCTGAAAGTGACGCCTGTTCCTTTAGTCTTCGTCGACGAGGTTGTTAACCAATAAATGCAACGAGACAAAAAAAAAGAGCGTCCTTTCTAAAGAGGTTTCTTGTTAGGTTCAGGTCCCCTGGTATCTACTACATTTGATTGTACCTGCAGCATGAGGGCGTGCGGCGTGTGCACGAAGTAGGAGACGTTGCCTTTGGGCGCGGACTGCAAGCATAGCTGTCCGTCTGTCGCCACCGGATTATACATGAACACGATGGCTGAAGACAACTTGCCGTCGTATAACACCTGCGTACAACACAAATGTGAACACAACGGCAATAGTTATGTTCCAAGCATTATGTGAATTGCTGTACACCAAGATTACTAGGAGATTATGTTTTAAACTTACAAAAATAAATAATTTCAATAATAGGATATTTTTTGGAAAATTTGCTATAAATTTATAGTTTTACAATTATGATAGAAAAATATTATTATTAAATTAAAAGTGAATAAAATTATTAAACAAAATATTAAATCACACATTAAAACAAATATTAAACATGCAACTAACACAACAAATCAATAATTTAAATAACAAACAGTTGTTAATTTGCAGGAAAGCGGATTAAAAAATAATGCGAATACCATATTATTAAGCTTTGCTGAAAATGTACCGTAACTGATATGTTGGGAATCGAAACATAAAAAACCTGACAACCGTGTTAGTATCCCATAATAATTTTATTAATTACAATATTTAAAATTACAAAGCCACACCAAAGCACAAATCTAAACAGACTTCAAATCTTATAAGCTTATTATTTTGCCCTATTAACTCTTAAATGTGTACGTCGATACTAAGAAGATAAAAATTACAGTAAGCCCCGTAATTCTATTTCATCTTAATTGGTTAAAAATAGTAGAGCTCTAATTTTATCTTATATATATAAAAGAAAGTCGTGTTAGTTACACTATTTATAACTCAAGATCGGTCGAACTGATTTAGCTGAACATTGATGGGGAGGTCATCTTAGAACTAGGAGACGGACATAGGAACTTTTTTATCTTGTATGCATTTTTTTTATTCTGCGCGGACGGAGTCGCGGGTAAAAGCTAGTATTAATTAAATCATTAATGTTGATACAGACAAACTTTCAGTTTGAATACTTCTCCATAGAATTAGGTAAAAAAAATATCTTTGATTTTCATGTTATTTTTTTTTTATATAAAAGCAATGTTATAATAAAAATCACAAGTAAAAATAAGCAAAATAAGATGTGAAGATAAAGTGGTGTAAGTGGCGAGCCATTAGCTCAGATAACGCGAGACGTACAGGGTTGTCACTCCGCACAAATCACTGAACATCAATATTGATGAAAGCTTACTGACATTTCTGGAATAATTAATGGAAGGTTTAATGTATGAAAAAGTCGAAAGGAAATTTTTCTTGATTGAGTAGTATAAGGTTACAATAATAAATGTGTAAGAAATATTTTTTTTATATTATAAGGAATAACTTAAGTTCCCAGCGATGTGAGTTATCTTTTCTTAACTTACCGATATAGTTATTCAAACTTTCGTATGACATTATCATTAGCTAATATAGAGAACAGCTAAAACACTTACGTAAATATGTCTGGTGTCGGCACCGATTAGTTTCGAGTCCATCGGGCCCTTCATCAGATGAGTGGGATTGGGAGAGTGAGCGACAGGCCGTGAAATAATACCAGTCCCACTCACCTTGATGAATGGCCTCCGATGGGCTCGAAACAAGTCGGTGCCGACACCATACAGATGTAACCGTTTTCGATAGTTACAGAGATAGAATGTTGATACTATATTTTTTAAGTGACATCCCTGCGTAAGAAACGAATCCTTTCAACAGTAGCTTTTAGGGTTAATGTGATTGTAGCGGTCGGTGTCTTCTTACCCGCCTCGCTATGGATAAGTCGCGATAATCCAAACTTATACCAAATTACACCACAACTCACAATGACTTTACATTATAGTGTTACATAAGAAATAAATCGGAAAGACGTACTCTAGTACAGTACAGTTGTGGCGCAGCCCAGTACTGTATTAGTACTGGGCCGCGGTTGCGTTCCAATTGGAGATCCCGTCCAATTGGGTTTTAGTCGTGGCAGGACATAACTTATCTTTACCCCTATAAAGAGAAGTATGCGGAAGGCATTTCCCGACGTTAAAAAAAGTATAATTTTACTATCTAATTTCTCACAAATTATTAAAGCTAGAATTATGAAAAAAATAATGTCAAAAATACAAAATTTGCGATAAAAATTTGTGTTTCGTAACTCTTGCAAGCTTAAATAGTTAGGGAGCAATTGAAATTCTAAAAGTGTACCATTGAGTTTGACGTTGAGTATAAAACAGCTTAAATACGAATAGAAATCTAGCTATTCTATCCTAACCTTTATATTCTTAAACGTTATACAAATACACTCTTTCATTAAAAAATATATTGGGTCTGTTTTTTTAAAGAGAATCAGAGGGAAGACAGTATTTTTATAAACGGATATGGACAGTGGAAACGCACAGTTTAAGACTACCTAAGTATATACAAGTCGATAAAATACTTTAAGACAAATTATGTGCAGCAAGCAAGCGCTGTTGTGTAGCGGAAAGCTTTCACGTTTATTTGTTGCTTAGAACTGCAGCGCTGTTTGCTGAAATGCATGTGCATTGCTATTAGTGACTAATGGGCCTTACATTTTGTCTGTTAATGTTTCATACTTACTTTAAAGTTTCTCTTTCATGTATTGAATGTGTACTTAACTTAGGGTAGGCTCTAAGCTCCTCAGTGGGGACGTGTAGTGAGCTAATGATGATGATATCAACTGTTTACTACTGTTATGTTTACTTGTTCTAACTTCTATTAGTGCGAGTTTTTACTGCCAAAACATATACAAAAACAAATAGTTTTATTTGTTTTTTCCGCAGTGGAAATCCACAGTTAAGATATCATAACCTATAATTTTTCTCTTTTAAATATATTTTTTAAACTTTACCTTTTTCATCACCCTGTATTTGCTCATTGCACAAATATTGTAAACAAACAAAGCACACTCAACACATCAAGTTGTCAGAGTAAGTAAGAGCATTCTCAAGTGTGATGAAGCGAAGACAAATCTCAAACGACGAGCCACAACGAAATACTAAGAGCTTTGATATTTATTCAAATAACTGACTGAAATAGAAAACAACGTAGAGAAAAATACTTAGAATTCGAGAATAATTATATTTAAAATGCTCTTCCATTTATTTTTATAAAATACTTCGACTTTTTTACTCACAAGATATTTAAGTATTTTAAAAGAAAATATGTTGAGATCGTGGTCTGACAGAAAAGTATTCCATCTTAAAGATACAAAGGAGAGAGATACAAAAACGTTTTGTTACGATTTCTTTATGCTCTGATATGATCTACGAAGAAAATACATTTTTTTCATTATTTTTCTAAAGACAATTGCAACCTACGCCAAAATTATGAGATACGGTATTTCTTGTTAATTCCATTTATGGAGATATAAGCTGTCGCCGGCGACTCCATCCTCGCGGAATTAAAAAAAACATTATAAGTAGCCTATGTGTTCTTCCAAACTATGTTCTACATCTGTGCCAAATTTCATCGAAATCCGTTGCCTTCAAACAAACATCCATCCATCCATCCATCCATTTTTTTTTAATTCCGAGCGGACGGAGTCGAGGGAAACAGCTAGTTGAAAAAAAAATTAATTTGAACAATATATCTCGGTCCTAATAAAAGTAAGCAATAAATTATGCATTATTTTGTCCTTTTTTGTTGGGTTTTTTAACCAATTTAATAATAAATTTCTTGTAAAACAAAACTGTATACCGCTATTAAAATATTCCATATTGTTTTCTTATATTTCCCAACAAATAATAAACTTTTAAAGTAAATGAAATTGTCCGTTACAAGGAAACATCGAAGTCGATTAAAATTCCATAACTTTTTGACAAGTTTGATCTCACAATGAAAGCCTTAGGGAAGCTGTTGGCTAACGGGGGAGGAAGAAGCTACGAGTTATCTTTAAAAATGTTCATCGAAATAAAATCTGTTCTATGTTGTTGACTTTAAATGTAATAAAGTATTCAAGATGTCTATTGTATTCGTTTTAAAATGAAATTAATGATGGAAATTTATTTAATGCCGTTTCTCTCTGTTTTAAGAAAAAAATTGTCGTACCGTGTCATAAGTGCTTGTTCATACGAACGTGTGGACATACCGCGGTCAAGAAATTTCAAATATGTTTGAAACAGATGGCACACGATGAGTTTGGCATTGCTTTATTCGAATTCTATTTTAATATTTCTGCGTGCAACCCTATATCTTCCGTATCAGAAATTTCTTTTACTTCTCCAATAAAACTTTGGCCGGTTTTGTTCGGTTTTGAAAAGCGCGCCCGTCGTTACGGACCTCGGGAGTAATAACTTTGAAGCCTTTTGTTACAACTTACTTCGGAAACATCTTTTGCGTGCCGTTGCGAAACTTTTTCCACAAAAAAAAACACAAAATTATGAATATAAATTTCTAACGAGAAATTATCTTACTAATATTATAAATGCGAATGTTTAGATGAATGGATGGTTGGATGGATGTTTGTAAGGTACCTCCAGAACAGCTCAACGGATCTTGCTGAAATTTGGCATAGACGTAGAACATAGTCTAGAAGAACACAAAAGCTTCTAATGAAGATTTTTTTTAATTCTGCGCGGACGGAGTCGCTGGCGACAGCTAGTTTTCCAATAATTAAAAAAAAATATTAAATTAATTCTCAAACAGTTGTAAAGACTAGTTAGTATGAATAGTTAAGTAACACGGGACCTAAATTACTTAGTGTAACTACATTTCTGCTGTACAAGTTCCAAGTAATCCGGCTGAGTTAAACTATCTCTAACAAGTTAATTCAATGATCCTAGATCATTAATTTAACTATATACCAACACCTACTCGTTATAACTTTAATGGAGAACCCTCAAACTGTCTCTGAGGCAACCCGAAACTTAAACATTGATCTATTGTTAGTTTTAGATTCCATTGTTATTGTCATGCAATTTGTTGAAAGTCAAATTGATCTGAACCCATTTTATGGATTTTAATTTTAAGATTTGTTAAACCTATACCTGTTATAATAACCCATTTTTAGAATATTAGTAGTTCCAAAATTCCGTGATAATTTTTGTATTCTTACATCGTGTATATTCTGCGTTGGATCGTGTATAAGATCGCCGTATTTATCTACCCGAACTTCAGCGGTCGGTAGGGGTACTCTCGACTCCGAAGCGAAACGGAACTGACCCTGTCAGGACATCACAACACCAATGGATATGTATCAAACAAACACTGTGCAACTAGCTTAATGAATACTCGAGACTTAGGCAAATAACATAGAACGGAATATTAAATCAATTTAAAAGGGATTTCCTCTTGACTTGCTCATACGACACTACGTCTATTTTATTTTCTTTGAGGTGTCCCACCAATTTGTCTTGTGAATAAAACAGTTCTAGGTCTCCTTGCGTAAGTCTCAAGTAGTCAGTCATCTCCGGCTACATGTTAAGCAGAATCAACACTTGAGATAAAGGTAGCAAGCGGCGCGTCATGCTTACACGCTTGCATGCTTCAATATCTACGAGCAGGGTGGCATGCGCGGCGGCCACTTCGCGCGCTTCATCCGCAAGCCTCCTTCCACGAGGCGTCGAGTCTTCCTTTACTACTACACTATCTTCTGCTGCTCCCCTGGTATCTTCAGAAGCGACGGGAGCATTGGTTTCGGGATTCATTTCGGGATTGGGATCATTTTCGGGATCGGGCGGGGGTTCAGCGTACTCAAGCTTGGGCGCGGCCGACTCGCTCACCCTTTTGTGGTTTTCCGGCAAACTGATGTTGCATTCGTTGTCGAAACGGAATTGACTCTGTTGTTCCGAGGTTAGCAGGAAAATAAATATATTGTAACATTATTACATTATTCAAAGTTTAAGGTAAATCACATCCATAGTGTCGAAAACCATATAAGTAACATATATAACTGTATTAAACATCAAACATTTCTTGGAAAAAACAAATTTTTCACTATTATATAATGAGCAACATTTGATCTTGTGCCTAGTAGTAATTTCCTAGACCCGCGTACCTTATATCCAGGTCCGAGGCGGTGCATGGCGCAGATCTGGTGCGTGGTGAGCGCCTCGCCGAACAGGTAGATGGCTGCCATCTGGCCGCAGAACACGCGTTCCTCGTCCAGCTCCGCCGTCGCCCCGATGTAGCACTTGTCGAATGGCTGTGTCGACACATATTCATTTAAAATTAGTTTGAAGTTCAAAACTTTGCTGATTCAAACATTCAAGTAGTATACTGAAGTATTTATTTGGAAGCTGTTTTATTGCATTTCAAATAGTTTAATTGACGAATTTAGCGAGATTTCTTGAAAAGAACTAGTTAAATAAAATAAAGAAATAAAAATTAAAGAAGCATAAAATATAAAAACAAGTCACAAAAAATAACAACGAACGGAATGACGAGAGCAAGTGTGATGTAATTTCGTTGAACGTTCTTCACGCGGCAAAAGCTCCTCTGAAGAGCTTTTAACTCGATTTGGGGGCGTTTTATGTGGTTCCAAGTACCAGGACAACAGCGAAGGCAAGGTATGCATTAGCAAATAAAATAAAGCCGTCGCGCGTGTAATAAACGTAACGAAGTGCGGTAACCGGGTTAGCGGGAAAATACGGAAGAATTTTTCTGATTAGCGGTGGCTTCTTACGTATTAAACAAGTTGCGTATTAAGCCATCAATTTGCTATTAATGAAATAAAAAAAAATGATAAGCAACAAATATTTTCTCAGATTATTGTACTTTATTGTGTAACAAACAACGTCAATCTTCTATCCTTATCTCTCTTAAATCCACTTTCTCAATTATTCAGTGTACAATTCGTAACGATGTAACGCCATGTTAATTCCTTTTCAGTGCGGAGTAGCTTAACAGCGGCTTAATGTTTATGGGCTAAGGTTAAGTGCGTGTGCGCGAGAGATTATACTGAGGAAAATCTGACAATTTTACTGTTGCTGCAAGATAGCAGAGGACTAATGGGCATGTGAAGAATGTTTGGATTAATTTGAAGGTTTTGTTGCATTTGACTTTTGTTAACACGATTTTCAACTATCGTAAAACCTATTTAAAACCGTATGATGAATCTTCATACGGATTGGCTTCTGAACTTTGTCGTTCTCTTTTAAGAAGTAAATAGAACGTTAAAATATAATTAAATTTATAAAACAAACCCATTCTGGCACAGCTAAGAGCGAACCGGAAATTTTGAACAACACAAACACTACATTAGAACAAATTAACAACAAACAAACATAATAATTCCAGCCGACCACATATCAAAGTGGCAACCAAATAATGATATAACTAAAACAAAACTCGGACGAGGGTTACGCAAAAATCAAGGGCCCGCAGCGGACCCGTTGTTTATTATTCATGATGAAAGGTAATTACTCTCGTCGTGCGGCCCCGGGACTAACTCCACCTGGCCCTGGACACTGCCCGCACCGGACAAAGGAGCATATTGTGTTCACACATTGTTTAGATAACGTTTCAAAGAGCGACCTATTTTTGGGTCATAAGTTAAAGTTCGAACATTGTCCACGAAAATAGGTTTTACATTTAGCTATGCTCTAGTCGTCGTATATCAATCAATATCACTACAACACCTTACGTTCACATTTTATATGCTCGGCATATTTTATGCCAATTTTGCACACAGCGTCGATAATAAATTGGCCCTAACGACGTGTACGTGAGGAGGCACGTCGGTGTTCCCGCAACTACCATATGTATTAATGCTAAGCTGTTTCGTGTTTATGTGCCCCTGGTACTCACGTTGAGATTAAGAAGGAGCAAAAGGCACCTTGGAGTTGTAATAAATTATTATTAACTAGGATTGTAGGCTAAAAAGAGTTTACTTTAATTAGCTTTATTTACCTATTTACCAGGATTTAAGGACTAGGTGATACTCACATCATTAGTGGAGACGAACCAGGCCATCTCGGTGCTGGATGCGAGCTGACCATTGACCAGGCACTTGATCTCACTCTTCGTCCATCTGTTGTAGATGTACACCACGGCTATCGCGTACCATCTGTGGTAAATAATGATTGATTAACCGTTGATTTCTGAGACTAAAACCTCCGTTTAAAACATACTGTTATCTTTGTTTAAAGATAGGGATGATTATATCTTTTATATAAAGATTTTGGTGTTAGAAACCCACGATAAATTAACTATGAACATAACTGAAAAAGATTAGACAGAACTTAAAGCTTAATAATACTCAAGAAATATTTGTGATTATATCTCCTTTTGGATGGATTATTCTTCTCCGGTGGTGTGGCATACCAGTTTTTATTTTACATTATTTTTTTGCTACCAGGAAAGCAGACATAGCGTGGTGATGTTTCACATTACAACGATGATATTGATGAACTGAACCTGAACTGAATAAGGTTTACCTTCTGGGCTGAAACTCATATTTGACGCAGTGCTGGAAGCCTTTGCCGCGGACTTTCATCGACGTCAACACCAGGCAGTTGCCCACGAAGTGCGCCGTGTATCCCACGCCTTTGCTCGTCTTGAAACTATATACAAAAAAAAATAGTTTTTATTTTCTAAGCTCGTATTTATCTAAGGCTTTAAATTTTCATTAATAGATGACCATTGACTTGTTTCACATCACCCATTCTGATCCCAAGGCATCGATGTTGGCGATGATCTGGTGATGGCAGCCCTAAATATATAATCATACTAATATTATGAATGCGAAAGATTATAGTAGGGGAGCCCAAGCGGGGATTTCGGGATTTCCTAAAGCACGGCAGATTAATATACAGGGGGATACCTTGTACCCGGTTAAGTACCTCCACAAAACATGGGGCCCATGTATAAGGCCGAACCGTTTTTCTAATTTTTTTTTGTCAAATCAGGCGAGTCCCTCTACATAATCGTCAGATTATGAGACAGTACGTTTAGAACATAAAGATAAACCATATATATCTTAATCTGACGCGCTTGAGTATTTCAAAATGGCGAATTTTTTTGCACATTATAAAAATGACCGCGAGTTTGCGTCCCATCGAAATCGTCAGATTAGTGAATGAGAGCTTTTTTTGGTGCACTTAACACTCCCTTAGAAAATCTGACGCGCTCGATAAAAATTTTTTTTTTACATTTTTAAAAATCTATAGCCGCTTCCCCCACTGATGTAAAGGTATATATCATATAACATTTTTTTCTTCTTATCATCTAAGCTTTGCATCCCAATAGGTCTCTACGATGCTCGAGTAAATCCCCATTTAGCCTCGTGGGCTCCCCTACTATTAGATGTATGGATGGATGGTAGATGTTTGTTGAAAGATATCTCCGGAACGGATCAACGGATTTTGATGAAACTTGACACAGGTGTAGATCAATCTAGAAGAACTCATAGGCTACATATTATTTCTTTAATTACGCACAGACAGAGTCGCGGGTGACAGCTAGTGTCATTTAAAAATATGAGAGACCTTTCTAATTTTAAACTCGGTATAAATAATTCAGCATTAATAAAATCTTGAAATAGGCCCCTAGTAGATAATTTGATGGTAATAAAGGTAAAATTAAACGGTTATTAGGCAACAAAAGATATCGTCATTTAATTACAAACTAATACGGCTCTAAGAGATTTCATTAGATCTTCGAAACGGTGGCCCGTTTTAATAAAAGTAATTATAATTAATTTAATGTTCAAATGCTCTCCGCCGGAGCAAGTCTGGTTAATTAACTCTAAAATATTCTCCTTATAAAAGAGTATTGCTTTCAGCGATCATTAATAAAAACTTAGGTTTATTCCATTTGTCGTGCCCCAACTTAATGCTAAGGGTTGTCGTAATTAAATTGAATTTATCTTTACATTTACAACCCTTCCTGTCCTTTCAATTACCAAGGATTAAAGGTAAAAAGTCTTTAAATACACCTTCTATTATGATAAAATAAATAAAACAGCCTTTTATTCAGTTCTGCTTACAAGTTACAATAAAATAATAAATATAAAGTTTGCAAAAAATATAAAGTTTGTTTGTGTGTCGGCATAAAAATTATATACACAACCGGTATTAAATAATTTTCAACTGGAAGCAAATAAAACCCAAATAAAAATCTTCAGATATCAACTTCGAATAAGTATTAGGGAACATAAACTAACCAGAGCTCTAATTACTGAGCGTGCATCTAAACTCAAAGTAAATTGTTTTCATTGCAGTTGCGCTCCAAAGTCCGAGTTAGGATGCATTTAGCTAATTGAAAACATCGTTCACGCCACCAAAGCCAAAGTCCCTCCCCGTATGCATACCGCCTTACGATCATGATACCCTGGTAACTAGGTTTTAGTACAGAAGGGTTATCCGCGGTGTCCATTTATTTGTTTTTTCATCTAAAATTTAATAGGCAAAGAGTGTTGTTATTTACCAGTACAAATATGGTTTCTCTCGCTCAATGTTCACTGAATTGATGGGATCCAGTCGGAACCATGTGGTGAAGGTAAAACCGTTCTCGTACGGCCACCGGGCTAGTGGGGGCAGCACTATCGCCTGCAACAAATAATACAACTTAATGAAGGAAATAATATCGAGCAAAAAAAGATTAGAAAATACAAATCATTGCTTAACTTAGACCGTAAAATATGAATTGTGCTAGTAATATGTCTAAAAAACTAAAATACTGCACTATATTACATTACATCAGAACTCGGCCAACAAATAGACCGATAAAGTTAGTAGTAATAGAGAGTATAAAGTTATAACTAATTCAGTAGGGCGCTAATTTCGTATTAAATCAAGGCGGGAACTAGTTAAATATGTAACCGTTATTAACTCGGTTACATGTTACGAGGTAAAGTTTGGTTCCCTCGGGACCGTATACGCCATGACCGTTTCGTGGACGACAAACTTCGCTAGCCCGTATTTGTTCATTTTGATTTAAATGACCGATACTTATATGTGAGACAGAACAAAAAAACATTTTCAACTATCTCTAAATAAAAACTCCAGGTAACAATAAGGATAAAGATTGCTTTCCCGAGCGTATTATCGAACAATATATAACACGGCTACACGCTATTTTTAGAAGCAATAACTATTATTTATACTACAGTTGAAATATATCCCGAAGGTTCAAAAGCAAATATTAATTTTCAATGAGCAAAAGAAACTAATATACAAGAATAGAAACTTAATAAAATAATTTTATGCTAAAGCGAAATTTTGTCTCTACACGCACCACATCCGAAACAGAAAGGCTTTTTAGAGCACGACGTTACAAAGAATTGAATAGCCTTCAATATAGGACCGAAAGTAGGGAATTGAGATAAAATATCGAAGCACCCTTTGAGGGTAAAAGGACTATTTATCACTACATCAAGCGGTCGAAAGATAACTGCGGCCTCAACGCACTTAAATCTTCCAAACTGCTGTAGTTTGTGTCAAGACTAATTTTTACGCTTACAACCATTTTAGGATACGTTTTTCTGTTACATTTGAAGGCTTTTCTTTTTTTCCGTCTGAGTGGAGAATTATGTTTTTCGTAAGAATAATACGGTGCTCAATTTTTAGACTTTCGTCTCGTTAACTTGCTAATTATTGACTATTTATTAAAAAAAGATGTCAACAATATTTTCTGTGCGTATATTTGTGACAACCGCCATCGTATCGTCATCGAGAAAAATTGTGCAGCGCCCTCTTTCGGGCGTAAAGTACACCATAATAAATTCATAATAATTTTGTCGTAATTGACGATGTCGATAAGTCGATATGAAGACGCTTGTCGCAAATATTCGTGCTGGTACACTGAAAGTTAAACATACAAGTCATACGTCACTAGGAGAGCAGACGAGGCTAAGACGCGTCAGTTTGCCGTCAGATGAGCGGATAAGCGCGACAGAGAGAAATGGACCGACCCTCGGGCGGGCTGCGATAAATAAAAAGAAAAAAGCGGACACACACAGATAGAGCCCAGTATGTCACTGGGATTACGCTCGCCGGCCCGGCCCATATTTGAATAAGAATTGCCAATAAGGAGACCGCTTAAACGATACCCCTAAGTCCTGTCCGCCTGGTATCGATCTGTGTTGCCGCTTTGTGGGGGCCTAGCATGATTATTTGTGACAATCGCCATTTTACGACATCGACAAAATTTCTCTTTTGTACACCAAAAATCTCATACTAATTTTGACATAATTGACGATGATGATACGATGGTAAGTGTCATAAATATTCGTGCTAGGTCCACTGTTAAAGTCGCATACATTTTAATGTGAGATTCCACTATTTTATTGCCATCCCTCTCATATTCTTTGAAAAAAAAGAGAAAACATGATGATTTTCGACAGTGGGAAGGGTAATTAGTTACGCAAAGAAAAAAAAAATTTTACCGCATAATTTTCATATTAGATTGCGAATTTTTATCAACGAAATATTTATTGCCCAAGCTCGTAATTAAAAAAAACAATCAAACCAAAAGCGCGCGCCGCAAACCGACAAACATCGGAAAGCCATTACTGAAGAATTGTTACCAAATCCGTTCGCTCCGATTGTGAGAAATTTGAATTAAATTCCTTTGGAACAGTAACGAAACTTGAAGCCGGCATTGTAGCCATATTTCAACCTTGAATGGTAACATTCCTGAGAGAAGTTTCGGGAACACTAACAAGAAGCGGGTTCACACTACGAGTAGGACTATAATTATAATTTTGTAAACATTAAATCTTAAACCGTAGCTAATTAAAAAAAATCTATACTATTATATACGGTTTTCAATAGTAAAAACAGTCAGTATGTTCAGTTGTATTTTAAATACTCACGTTATGTGATAAACAAAACTGATATCTCTACCTATTAACTAAATTTATTAAAAAGACGCAAAATCGTATTTTCTACAAAACATCGCTCCCACAAAATTAATTCGAGTCTTACAACGTGATTTAAAAGAAATCTTTTAATACGCTCGTATTATCTGAAATCTTGGCAACATTTTTCGGGCGCTCGAGGGCGGGTTATTAAAGCCGACCCTTTGCCGAACGTTTTGGCCAATTTATCGGGCAAGGGGACCGAATGTCGCTCACAAATTTTGCTAATTAAAATCTCTTGATAATGAATGGCCGTTGGCGTAATTCAACTTTCACCGGTTTTCGAAGATCGATTTCCAAATACTGTCTTTGGTTACTAATTTTTTTAGTGATTTTACGTTTCCGTTAGTTGATTTTATTTCCCCACTGAGGGGCTCAGAGCATACCCAAGTCAAGGCTGGCTAGGCTATAGTCAACTACAATGACTCTGGCTGGTTGACTTCACACATATCTTTGAATTTCTTCGCTAATATATGAAATAAAACACATTGGTAGGTGGCGAGGATCGAACCTGGACGTGAAGATTACTGTCCGGTCCGTTTAATTGCTTAACTGCGCCACCAACGCTCTCTTTAGGACGTTAAATGTAAATAAAAATAACATTAATAACTGCGTTAAACATACGAATGTTTTGTAAGCGTTGTGTGAACTTGTTCTACTTTCAAAATATTTGCGTAATATTGCTTTCGGCATTTATTCAACTACAAGTCTATAATTTCGTTACTGAGTGTAACAGGGGGCGTAGCTCAGATGGTAGAGCGCTCGCTTAGCATGCGAGAGGTACCGGGATCGATACCCGGCGCCTCCAATATTTCATTTTGCACGTTTTCACGTTTTTATTTTAAATATTGTCTTGTGGATAAAATAATTTTTTTTTAATTAAAGATTTAAGGTATGTAAAAAACTAAGTAACGATTATATTTACAAACGGAAATTCGAAACATTTGAAAAGCCCACTCACTGATCCTTTCCTTCCAGGGAAGCTGAAGAAGACGTCTGGACCGTTCCTGTGGGGCATCTGACGTAACACGTTGAGGAGCTTAGCTGAGTGGCGCGGCTGAAACAATAAGTACCACTTGTAACACTGTTGAATGAATCAGTCACATTGATTCATAAATCATCATAAACTAATCTAAATGTACTAGATCTTGCTTATTGTTTTTTTTTATATGAACAGTCTTACGTAAAGTTGTTAGCGAAAAATCTCGACTTGTTCCTTCTAATACTTCAAAGTTGTATCGAGTTTTAGAACAAGCCATATCTTATCCTACTTTGAAACAAGTTTTAAAAGTCGTCTGTGTAATTGCTTGGCAGAGTCCCACGAATACAGTATTTTTGTTGATGTTGATATACTTATCCAGTATTTTTACACAGAAAAGTTAACAAAAGTGGGCCATTTTTGTTTATTAAATTTCAAAATGGTCATCATAAAAGAAAAATGCAAAGAAGGACTATAACCGCCCCCGCAACAAAGGACAAATTCTACCAGGCTAACAGAAATCCTTAGGAGATTGTAACTCGCACGAAAAGGATTGCGAATGCTTAACGCTTAACAAGAGGTTAGCTTGACTCTTTGAATTTATATCATAGTAGCGGCAGATGTAATGTTCCGGCAAAAATGAAATAGCTAATTCTTGTTTATGTTGTCCGTTGAAGACAGAAAATGTTCAACATTTTTACGTATTTTTTTTTTTTTTATAAGAGAAGGGGGCAAACGAGCAGCGAGAACACCAAGGTGTTCATCGACGCCCATGGACATCTGCAATACCAGAGGAATCGCGGATGCGTTGCCGGCTTTTGAGAAGGTGATACGCTCGCTTCTTGAAGGACCCTAAGTCGTAGCGGTTTGTTTGAGCAACCAACCAAAGTTAGCAATTTTATGCCTTGTTTTATTTGTAAAATGAAAAATAAAAATTGAAATAATTGCTTAGTTGAAAACATAAAATAATTATGACCATCACATACAATAAATCTATAACTAAATGGAGTTCCTACAGAGTATTACTTTAGCAGTAAAACATTAATCTTACCCATTTGCCATTAACGGCTTTCATGGCGTTGAATAGCTGCTTGAGTTCTTTGACTGTGACGCTGTAGCTCGCAAGGACTCCCAACATTTCGATGAGTAAATCTGAAACAAAGATGTTCAATTATTCGAACGCCACAAACTTTCTACGACCTATCAAATTTAAAAATGTAGTTAAAATTACACAAATTTAGGTGCATTACACCAAAAAGGGATCAACAAATCAATGGAGCCGTTGTTTCGTTGTGTAATTTACGTATTAAAGTGCATACTAATCCTAGGATTTGTATAAACGGATGCATTGGCGCCAAGCGTCGGATGAAATTATCCATTGGAGCGAATTAATAATTCATCGGAGATCTAAATTAGGTATGCAAGGAATGACCTCAAACGACTGGATCCGTAAGCGCTTGCGGGATAATCCGTTAGTCACGTAATTGTGTAATATAGGAGCATAATTGCTAATACCAATACGAGCTTTGATACATCTAATTAAGAATATACTAGAATGATCCGGATTGATCAATCTTGGTCCTTATAGAAAATATAACCAGTCGACCAGTAATTAAACTTTAATCAAGGATATTAACCTCTTCAATCGTGCGCTTTGTACATTTAGAACTTCATTTTAACCACTTTTCTCTATACATTCTACATTACTTGATTAAAAAAATATAGTGTGCATCAGAATACAAATAAGCTATTTTTACGTATATCAACTTTAGCTCTATTTACACTGATACATGAAATATGATAAATCAAACATGAATACTGGTAACGTTGAAGGATTACGAGTTAATTCTGCTGTGTGAATGCGAGTTAATCCATTTTAACAAGAGATGTGCCTCTAACGTACCGAGTTAGAGCAACTTACAGCGTATACGGTGTTTGAAGTAAAAAGGCGATATGCTTTGAATGTTCGCAGTTGAAACAAAAAGAGAACCGTTTTAGAATTGAAAAAGTTTGCATAAACATTGCTCGTTCATTTTAAACGGATATCCTGAATGTGTACGTTTCTTATCCGTGCGCTTTTAATACCGAAAGGGATACATTTTAAAGTATCAAGTATGTGAGGTCTATTCTGATGACATGAACTGATATTTCAATGTATGACATATTTCAAATATCGCTTGTGAAATCACATTTGAAAAATTATTTGATGACATCTTTTCTATTTTCATTCATTTTTAAGCTTTATAAATTATTGAAAAAATATTCCCTATACACAGGAAAGATTTTTTTAATCAGATTTATTGCAAATATTTTTCATGATGTATCTCAGTGAAGCTAAGGCTTTTCACCGTTAGTTTCCACTGCTACAAAATTTGTATAAAAAGTGTCGGCAGTGAAAATATATGGTCTACTTAGCAAGCCAATTTAATAATAACAAAAGTGTAAAATAAAAAGCACTTGAAAAAGTCCAGTTCACGGAATAACCGCCATATTGTTTCAAGAATAATCTCGCGCATCGGCGAGGTGACTAATCCCGGCTTAATTCCCGGAAAGTCCGGGACTGGAGACGGCTCAGTGAAGAGTTTAATTGTCGCGCATATTACTGGACGCTGTTATAAAAGTAATCAGTGTAATTCATTGCCTTTGTTTGAAATAAACGCTCAGTACTTGCACCGTTGGAAATTTTGAATAACGAATTCCATTAGTGTAAAATTTACTTCCAGGCTCAATATATCGACGCTGGAAAGCATAAACGCTGTAACCCTTGAAATCGCGAATATGTTTTTCACACGTTAATAATTTCAACCATTATCAAACGAGAATGATTTTATTATAGGTTAGCACAAACTACACAACATTGCTAAATACCGCATGCTTGTAGGCGTATCAGCTCACGAGTTATCATTTTTTGGCTCTCCTGTAAAGTTCATACTTTCGGGGTTACAGCGTTTACGCTTTCCAGCGTCGATATCATGTTGTTTGCTTCATTATTATTTAAAATAGATCAACTGAATTGATAATGTTAACAGTCGTAGACGCCAGTTACATCTGTTGAACTAATGGGTCGGCTCGCCCGGTGTAATACGACCACACAGAAGGCAGGCGTAAAGTGGAAGTAATCCTGCGTTTCGTCTGATGAGTGTGGTGCTAGAGGCCTCAATTTGAGTCCTCTTTCCCTTCCTACTTTTATTATAAGGAATGGATGAAAAGAGGAAGTTGAGGAGGACATGGAGGAGGCGACGCATAGGAAGGGGAAATGTTCTATTTATGTGCGAACACTCCTCCGTCGATCAAAGTAGTATAGTAGTAGGCAACGAACTGAAATTGCGTATCTCTTAGCAGCGGTCGCTTTACCATTTAAGCGCAATTTATGTGGCTGCTTGCACGTTCGCCATCTAATATCATCTAATAATAATCATGACGCCAAATTATAAAATCACATGTATTTCTTAATTTTCACTTTTGTAATTTACTTGACTTCTATTTTTTAATACAGAGATAAAGCACAACTGAGATCCTTCTGTCTCTAGACATAAATCCATGATAAGAAAACGCGAGTACTTTGTTACACCCAAAGATCAAGATGGCTCTTTATCAGTAATTGAGTTTTCAAGTCCCATTGATTCTGTTTAAATAAGCTTTTTCATGTTGTATAAACACGGAAATTCAAATAAATAGGAGCAGATTTAATTTTCATCATAATAGAAGCGTAAACGTCAGTTTTTGCTTACCGGAAACTACGCATAAACCAAATTTTATATCCAACAAGTTACAGGCAATAAAAAATACATTATCTAAAATAAATTTACTCCTCCATTGAAAACTATGTCCACATAAATAATAAAATGTATCGTAAATGCGGAGCAATTTTGTCAGAATGAAGATATACTGATATTTTTATTAAACAGGAAACCTAAACGTGGGTTTTCATTACTGAAAAACACGTATAAATATATATTTTGTCTCAGTTTTCCCAACCAGAATGAGTGGAATATTGTCTTGGAGTGTTTCGGCAAGCATTGAAAGCTTTACACAGATTTTTAGTGATAACGGATCATTTTAACGACGCTTATTATGGTATGGTATTTTAAATAGCGTTTCTATTGACACAAAACAACATTTTTACACACATGAAAAAATCATGACCTAGCACTACTAATTTAATTAAAAAAAAACTTTACATTAAAACATCTCAACGTATAACAACTATACACGTCCTTTTTTTCCCCGGTCGTGTAACAGATATCCCTGTCAGTAGACCCTTTGTTAGGAGCGAAAATTAAATTTCACAAAGGTAAGATTCATAGCCGAACCGATAATGAAATTTTCCTAAGAAATAGACCAAAATATAAAACACTGTGTTCGTTAAACGCCTCGCCTGCGTCAAAACAGAAAATTGACAACATTACTGCACAACAGTAATTAAAAAACCTGTCCGGAAATTCAGTTAATTTAATCGCTACTCGTTCAAAACTAAGATGCTTTTAGGATTTCGTTACTAACAAATAAAAAGGAATGCCATTAAAACCCAAATAGGCAATTAAGTTGATCCGCAGCTTTTAGAAGATAACTGTAAGTCCTAATGGTGCCCCCATTAGGACTTACACTCAATCTCTAAATCTAGTTGCCTACAGGAATGGCTCTTTTAAGCTATCTTTGTATAATTTTATTTTCAACATAGGCACTGTTTTTTCAGTTTATAAAAGTCAGTCAGTTAAAAAAACTATTCAAAACAAAAAGGACCGTTTTACTTTATTTAGTTTTGAAGACACGGTCCCTGTTCCCAGAATTCCCATACTTACTAGGAGATTA